>NW_026089622.1:30122828-30221545 GCF_024586455.1 Bactrocera neohumeralis
AAGCAAGCGGCGCACGATGCTGCTTCGCTGTTGTTTGTTAATCAACTGACTGCAAATGTTCTTTGTCCCATGGTAGCCACAAACACCAAAGCGCCTGGATTGGATGGCATACCAAACAGAGCTCTGAAGGAAGCCATAAGCTCAAAACCTCTAGTATTCGCTAAAATGTACAACGCTTGTATAAAGGAAGAGGTATTTCCCGACTCTTGGAAAGTACAGCGTTTGGTTCTGCTCCCAAAACCAAAGAAACCATCTGAAGAACCTTCATCGTACCGACCTCTGTGTATGCTCGATACAATGGGTATCTTGTATAAAGGAAGAGGTATTTCCCGACTCTTGGAAAGTACAGCGTTTGGTTCTGCTCCCAAAACCAAAGAAACCACCTGAAGAACCTTCATCGTACCGACCTCTGTGTATGCTCGATACAATGGGTAAAGTGTACGAAAATATAATACGAAACCGCTTGGAGTTAGCAATCAAAAAAGCCGGCGGATTATCAGAGAGACAATACGGCTTTATAAGAAAGAGATCCACTATTGACGCACTACGAGAAGTCGTCGATACTGCGAAATGTGCAGTAAGTGGCAAAAGATGGAAAGGTGGCACAAAAAAGTACTGCGCGCTGATTACCCTGGATGTCAAGAATGCGTTCAACTCGGCAAAATGGGCAGACATAATCAAAGCCCTGGATGAAATACGGGCCCCTGAATACCTCATAAACATAATAATGAGCTATTTTAAAAACAGAAGGCTGATTTTTGGTACGGACGAAGGCACCAAGAGCTACTCTATCTCGAGTGGAGTACCCCAAGGGTCAGTGTTAGGCCCACTATTATGGAACCTTATGTATGACGGGGTGCTAAGAAGACAGCAACCAGCAGACGTTAAACTAGTAGCTTATGCGGATGATCTCATGGTCGTAGCAGTGGCCAAACATTTAGCCGACCTGAAAAATAAATGTAACGAGTGCTTAAATGGCCTACGCCAATGGTTCTCTTCTGTGAGTCTGAAACTGGCGGAGGAAAAAACAGAAGTTTTACTCATAAGCACTAGGAAGTTAGAAGAACGAATAGAGCTCACCATAGGGGAATGCGAGATTACTGCGCAGCCGCAACTGAAGTATCTGGGAGTAATATTGGATTCCAAATTAAAATTTAAAGAACACCTGGAGTATTCTTCCGCGAAGGCAAACAAAATTTATAATGCCCTATCAAGAATGATGACCAATAGAGGCTGTGTGCGTTCCAGCCGGCGATTCTTAATAGCGAAGGCAATGAGTTCCGTAATACTTTATGCAGCACCAGTATGGATACAGGCAATGGATATAAAATCTTATGCTAAACAAATAATTACAGTGCATAGGCTTTCTGCAATTCGGGTAATAAGTGCTTTCCGGACTATATCAACCGACGCTGCTGAAGTATTAGCCAGCATGCCGCCCATTGACATCCAGGGAGATGAACTCGAGCGTTTATATCAGCTTTCAACGCCTAAAACAGAATTGGCAAGGACAGAGGAGAGAAACAAGAGCACTAAAATGTGGCAGGAGCGGTGGAATTCCTCAACCAAAGGGCGTTGGACTCATCGACTTATACCGGACATCCACTCGTGGATAGAGAGACGACATGGGGATCTAGATTACCATCTGACCCAAATACTTAGTGGACATGGATGCTTTAGAAGCTACCTTTTCAGATTCCACAATGACATTAGTCCGAACTGTCCGACGTGTACAGAGTATATAGAAGACTCGGAACATGTACTATTATATTGCCCTCGATTTTAGAATACAAGGGAAAAGCTAAAAACCACACTCGGTGGTAGTTTTACAGTCAATAATTTAACGATACTCATGTGTCAGTCGACTGATAAATGGAAAGCTGTCAGCGAAGCGTCAGCATCCATAATGACACAACTGAGACTTTTTGAACAAATTAGGCGTCCGTCAGTCCGCACAATAGATGAGACTTAAATGTCCTGTCCCTCCCACGAAGTAATACTTAATCGGTGGTCCCGTGGGAGAGTCTTGAGTTGGGAGTAGGTTAGGTTTAGTGGATTAAAGTTCCGCACTCCGGCTTTCGATGCTTCCCCCTACTATAAAAAAACAAAAAAAAAAAAAAAATGGTAGCCACTTTACGCTCGCGGTTACCAATACATCCAAACATTTCATTTGCCCGTCTCTGATTTAGACGCATGTACATATTTCGTTTGTTTACATATTTTGTTACAACGAAGTGGTGCTTACGTCTTTTTTCGATTCAACATATAAGTTTTGATTAGCGGCAAAATCGCAAAATATTTTACTTTTTATCAGTGATTGTGCAATATGGAATTGTGTCAACAAGTGGTAAGTGCATTGGTTTGTTTTTGTGAATATATTTCGATAAATTTCATTTTATATTTTGGTGTTGTAATACTTTGTTTCAGATTGCATTCAAAAATGGTTTTGTTTCATACAGCGATACTGATTCTAATCATTCTTCTGAGCAAAAAACTTATTCACAAACAGAATCCGAAAATGATATTGAAGAAGAGATATGTGTGGGCAAAAGAGGTTACAGAAACAAAAGAATATTACCTAAGAGATTACAAAATAAAAAACAACGTGATACTAGTGTTCAGCCGAATCCTTGTATAAATAAAAAGTGTGGAAATCTTTGTGATGATAAGTTCACCGAGTCAGATCGGTTAGCAATAAATGAACATTTTTGGGGCTTCGGCAACAAAATTAGACAAAAAGACTGGCTCCTTTCGTGTATAACACGGTTATCCGTCCAAAGACGAAGAGGTGATAGTAACAGAAGGCAATATACGTATAATTATGCCATTAATTATAATGATAATACTATCAAAGTGTGCCAACAGTTTATGCTGAAAACGCTTCACATATCGGAAAAAAGTTAATATTGGCTAGAAACAATGCGAGTGGTTTGAAAAGTTTTAGTGAGGGGGAAAAAAAAGGTGCGTGGAGTCCCTACGCGCGGATGAAGTTATACTTCTTAGTGATATTCCAAGAAATACACATCATTTTGTATGAAAGAAACTAGAAAACTTAAATTCACATTTTATAAATTTATTATCTCCCCGAGCATGCCTTTGCCAACAAGTCGTCTTTTCGTGACGATGGCAAAAGCTAAAAATTATAAATTGCACAACTTTCTGGTGCTTCTCGCAAAAATCTACGTCGATATGTATTCACGATCATACGTATACATACATACATATTTACGCATGTTTGTAGGCGAAGCTGCTACAGCGGCAAGGGGTGACAATCGGCGGCCATTACTTTACTTATGCCATAGAAATTCTATTGCTACGAATATGGAAATGACAACGAAATAATGCAAGTATGCATATTTCTAAAGGTCATTAATTTCTTTGAAGACGCAGAGCATTTCAACCAAAAGAAATTTATTCATTAAAATCACCACTCAGAAGTCGTTTTATCCGTTGTAAGCGAACGATTTTCGAAGAAACATCATTTTTATTATGCCACAAGACAAAATTAGAAATGAACTTCTTAAACCTCACGCTGTCAGATAAAACGATATACATACCTCGTCATCGCGGGTCGATTTCCAAAAAATGTAAATGAAGACTAACTACAGAAATAATCCTGTAAAGTATAGCCATAATTTTTCAACGGCCAACGCAGGGTATTTCAATAAAAGGGCACATAAAATAGTTGAGAATTCGCAGAAATGAAAGACAAAGGAAAGAAAAAGGAGTATAACTTCAATAATGAACAAGCATACAAACATACATATGCGCAGCAGCAGCAAGGAAAGAGGTAACAATCGGCGATCCATTGTATATTTCGCTCGTGCATAACCAAACCATAATTAGGGCAACGCAATTCAAGTGTCAAGGGTGGTGTTGGTGGTAAGCGCTTGAAAAGTTACGACGAGCACGTAGGTACGAATCCCAACAAAATTTATTTTTAATTGAATATGTCACCAACCAAAAATTGAAACATTGTTCTACAAAAACAACAACAGCATAAGCATGGCAACATTGTGTTGTTGGTAGAAAAGCCGAGCTGTGCCGAAAGAAACGAACAAACGATAGCCGATTGTCAGCGCTTCACTTGCTGCTCGAACATCTTCGCAGACAAGGTTGCGTAGATTCATATTGAGCAAGGTTGCGCAACCTGAATCTATCGCAACCTTTTCCAAACTCGTATAAGAAGTATAACTTCAAAAAATCTACGCCTTAAAAAAGTCTGACGAGTCCAAGGTTGCACTTTTAAAATCATTTATTGAACAATTGCCAGTAGTTCCCTCGCATTATTGTAATAAAAGTAACAAGCTGTATCTTCCTCAAGAATTTCGCAATATAAAAGGATTATATGATTGCTATACCAAGCACATAAATACTATTAACCAGGAGTCGTCACTATTATCCTTAAGAGTCTTCCGAAATGTTTTTACAAATAGTATTCATATCGGTTTTCACTTGCCTAAAAAAGACAAATGCGTACCTTGTGAAAATTACAAAAACCTGGACAGCGCAACACAAAACAATTTAGAGCAAACTGAAGAATACCAAACACACATAAGAAACAAAGATAAGTGTAAAGAAATCTTTTTAGAGGATCAAAAACAAAGTAAAGCCAATTCGTCCTTCCTATGTGCTAGCTTTGATCTGCAAAAGGTTTTAAATACACCCCATGGAAAAAGCATAACATTATTTTATTCTCGAAAGTATGCATACTATAATGAAAGCGTGTATGAAAATGGCACCAGAAATGGTTATTGTTTTTTGTGGAGAGAAGCTGACGGAAGAAGAGGATGTAATGAAATTGAAAAGCTATGCTTTCCACATTAGTATATTTTCTTACAATTTCGAATTTTATACACAACATACAAATTACGTATTTGTTACCTGGGCATACTATGATGCCAGTTGACTCTATACACAGCACTATTGAGGCATTTACTCGCGATAAAACTATTTGGGCCCCTAGTGAATGGTATACCATGATTTCAAACGCAAGAACTAATCCCGAAAATTATAAATGCGTTATTATGAATAATTCTGATTTCAAAGATTGGAAAACATTTTCTCAAACTATGTTTCCCACTTCAATTAAAATCTCTTTTCCAAAATTACGTTCTGCTTCGTTAGAAAAAAATAATCCTATCATGAAACTTAAGTACGGATATTTTGGCGATTCCAAAATTGAAGAATACGATCTTAACTCCATTGCAAGATCAAGACGAAATAATTCTTTAATAGAAAATGGACCTCTACGTTTATATGATAATTTATTAAAAATTTCTTCAAAAAAATACAAAGATCTAAAAACACTATGTGATAAAAACACAATACCTACAAGATTTCACAGCGAATTTTTAAATTTAAAATACGATGAAATTATTAAAGATGTTCTACCTGAAACTGATCAAGAAGACAATTAGTAATTTCTAGAAAGCCAATTATTTTTAAAACTATTCATTTAAAGTTTAAAACTATTATTATTTATATAAGTTTGCAGTTAAAATTAATTCTGTACTCTAAAGTATTTTCATATTAATTTTATTTTTTATTGACACTAATGAATTTAAGGATAATTTTTTATTACACGAAAAAATTTGAAAAATTAAAAACAGAACAAAGTTTTTTTTACTAATATCATTGGGCGTAACCGCCAAAACATAAATTAGTAGCTATCCAGCATGACAGCAAAAAAGACGTAAGCGACATTAATACCCGTTAGCTTGGAAATATATAAAAAAATAAACACAATGTATAGGCTATGTTCGTAAATGCATCATGACGCGCATCATGACGATTGCATAACAAACAGAACGTTCAGAAATGCCAATATTGCAGCACTGCAATAATCAAGCGTTCGAAAAAACAGAAGTGTTGTCAGCTGTCACTCATAACTTCTATCAAAAAATTGTTTACTGCATTTAACTACGATGTCTGACGAAAAGTAAGTGCAAAACTGTTTTATTTTAATTTTTGTATTGAAATTTATTTAAATTATGTTAATAATAATTGTATAAATTATTATTTTTAAATCTTTAGTGAAAATCTCAGTAATGCGGAGACACAGTTATTGCTAAGAGTACGGTTAAATATGGAGGACGAGTTTAAATTGGGTAGAAGGAAAAAAAATGTATTGTGGAAGAAAGTTGTGACCGAAGTTAAAAATGTAAATGAAAACAATAAAAATTAAAATGAAGTTCATCAGAAAAGTAATAAAAAAATTTTTCAAATAAAGGAAGGTGAGGTAAAGTAAATTTTTTATGATGAAAACAGAGTGGTAAAATAGTTTCTTCTATCGATTCCATTGATATCATCTGAATCAACACGGCGAATGGGGGCATCTTGAATTCCTTCGATTTCATTGTTGGTTTCCATATCGGCATGTGTTATTGCATCGTTAATATGTTCAAAATAACCTCCCTTATTTATGATAAAATTGTGTAAGATAGCGCAAAAGAGTATTACATTAGATGTACATTTAATGCTCGAAGCTTCAATATAATTTAAAATTTTAAACTGTTTCTTAAAAATCCTGAAAGTTTGTTCTATAAATACTTTGTCTTTTAAAAGACAAACATTTGTACCTACAAATTTTTCTTTTTGATTTCAATACCCTTCTTTTTCTTAAATTTAAAGAAAATCTATCATTTCTTTGCTCACGAATTTCGCCTAGTGTTAGATTCAGCAAAATTTCCATTTTAGTATTATATGCGTTCAAAAATGCAAACAAATGTATCTGCAAATTGTCAAAAATTGTATAAGAAGTATCAAACGTCAAACTTGCAGTGTTGCTACTGTTGCTTATGCTGCAAGTCATGATGCATTTACGAACATAGCCATAGTTAAGAAGTAGCAGTGCATACATACTCAATTCCACTGCACTACTTCTTCCTGAACCAAAGATTTTAAAAAAAATCTTCCCCTGTATAATTTGTTTTTTGGCGCTTACGTCTGTTTGGCGGTTAGGGCTCGATATGTTTATACACTTTTTTTTTTGTTTGCGGACTTATTCGAATGCCCTCGTATAATATAATTGATATATTGTAATATATATATGTGTATTTATATATCTGTATATAAACCCTTTTTTTTTTTTTGGTTGCGGACTTATTCGAATGTCCTCGTATGCACTTTCGTAGTTACAGGCGTCAATACCCTTTGTATATGTGCCTGGTCTGTATGTAATGCGCTATGGTACATATATTCAAGTAATTTTATTGCTTGTTGTGTTTTTACGTTCTTCCGTTGTTGTAGGCGCGATACGATCCAAAAGAGAGTTCACCATGCGCAAGTGTTCATCTCTTTATGCTTCGTATAATATAAATCGAGTTATTACTAGTTAATATGTATGTATGTATGTATGTTCGAATTTATTATTTCTTTTATTTCACTTTAAGCCTTTTTATTGTGCCGTTTTTATTATTTTAGGTATACTGCTTACTGTTTTGAGGAAGAGAAGAGTATTGCGGAAAATCTTGCAAGTGGATACTTGAAATTAAATTGTTGTTAAATTAGCTTGTTACGTGTGTTCGTAACACTGGGGTAATCAAGTAGGCAAATAATATATAATTTTTTTTTTTACTGTTTTATGTATATAGATGATATACATATATAATTAAATTTTTCTCGGTTTGTACCGTTCAAACGGATTATCGTAAATATAAATCCGTTTGTTATCATACATATGTATGTACATTAGCGTGGGTCAATTTGTATGGAACAAAAAAAATGCACCAAGCGGTTATCAAAATCGTAAACTACGATGAATTCTAAGAAAATTTGCCCAAGAAACCATGGCTCTAAAATCAAAACGGAGCCTCCGGTTTTTAACGAGAAACTTTTAATTTTGTTTTTTTTTTTTCAACAAATGAAATGAAATCGGACGAGAACCGATGTATTCAGCGTGGTATGGTCGTTGGCCGCTGTGGTCGGTGTGTGTATATGTTACCTATCCACCCATAAAAATTAAAATAATAATAAATAAAATTCAAACTTTAATAGCTTTCATCTTCCGCGAAATCGTATTGCAGTTAACAATATCATTTTATATCTATATATAAAGCAAAAACTTAACTGTTAAGCGCCAAACAAAATATAATATACTTCTAAAGTTCAGAATTAATTAGTTTTAAGGTCTTGTTTGCTGTCCATCCTAGATGTTGCGTTTCGACTTGCAACCGTGACTGCCATAACATCATCGCGATTTTTTTCTATAGTTCGACGTGAAACGCTAGTCAGCAGTTGCACAAAGCGCTCGGTTCCTTGAATATGTGGAGGAATTTGTGGATCCGGAAGTGGAGGATTGTCAAATTCTATGTATTCGAGCAAATGGTCATAGGGTATGTTTGCAGTGAAGGGCGGCTCCGACAAAATGCTATTATTATCTAAGTTTATCATCTCAACATAATCAGTGCAGTCAAAATTTATAGTTGGTTTTTTGTAAGCTCTTAATTTTGTTGGGTCGTAAAGTTTTTCACGATAGTACAAAATTTTTTTTAAAGCCCTCTGGCGCACTTCCTTTCTGGCATCAAAAAGCATTGTTAGTAGAACATTTTCTGAATGTGCAAAATATGAGTTATTTTGAACAACATTATTTACAATTTCGCGCAGATTTTGTGGTAAATATTGCGTTGAATAAATATATTTACATAAGAGTGAACTGCCATATATTACCGAGTTGTAATACTTAACATTAAAGTACATAGGTACGTAAACTTTCATGACAAACGTTGCTTAATTCTTAAATTTTCGGATGGTGAATTTGTTGTGACGTACAATCGCAGAAGTCTACTAGCTTTGGTTAACCAACGAGAGTGAACGATAGGTCCAGGTTTCACGTTGCCTAAATCTTCTGGACAGGAACCAATATGAATAGCGTTGGCTATCCGATACAAATACTTAACGTCCGTTGAAAGAGTTTTTTCCTGTTCTGACGACAAGGAAGGAGGCATATTCCCCAGCAAAATACGCTGAAAGTCGGGTACAACCTATAAAAAGAACAAGTTACTTATTTAGAACCAAAGATAGAGATCTTTATTAAAGTACTAATTCATTGCTTACCTAAATCTGTTCACAGGTTTCCATTAATTTTGTCAGAGCTCCACTGTCAGTTCGCGGTCCACTTGTAGTTGATTTTTCTAGCGCGCAAAATAAGTGGCGAAAAGGTACCTCATTAAAATGTAACAAGCAAACAAACCAGTGCAATGGTCTGTCTAACAGTACTTCAAACCGTCGTAGTATGCCGTTTTCCGTGCCAGTATTGCTGACTTCACCGTCGCAGCAAATACCAACCAGATCGAAAAGAGCTAAGTTCTTTTTAACAAAGAAGTCATATAGCAGCTTTTGTTTTGTACCAGCGTCCTCAGCATTGAGTGTTAAATGACCCAAGAGTTCGGTTTTAGGTTCTCGCACAACCACGATGTGAGATTCTTTAACCACTTTTGGGTGAAGCTTATGATTAACCTTCTCCATTGTCAATGATTCATCTTTTCAGCCATCAAAGGAGAATGCCAGCACGCTGGAATCTCCGCATTGTTTTTGAAGCACAGAATCCCTGATTTTTTTCTTTTCTCGCGCTACTTTACATTTGTCCACAATAATAAGTTCCCCATTGTCGTCTTTGAAATCTATATCTTTAAAAAGTGCCGTAGCCAAACACGCAGCAACTCTGTCTGACACACCAAATCTGTAGCACATCATAGCATAATTGGGGGTATCAAGTCTTTTCTTATACGGGCCGCGCTTAATAACAATTGGCTTTTCTGCATTCGGTGTTTTGAACACAAGATCTTCATCAACGTCCATATCTGATGAGTCAGGCCGGTAAGATGAATATTCAGTAGCTGTTGGAGCCAAATCCAAATCAACAACATCCGCCAGGACCGCTGGAATTGTCAGTTTCCTCGCGGTATGCTGATCAGTCAAAAATTCGTGTAAATGATCAGGCATCAAACCACATGAGCAACAATTTCTTTGTAAATCGCACTTGCATTTTCCAATATAGAATAAGTTGTTCATAGTCTTGATAAATGCGGTGTATTTTTTAGATGTAGACGTGCCTTTTGTTTCTTTAAAATATTTATTCAGCAAGATTTTCAGCTTGTTTATTACGGGTTTCTTCGTCATTATGCCAATATTCAATTTGCTCCAAATTTCAATCAATTTATCCGCCACTTGTGGAGTAAAAGATGCGTACGAAAACATTTTATTTCTATTTTTAGACCGACCACTCAAAAAAAAAAATATTTTAAAACATCGCGGCAAGTTGGGAAGTTTAGTTCGTGTAAATCACTTGGCAAACCAAAAGCACTAAAATTTGGATCTGACATATGCTTCAAATATGATTCCGAGAGATTTGATAATGTAATATCTTTAGCACAAGAACTAATTGATATAGGAGATGACTCCATAATTAAAAGACGCTTAAGTTTTGCTTTAAAATGTTAGAACGCGAAAATCAGAGGCACACACTTCTTCCTTGAGTAAAAACTTCTAACTGTAATATTGTATCAAAATAATTTAAAGCGATGGTTTCGGAAACAATTGTTCTATTAGTAATTCATCAGCGTTGCTTTGCTTTCTCTGAGAAGTTGATAAAATCATAGCAAACAAATAAAATAATAAAAAAACAAGTGCAAATCAGACAAACAATCGACAGTGTAACAGAAATTGGAATGATTTGGTTTTCTGGCTGCAATACAACACCGAATACCAAACTCAAGATGTTTCCCTTCAACAGTTATTAAAATTTCCGATCTTTAGTGTTTTCAAAAATTACCGTTATATGGGAGGTGGGCGTGGTTATTATCCGATTTCGATCATTTTCCAGATATCTCTTAAGTAGACATTGTGTAATATGTATACCAAATTTGAACGAAATCGGTGGGGTGGTTCCAGAGATATGCATATGAACTCATAAATGGGCAGTGCCACGCCCCCTATAAAAAATTTCTGTACTGTCGAATTTTCTGCTTATATACAACATCACATACCAAATTTGAGCAAATTAGCTTCGATAGCTACAAAACAAGCAAACAATCGACAGTGGAATAGGAATTGGATTTTTTTTTTTGCAAAATACAATATACGAAATTTTCTCGCTAAAAACCGGAGGCTCGATTTTCATTTTAGACCCATGGTTTCTTGGGCAAATTTTCTTAGAATTCATCGTAGTTTACGATTTTGATAACCGCTTTGTCAAGAAAAAAATTGACCCACTCTAATGTACATACAAATAATAAATAGAAATAAAAACGATACACTTACTTTATCTCGGGGTTTTTTGGGGGAAAGTAAGGTTTTGGTATGTTAGCCTTGTGTGCTCCAGTTTTCCTGTCTCGTAACTTTTCACTTCACCTAAATTTAGTTTTATTCTTTTTCTTTCGTTTTTTTTTATATGTTTAATGTCATTGCAATTTTTATGCTTTACAATTTTTAATTTGGTTTTTCTTTTTTTTTCCTATAGTGCCTTTCTGTAGGCTCGAAGGACCATGTATTTTTCGGCTAATTTCTTCGCACTCACCGGTCAGAAAATTCGTTCAGAAAATATATAAAAAAGGCAACACACAATTCCGCCAGAAATTTACAAAAATGTATTTTATTGAACTTTATGTAAAATTTGTATATTTTTGACTCGAATTATAAACTTAATGCTCGCACAGTATGTTGGAGCTCGGGGTTAATCGCACTGCTATCGTTAGCGGATCGCAAAAAGAAGTAGTGACCAACTTGTTTCTCCGACCCTTTTGTTCCCTTTTGGTTGTGGTGAAAAATGCAGTGGTAATGTAGTTATGTGTGATGTGGATTGTAGGTGGTGTAGAGATGAGTGTGGTGAATGAAGCGTGCTAGTGACGTATATTTTAATGCGGTGAGTGTAGAGTGTTCTGGATGCGGGATTATTGTTGTGGTTAGGTGCTCGATGTTGGTTATGTGTTGTGTGGGCCAGGCAACTGAAGCTCATTTAGCCATATACATATAGTATATGCCCGCAGAAATATCGAATTAATGTGGCGTTCTATAGTCGCAAGCGACATCGCGTCTACATGTTTTTCGTAGTTCGTGGTGTCACCTAGCGCCAGTTGACACCACGAACCACAAAAAACATATAGACATGATGCCGCTTGCGACTATCGAATGCACCATAGGTTCGATATCTCTGCGGGCATATACGAGGTGTGTTCAAAAAGTAGGTATCGCGAATTTTGTGTTTTTTCAAAAATTATTTATTTATTCATGAGTATCTATTTTGTCCCCTTCAAAGTAATCCCCATGAGATATTATACACTTGTGCCAACGGTTTTTCCAATCTTCGAAGCACTTCAAAAAATCATTTTTTTTATCTTCTTCAGCTCCTCCTTCGATACCGTCTTTATCTCGTCAAGAGAAGCGTAACGGTGTCCTTTTATGGGCCTCTTCAGTTTACGGAACAAGAAAAGGTTACAGGGGCCAGATCTGGGGAATACGGTGGCTGCGGCATCATTGGTGTGTTTTTTTTTGGCCAAAAAGTCGCGCACAAGCAATGATATATTAGCAGGGGCGTTATCGTGGTGCAAAAGCCAATTTTTGTTCTTCCACAAATCCGGGCGTTTCTGGCAGATTGCTTCTCGCAAATTGCGCATAACTTGCAGGTAATATTCCTTATTGACCGTCCTTCTCTGTGGCAAGAACTCATGATGCACCACCTGGAATCGAATAAAACTATCAGCACACTGTCGCGATATTTTTTGAACACACTTCGTACACTAGTCAGAAAAAGTTTGCGTACACATTTTTAAAAGGGAATTCCCACATTACAAATTCAAACGAAACGGTAAAAAAAGAGTATTTATTTAAGCGTAATTAATGTTTTTATGATAATTTTGATAAAAACTTGACACATTGAATAAATGGATGGTAAGAGGAAAAAAACTAGTTCTGGTAAAAGGGAAATAATCGCTAAATTATGGAAAAAGGCAAAACTGTGCGATAAATCGGCACAATTGTAGATAGAACTCACTCTTCTATTCAGAGAGTGATTTGTACTTATAAATCAAGAGGTTCTACAGTTGCTAAGCATCGTTTTGGACGTCCTTCTAAGCTCAGTTACCGAGAAGAGCGGTACATTGTTAAAGAAGTACAGCAAAATCCTCAACTTAAGGCTTTCCGAATAAGGAAAGATGTCAAAGAAAGGTTTAATAAATCTATCTGCAGCGTAACTGTATTTAAAATTCTAAAAAAAGCGGATATCGTAGTCGAGTTGCACGACAAAACCGAGTTTAAGACAAAACCGGTTTAACAGCTTAGCGAAGGTCTATCATATTTGAGATCTACATTTCAAAGTCGCCCGTGGAGTAGTGGTTAAGCTGGGAGGTCACTTCCGCAGCCTAGGGTTCGAACCCTATAAAAATCGGGAACATTTCCCGATAGAGCCGGGAAAATTTCCGTGCCTGATTTCCAGGCGTTTCCAGACCAGCTGTTATCGTCGGGAATCGCCGGGTTCCGAAGACGAGGGTGGTGTTCCGTAACAAACTTCAGGAATCTTTATATAGAATGAGAATTTTGAAAAAAAAAAGTCGAATAAGTTGCAAAATTTCAGAAAACCTTTTTTTTCGAATACTGTGTAGTTTTTCTTAGCAGCTTCACTTTAAAAAAATATAAATGTCATTTCATATTAAATTTACTACCAAGGATTTGAATATTTGGAGAATATGATTAGTGAAAGTTTTTTCTGGCATTTTTTGGGAGTATAAAAAGTGACAAATATATTATTATTTTCAGTACGATACAATATTGGCGAAAAAAAGAAAACTAGATGAAGATTTTGCAACAGTACATCGAGAAGAAAACGAGGTTCCTCGTGCAGTGACGCACAGTCCACCTAAACATGATGAAGGCATTGACAATTCGGGCAGCGAAACACCGTCTTCGTCTAAAAACTCCGACATTGCGCAAGTTTATACCATTGCTGTAAACATTTCCAATGATGTTGGTAATTTCGTGGGACAAAAAATTTACGATCACGTGAAACAAATTTTGCTTGAAAATCCTTGGACTCCTCCAAAAAATTATACTTTCCCATTTTCGTCGAGAGTTGTTTCTGGCAAAGAAATAAAACACTACGTCTCTTCCAAACACTTGGATTCTCATGCAGAGCGGCTCGTACTACGTGGGGAAAGGGCTATTCTGCAAATATTGTCCATGATTTACGCCTTGAAATCAAAGACGTTATCGGGGAAATACTCCGCTTGGGTTACTTGTCACGCAGCCGTTGACTGATTTCAAAAATTTGGTTGGGATCAAGAGTGTGTTAGAAATTCATTCTCAAAATATATACCATAAGAATGCAATGGCAACGAGGAAGGACTTCGTGAGAGACTATCACAATCCACAATGAAGCGTCCGTAATCTTCTCGACGAAAAACATCTTTCGGCTCATCGGCTCATCCCCATTGTGAAAACGGTCATTTTTTGCGGAAAGCAGAACATCTCACTTCGGGGGCATGGAGATGACGAAGGTATTCGAAAAAATAAAACGCCCGTCCAAAACGAAGGGAATTTCAGGGCTTTGCTGAGGTTCAGAATCGATTCAGGTGACACAACTCTGGAGCATCACCTTGGGAGCACATCTTCAAGAGCGATCTATACCAGTAAAACGATTCAGAACCAACTAATTGAATGCTGTAAGGCAGAGATACTGGACAAAATTTTGCAACGAGTGGCTTTATTTTACACGATTGTTTTCGATGAATCTCCAGATTTGTCGGGAAAAGCTCAGGTAATACTTTCATCCTGCCAATTATTACGTAGAAGTAGAATTTCCATAAAAATATAATAGTTGATGCCTATTGTCTGAAATATCGGATAGTGGTTGTTCCCAAGAAAATAAACAGAAATTTACAGAAGAATAATGTTTCTCGTTACAGATTAGCGTTGTACTCAGATACGTCGATTTTTCTTCTGGCGAAGCATGCATACGAGAAGACTTTGTATCTTTTTTGGACGCATACGGTCAACTTTCGAAGAATACTCTCGCGGAGGGCTCAGAATCAGAAGAAAGCGGGGATGAAGATGGATTAATGGTTTACAGGACTGCTGGAAAAAATGACCGAACCGATGAAGAATTGTCTCTAATCGGATCTGCCATCGGGGGGATTGTTCTTGGAGACATGAAGAAAATTAATCTCCGAATGGAGAAATGCGCTTCGATAGGGCCTGATGGATGTGCGGTCATGCTGTCACATATCGGAGCAGTCAACGAAATTCGGAGAGAAGCAAAAAATGCTGTCATGACTCCGTGTTTCTCGCACAAACTCAACAACAGTATTTCAAAGTCAGTGAAAGTACGATTAATCGAAAACGTTGCCAGTGCCATACGAGAAGTCGACAAATTCTTCAAGAACTCATTTCCAAAACGTGTGACTGTATTAGCAAAGATACTTGGTGAAAAAATTGTCCAGTTGTGTGAAACAAGATGGGTAGAGAGGCACGATGATGTTCTTTAATTTGTTGCGAAGTTACCGTTGATCATCGAAGCTCTGTCAAAAATCAGTGAGTGGAAGAACAGAGAAACAGCAGGCAAAGCAACAATTCTCATATCGGCTTTGTGCAAGTTCGAATTTATCTTCAGGCTCTTCTGTCTCAGCGACATTCTATCGCTCACCCATTCGCTCAGCGTAGTTCTTCAAAAGGAAGCAATTGATTTGGCGAAGACATCAAAAATGATTGGGACGTTGCTTGCCACGTTGGAAAAAAAGAGGGAAAAAGTTGATTAAATATTCCGATTGATTTATTCAGAAGCCAAGAAAATGGCGGAAAAACTCCATGTTGACGAAGCGAAACGGAGAACATGTGGTCGACAAACGAAACGCGAAAATTACGACGTGAAAACTTGTGAAGATTACTACAGGGTCTCTGTCTACATACCTCTGCTGGATACCATCAAAGAAGATTTGGAAGCTCGTTTTTCACAAGAAGTTTCGTATGGTTACCAATTAAGTGTGTTGCTCCTAGAAAAAGCAAGTCTTTTAAAAGAAAACGAAATCGATGATCTAATCGGATGCTTGATAGAAAGATTCGGGAATCTTCTCGATGATGAAAAAAGCGTATAAAAATTTAAATTCAATGGTGAATTAAACTACTGGCAATGTTACATTAAGAAAATGTGATGTCGACATATTCCCAACAATCCACACCTATCTCCGAGTATTCTGTACACTTCCCGTAACAAACGCGAGCTCTGAACGTTCTTTCTCTTATCTTCGCCGCATCAAAACATGGCTTAGGACGACCATGCTTCAAAAAAGACTAGTTGGATTAGCGTTGCTTCATACGCATCATGACATCGAAAGCCGAAGAAGTCATCGAAAGATTCGCAAAACTTGGCAGTCATCGTTTTGCGTTATGAAAGACGCAATGTAAAAGGATTTTTCTTTTTGAATTTTTAATAAAATGAGCCACTATGTAACGCATGCAAACGGTTGACTTTTCGATTATAACCACTTTGTTTAGCTAAAAATTGGAATTGATAATTTTTGTTTCATAATTTGTACTGTATTTCTCTCGCAATAATAAGTTTGAAACCCAAATCGAAGTATAAATTCAATTACCCCCCCCCCAAGAATCGTCTCTGGATCCGCCACTGGTACTAGCCCACTGTTATTGTTGCTGCTATTAATTCTGTATTATATGCGATTAATTATACTATATACTCTTCACCTAACGGTTCTTTATATTAACAAAGGTTCGTATCCAGCTCTTATTGCTCAAGACAAAAAATTCATAATTTTTCGGAATATGAATGAAGATTGCGATCTGTCCCCTCCGGGAGTACTCCCCTCTTACACGCTGTTATACATGTTTCTACCTAGGCCAAATGGCGTGTAAATGTTGCGTCTCCTGGGGAACTGCTTATAAAATTCGTATGTCAAAATTCCAAAATAAGCGGCAGCAAATGCGTTCCGTTCATGAAGAAAGCCGTCGAGGCATTATTTCCGACGATTTCTAAGGTCGGGCGACGAAACGAATCTGCTGAATCTCCCCCGCTGGTTACTGAAAAAGAACTATTGGTCATAGCAAAAACAAATCAAAAACAACAAAGCGCCTGGAATAGATGGCATACCAAACCAAGTTCTGGAGGATGCCACTCTCTTCGCTAAAATGTACAACGCATGTACCTTTAAAAAAAAAGTGTCCTAATCCAGCATTTGGTTTTAATCCCAAAACCAAAATAAAAATACCAAATGAACCTTCAATGGGCAAAGTGTACGAAGGCATAATAAAAAACTGCTTGGAGCTTGCAATCCAGAAAATCGCGGGTTACCAGAAAGACAATACGGCTTCAGAAAACAGAGGTCTGTACTATGCCCTCTATTATGGAATCTTGTGTATGGTGGGGTGTGAAGATTAAAGCATTTTTGGTTGCTGTAAAGCTAATCGCATACGCGGACGATCTTATAGTGGCAGGAGTAACTTGATGATCTCCAAAATAAATCTAACGAATGCATTAAAGGTCTGCGTGAATGATTTTCTTCCATGAGTTTGGAACTGGCTGATCACAAAATAGAAGTATTGCTCATAAGTGCCAGGAAAATTGAGGAAAAAATAACTCTCACTATAGGAGAGTGTGCGGTTACTTCACAGCCACAATTAAAGTATTTAGGCTTAACATTGGTATCAAAACTGAAATTCAATTAGCACTTGGCATACACATCAAATAAAGCAAATAACATTTACAATGTCCTATCAAGAATGATGGTAAATAGAGGCTGTGTGCGCTCCATCCGTTGACTTCTAATGACAAAAGCGATGACCTCAGTAATATTGTATGCTGCCCCAGTATAGTTCCAGGCACTGGACATAAAAGCCTATGTCAGAGTAATAAATGGGGTGCATAGACTGACAGCAAAAAGAGTAACAAGTGCTTTCGGAAGTACCATACTATCTGGTATGCCGCCCATAGACATCCAGGGAGACGAGTTCACGAGATTATTATAGCTATCAGCGCCAATTGCAGAAATCAAAATGAGAGAGAGGAGAGAAAGAAGAGCATATCTATATGGCAGCAACGGTTGCAAACCTCAACCAAAGGACGGTGGACCCACACACTTATACCTGACATCCATAAGTGTATAATTAGACTACATGGTCCAAATATTAATCGGGCATGGGTGCTTCAGAGGTTATCTGTACAAATTTCAAAATGACGTCAGTTCGTATTGTCAATAGAAATTTCTGAACACGTGTTTTTCCATTGTCCTCGGTAACGGTAACATAAAGGAAGAGTTAAAAACAGCACCAGATGGTAGTTTAGCGGTGGAAAATTTAACTGTCTGCGTCAGTCTTCTGTGAAGTGGAAAGCTGTTTGCGAAGCGGAAACTTCCTTCACGACAAAATTAAGACAGTTACAGAAGAATAGGCGTCAGTCCGTATGTGATATAGAGGAGACGTAAAATGTCTTGTCACCTTATCTGGTGGTCCCGCGGGAGAGTTTTCAGTTGGGAGTAGGTTCGGCTTAGCGGATTAAAGTTTCGCATTCCGGCTTTTGATTCTTCCCTCTACAAAAAAAAAAATCATCAGGATTTACACAAATTCACCAACCCAATCAACCACATTTCGGATCCTCACGATTAATAATTACCCACCCAATCAACTACTTTGTATTAGCAAAGACACATCAGACAGTAGCAAACATATACGTGGAAATATTGTAAGAACACTCCCGCTCATAAAAAAACCAATTTGACTTTATAATGTTTACATGTTATCTTTTAATAAAATAAAGCCCTTTGGTCCTTTTTAAAATACGTTTAAATAAAGCATTTAATGAGCTTTTTAAGCCATTTAACTCATATTATCCTTTTACACAATTGCTTATTAGGGAAAATTGAAATACGCTGTATTTTTTTTTAACAACAAAATGGGTTTAAATACTTGTATTTAATACTTTTAAAGTGTTTTTCTTATATTTTGATTTTAAGCAAAAATTTACTTTTTTCTCAGTAGCGGGTGTGACCGCTACTTTTACACTTTGTAGCCGGTTGGGCATATTTGCGTATAATTTTTTAATTAAGTCTGAAAAAACTTCATTATAATAAGTAAATTCAAGAATGTCCTTCAATTTTTGAATGCTATTTGGTTTATGGCGGCGAATTTTGTGCTTTATAATTGCTGACAAGTTCTCAATAGGATTGGGATCAGGGCTATTTCTAGGCCCCGGGAGACTCAATCTCGAAAATATCTTTATATTCGTTAAATTATACAAATTTAAAATTTATTTGTAATAATTAGTGTGTATTAAACTTAAAAAAATATTCGTGAAAGAAAATGTGAATGTTGTCCTTACTTACTTTGACCGATGACACGGTGCAGAATCTTTATGGTAGGTAAAACCTTTTTTATTATTTCTGCGTATGTTGCTGAGTTGACAGTAACATCTAATACTATATTACTATTTCGCCAATACCATAACTTGTGATTGCTCCACAAACCATATTGTATGGCGAATTCTTTACAGTACTTTGAACACATTGACTCTGCGATGAACCATGACCTCCGAATCTGGTTTAAAAAGAGTTGAACTAAACGCTATATACGACAAGACAAACAAGTCGTACAATGCCTTTCGTAGAAATCCACAAAAACCTGGTGAGATTATTGACTCCGCAGAAATCAAAGAAAAACTTACAAAAGGTCACCAATTATATTTGAAATGTTTAGGATCACACAACCAAGCTATCGATGAGTTTAATATAATAACTGCCGGTTATCTTAAAAATTGTAACCGATAATTTACTCACTCGCTCACTTAATACGATCATTTTTAATACAGATTTCGGTTTTAGTTTAGCTGACCATTACTTTTATAAACCCAGACCTGTCCATATCTTAATCGGAAGTGAGTACCCACAAATAATTTTCAGTGGTGTACTAGCCCCAAAAACAGAATACGGTTGAATTCTATCCCCACCTACACCTGAAAAACCCTTCTCACCCTCAATAATGTCATTTTTCAATAAGATTATCCCAGATGAGTTGCTTACACAATTTTGGGAAGTTGAAGAAAAGTTAAAGAAACCTTTAACTTCATAAAGTAGTGTGTGAGTAAATTTATCAAAATACAATCCGCTGAAACTCAACAGGGACTCAGCATAGACTTGCGCAACTCAATACATATACATATATTTAGATCAATTTCTTAGAAATGAAAAATCGTTTAATGACCCAACTGCGAATGATCAACTGATCTCTAAGTTTTATCTGCAATCTCACAAGAACACGCACACCAACTTACTCAGTTTACCGGAATTCAAAAACACAAAAACACTAGGAATCAGATCGAATGCAAAAAACAATGCATTCTTTTTTCTCATCAACCCTATTCAGGATAAGACGTCGTTTACTAAGAGAGAAGTATTATCGATTATATCAAAATTGTTCGACCTACCTGGTCGTCTTATCCTCCTTATAGTTACACCTAAAATATTAATGCAACTGATATGGCTTCATAAATCCGATCCCTTAAAAGATTACGAAACCTTAAATCTCATTGAAATTCCTGGACCTTATTTTCGACATCAGCGATCATCGATTTTCACGGATACTCAGACGCCTCTGAAAAAGCATACGCAGCAGCCCTGTACATTGTCCTAAACATTGGCCAATAACCAAAAAATCAATCGATACAACACTGGAACTCCGGCCAATAAAGATATTTGTACACATAACACAATAGGATATGCTAGATAGATTCTCATCATTACCCAAAGCCGTTTGAGTTGTAGCGTATTTATTCAGATTTCAATAATTCACATCAGTCATACACATCGTTAGAAATAAGTCCAGAAGAGTTAATACTACGAGCGTTATCCGATTATACTACCCTATAGCAGTCGATTAACCAAATTACTCATCCAATTTACCCTTCATGGCGGCAACCAGCTAGTCTTACGACTCATGCGTACGGAATTTTGGATACCGAAGTTTAAAACCCTGCGTTTTGCACAAGAAGCGAAACACTACTCAAATTATGGTAGCACTACCCGCGGAACGTACCAACCTAACCCGTCCATTCGCAGGAACAGGACATAAAAAATTACATCGGCAGAGCGTGTCTAATCACAAAGAGAAAAGAATGCGTATTTGTTTGTTTTGCAACCAAAGCAATACACCTGGATCCAGTATTTGGGCCATGGCACTAATTTCGTTGGAGCGTCTCAACTTATAATCAAAGATCGTGAGGAATTCATGAAATCATTGAAAACACAAGCAACAACTAATGAAGTACACCAAAACATTAACTGTCATTTTAATCCTCCAGGAGCTTCACACATGGATGGAAGGAGCAGGAGTGAAAAGTTTAAAAAGACACTTAAACAAGATATCTCAAACCCTGAAATTCACTTTCGAAGAATTAGTACCCTCCTAACACGAATCGAAAGCTGTTTGAATTCTCGCCCTTTAAGCACACAAAGTGAAGACCCAACGAATTTAGAACCTTTAACTCCAAGACAATACTTAATAGGTACCCTTTTACTAATCTCAGCAGAACCCAATTTAGAAGATGCACATCTAAGCATCGTACAAATATGGCAATACCTAAATATACTCCCTCAACACTTCTGCAAATGATGGAAAGAAGAATAGGTATAAGTGGAAATACCCTCAACGCAACATAGAGATCAACAATATGGTAGTTATATGTATGTACTCCAAAAAACACTACCCCCAAAAGAGTGGAGACTTGATCGCATCGAAAAAAAGGAATCTAGGTGCAAACAATAAAACAAGAGTAGTTGACATACTTACATGGGAGAATGGAGTCATGTGTAGAAGTTCACGCAAGTGAGGAAAGTTCTCTGATCGCCGTTCACTTGGGAGTGGCCAGAAACGATTCTTTTACAAGTGGCTCAAGCAGCTCACGACTTCCGGTTTTTGACCAAGTATCCTCTGCGTAGCCTAAGAACATCCGTTTGAAGGCGAGCTAAAGTGAGAAGGCGAAACATCCCCTCCGCAGGGTTGTGCGCTGGGTTTGGGACCCGCCACGTAAAAAACACTACCAATGAAAGGAAACAATAAGCCTCGGATGAGTGACCCCTCTTTTGATGACGACCATGGCAAACGAAATAAGGACTACGAATTGGGGGCATGCACCTGGAATGTCCGGTCCCTTAATGGGGTAGGTGCCGCTGCCCAGCTGGCGAAAATAAAGGCTGACATCACCGCCGTCCAAGAAAGGCGATGGTCGGGACAAGGACAGAGACGAGTAGGTCTTTGTGGCATTTACTAAAGGAGCGCAAGTTTGGTGTAGGATTCGTGGTGGGAGAGACACTCCGTCGCCGAGTACTATCATTCACTCCGTTGAATGAACGTCTAGCCGCAATCCGCATCAAGGCGAGGTTCTTCAATATATCGCTTATTTGCGCCCACGCCCCGATGGAAGAGAAAGATGATGTGACCAAAGATGCCTTTTATGAGCGAGTTAACAAACTGTCGTTTGTTGTGAGTAAAAGAAATTATATTTATTTGGGCAGTACACTTATTTTTGTGTTGCCTTTTTTATTCATAATTACTTACTGCCTATTTTTCATAATCTTACTTCTATTTATACTAACTAGTATTTTTACTTATTACTAGTTGATATTTTGTTAGATACAGATTATATTATTTGTTTAGGCTTGTTTGCAGATATATTGTTTATTTATAGCATTGACAGACGGCAGCGTTAAACCAGATTAATTGCATTTTTCGGGATTAATTCAGGAGTTACCACAGCTAACTCCATTGCTGAATCCAAAAATAACTCTCAAAATTTTAGGGAGTTTGTGAGATTTTCGTTGGCAACATTGTTAAAAATGGCCAATTTTCATCTATTGTGAATGAAATACAAGCAACCCTGACAGCTGTTTATCAAATTCTCAATATAATATCAATAAAACTTCTATGTTATGATGCAGTTTTAAAAATAATGTGTTGATATGCTTTTGTAATAAAAAATGGTTTGGTAAAAATTTGTCGGCTAACAACCGTAATGTTTATCTTCTATCAATTTTCATTGAAAATATTATAAAAAGGACAATGAGCTGTTTATGAGAGTTTCAAACTCGCATAGCTGCCGTCTGTCACCTACAAATTTGGATCTGATTAAGTGCGCAGTTAATCCGGATTAACGCTGCCGTCTGTCAAGGCTATTAGATACATTTGGTTTGTTGTATTGATAGTGCATTTACAATGTTTGCTTTCTTGCTAATGAGATAGATACATGCATTTTCTTTGTTACTCTTATGATGCTAGGCGAGACTATTGTTATTGTTTGTTTAGGTCAGAGCCGCTCAAAATAATGCGCAATTTATTTACCAACGCATACAATCACACATTTGATATCTGCTAGCGTATAATTGTGTGCGTGCGCTTGCTTAGTACAATGAGTGAAATCGTGCTATTTGTTTATTTTGTTATTAAAAATTTAGAAAAAAATTAAAAATTATGGTTTTTGATTAAAAAAGCAATTAAGAACAACAATAATAACAACAATAATAACAAAAACAGCAAATACGTTTGTTAATTTTTGTTAACTTTCCATGATTTTTTCCATATCGACTTCAAGATCGTAAGTTTTGATTCTCATTAAGTCCTCTATATGCTTATTCGAAACTGAATTCCTGTATTTCGAGTGTATTTTTGACGCTGGAATTAGCGTCATAGCGTACATGTTTCGACTGCATTTGCTTGCCTATACTCCGAGTATAGGCATGAATTATTTTGAGCGGCTCTGGTTTAGGTTACCAGTTGATAATTTATGTATTCGGTACAAAAATGTGATAAGTAACATATGTTCCGTAACTCTCCTCCGTGTTAAAATGGAGCGTCCTCGCTACTTTGTTGTTAATTGCTGTTGGTGTAGGCGGTTCAGTTCGATTTCAAATAAGCCATCGATTTGTCGTTGTCTGTTGAGCATTCTAACATTTTGGCAATACCATAAATAGTAGCTGTGAAGGTAAGAAATGCTATAATGATAATAAGTGTGAACTGCGCTGGATTTTCTTCGACAGGAAAACGTTGAAATTTCCTGTATATTACTGAACTTGTAATTTGATTTCGAGGAAAGAATGCGGAGTACTTCAAGTTTTTCGCTGTGCTGGTTGTGTATGATTTCTCTGAGTTGTTGTTGATGGTTGTAATATGTAATACCATCTATGTTTGTGGATTCAGAAAAATGAATTAATTTAGGGCCAGATATAGGCACATTATTCCAAGTATGCTCATAATCTGTCAAGATGTGACCGTTTTCTAAAATTTGAATTGGAGCGTTATTTTCATGAATTGTTTCGCATTGTGCTGATTTATCGTTTAAAATTTTTGTAGTACAATTATCAGAGGGTTCTGATTTATAAATAAAACTATTGAAATAATTCTTACATTTTGCTATCTTAGGATCTAAAACTATTTTACCATGTTTATGTGCTAAAGGGTATACATTATATAGTATACATTTAGTTTCGATTATTGGACATTTGTAAATTGTAATTATAGCTTGTTCTAAGTAACAAATATGGATGTCAGAATATTCCAATATATCAATAAGGGGAAGATCCAACTCCTGATTGTTTATTAATTCATGCACATCATTTAAATCACATATGTAAGTGTGCCGGATTAAAAATTGTTATTTTTCGCAAAATTAATAGTGTTTCTAATTGTTTGCAATTCATTATAAATTTCTGCTATGATTAAATTCTCATTTATTGCTTTAGGATCGAGTGTTTCAAGTATTCTCTCAAACTGCGAATTAATGCTTTTTTGTTTATTATTATTTTCTGTTAGCATATTAATTGACGTTTTGATTTCTATAAGATCGTCATGATCTAGTGTACCAGTTATAAATTTTAGCTCAGAACCAAGAACGTTAATTGATCTTTTAGGCCTGTAAATATTTGGAATGAGTTGTTTTTTTAAAGTTTCAATTTTATTTACTAATATTTTTGTTTCAGGCTGGTTTTCTAAATTATATGAAGATTTCATTATCTCTTCGTAAGGTGCAAGGATGTTGGACAAATTTGAAATGTGATATAAAAACGAACTATTCTGGTAAATGGAAACCGGGTCAGTTTCAACAAGCACATACATATTTTTTGTTTTTTAAATCAATTATGTTGGCGCATAATGCGGTAGTGTAATAAAGAAAAAAATTATTCTGTACATGCCTGTACTCTTATGTTATCTTTGTGAATAACACGTCCCCTATTTGTCGTTACCGTCCTTCCGTTGTCTTCTTTAACAATTTGTTTCGCGTATTTTCCCCGTTTTTATTTCGCCAGTGCGTTTTCACAAATATGACGTCACCTTGTCTATAATTCAGCTGCTGTCGATTACGATTCTGATAACGTAAGACTCGTTCCTGATTTTCTTGTAGACGTTCGTGGATGTCAGGATACCCCTTTTTATTGAAGAACACGTCCTCGGGTTTCTCGTTGGTTACCGAATGGATCGTTTTATTGTATTGCCGAACGGCTTCAAATATCTGTTCTTCAGGTGCTGAATTGTGCTGGTCTGCCAAAACTTTCGCGAGTTCAATTATTGTGCTGTGCGTACGCTCTACATGTCCGTTTGTAGTAGAATGAAACGCTGGCGTTTTGGTGTGCGCTATTTGTAACCTTTTGTAAATTTGTTGTGCACATAGGCTTGTAAATGATAATTCGTTATCAGTTATTAGAAACTTTGCGTTTAGGTATATTTGTGAAAGTATCTCGTCGACATACTTGTATATATCTTTTCTTGAAGGTATTTGTCTGAAGGGCAAAATTTTGAGTATTTGTCAGTTGAGCTAATGTATATGTTATCGCTCATATAGAATAAATCTAAGTGTATGTACTCGTATTCTCCTACTTTGTTTGGTGTTGGTGCTGCACCAATCGGTTGTTTGTTTGGTCGGCGGTCGTATTTGTTTGTGAGACAGATTTCACAGTCTTGTACTTCTTTTTTACAAGCGTCTCGTATGTTTGGCCAGTAATATTTTAACGAAATTTCCTGTGCGTTATTTTTGTAATTTCTGTGTGCACGTCTATGTGTGTCATTTATGAATGATTTTTGTTTTTCGATTATGTTATGTTCGGTTATGTCTTCAACCGTTTTATGAGTTAGAACAATAGACACAGTGGGAAATGCACTGATAATATCATTTTCAACGAAAAATAATATTTGTTCATCTATTTGTAGAGCGTTTACAACTTGTGGTTTGATTACATTTTTTAATCTGGCCAATAGCTCAGTTTTAGTGTTAAAAAAAATTGTATGTCTACTGTTAGAAAAGATATTTTGGGATGATACTTGGGTGGGGTTTGCGTCTGATTGTTTTATAATAATTTGATATTTAAAACAATTAAATGGTTGCTTTACACGTTTAATTTTTTCTATAGGAGAGCTTTGTGCTGAATGTTGGGAATTATTAGAATTAGATGTGTTATTAATTTGTTGGCGGGAAAGTGCATCAGCAACAACGTTCTGCTGACCAAGTGATTTTAGCGCCGTATTCTTCGATTAAATTTTTCCATCTTTTTAATTTTGTATTTGGATTTTTTTCCGATATGGCAAAAATTAAAGATTGATTATCGGTGTATATAGTTAAATCTGCTATGCCATACAAGTAATTTCGAAGCTTTTGTAAGGCCCACACAATTGCGAGTAACTCTTTTTCGTTTGTAGAATAATTCTGTTCGGTTTGGCTAAGTGTTCGTGAAATAAATGATATAGGTTTTTTATTTTGCGATAATACAGCTCCTATCGCGTAATTACTAGCGTCTGTGGTTAATTCGAAAGGTTTGTTAAAATTTGATTGGAAGAGTTCAACCTGAGCTTGCAATTCTTCCTTTATTCGACTTAATGCTGCTATTGCCGGTTCAGCTAATGCAATTTTAATTTTTGCGCTTTGAGTCTTTGATATGCCACCGTTTTCTCCTCTGAGAAACGTAGTAAGTGGTTTGACAATGGCTGCAAAATTTTTTATAAATTTTCTATAATAACTTGCAAGACCTAAAAAGGATCTGAGTTCTTTTAGTGAAGTAGGCGTGGGAAAGTCTTTTATGGTTTGTATTTTTACAGGATCAACAGTAATTTTATTAAATTTAATTATGTGTCCCAAATACTCTACGGAATCTTTAAAGAAGTGTGATTTCTCATTGGAAATCTTCATGTTAGCTTGACGAAGTGCATTTACAATTATACGTATGTACTTGATATGCTCTTCAGGAGAAGAAGAGTAAATGAGAACATCGTCTATATAAACATACGCAAATTTGCCAATATATGGTCTCAGGATATCATCGATACACCTTTGAAAAATTGACGGAGCATTTTTCAGTCCAAAAGGCATGCAAAGAAATTCATATTTGGCTCCATTTACACTAAAAGCTGTTTTCTCTCTGTCAGATTCTTTAATAAGAATCTGGTGAAATCCAGATTCCAAATCTAAAGTTGTAAATATTTTTGTATTAAAAATATTTTGTAGTAGTGTTGTATAGTTTGAGCGTTTAGCTTTTGAAAGTCTACAACCATTCTGCGTTTAGGTTTCCCTTTTTCATCAGTACATTTTTTAGCAACTGTCCAAATGGGTGAATTGTATGGACTTTTACTAGGTTGGATTATTTCATTTTCTAAAAGTTTATTTGTTTCTTTGTTAATAAAATCATTATCAGACATAGGGTATGGATATTGTTTTGTCCAAATAGGATCGTCAGGGGTCGAATCGTTACATCCGTACATGGATCGGCAAACATTCCAAAGAAAATTACGTGATACGTCAATCGTATGCGGTGATTGGCATTATGACATACGTTAGCAAACGGATCGTAATGTATTTTCAATTCACAATAGTTCTTAAATTGCACAATGCTTTGGATCGTATTTTTAGGTCACAATAGATGTGGAACTGTCAAAACTGTTGCGAAATTTTCAATAAACTAACAAAAGCTAATTAAATATCAAAATGAATCCAACTTTGTTTTTTCATTTGAGCTCTAGTGAAAGTGATGGGGATAAAAAAATACTGCGGAAATAACTAAGAGATCGTGGCAATAGCGTAGGGATAAACAAAAAATTATGAATTCATTAACAAAGTTTTCTTTGTAGATGTATCGTTGAACAAAGCATTGGAATCTTAAAAAGACGGTGGAGAAATTTAGGAAATTGGCAAGAGAGGAAGGTATCACCCCACAAAAGTGGAAGATTTGCTAACGTTTGAGGCATTACATAACATCTGCATAAAATTTACAACAAGTTGCGACCCTCAAAATTGCGATTTTTATCACACACAAGAAATGGACACCGGGGTAGCGAACCGCTTCACCGCAATCGACCAAACGATATGAGATCAAATAAAGTATTCTTTCATACATTTAATTAAAAAATGTATATGTCCTTAACTTTGTAAATAATTTTATTTTTATTGTCAACTAAAATACAAAAACTTTGTTCATATAAATACATTTTTTTTTTAATTTTTAATAAGATATTACATTCATTGGTTTCTTGTTTATGTTCTTTATTACTAAAAATTATAGAACACTTAAAATTTAAAAAAATTTTGCTCACATTTCCATAAATTTGTCATGATACGAGTGATACGTTCACGGATGTAACGATTCGACCCCAGATTTCGTCCTAATTGTGGCTTGTACTGTAGTAGTAAATGGTAATATTGAGTTAGTACCTTCATTTTGTTGCATTATTTTTTCAATTTCGGATCTATATTCTTCATTGCTTACTGTATAATTTAATTTTTGCAAAGTATCACTTTCTTTCTTGGCCCTATATTTATAACTGAGCTTGTACTCGAAAAGATTAATCTCTGCTTTTAGTGTTCTAAGGCCCTGTTCACCTAGAAGCATATCAAATTCTTCTAATGCATCAGTTTCAAAAAATGTAAGCAAATTATCTGACACTGATACTATTTTTTTTTTGATTTTGTTATTGAGAAACCATGAAGAGTTTTCACTTTAATAGGTTTAGTTGGAATAGACTCACCAAGATTATTTTTGGCTTAAATAATTGTTTGTTGCTCCGGTGTCGATAAGAATATTTACTTATTTGCTTGTATCCCTGCAGTGGCGTTGCAGACACGGCAATTCATTCACTCGCCTAAAAAACAGAGCCTGTTTTGTAATCATCGTCGCTTTGTTGTGGGGCAAGAGAGTCTAGTTCTTCTTCATATGTTTGGTTTACACGTTGCATCTTCTGTGGTGCGACGTAGTTGCGTGATGAAGGATTTTGGTGCCTCTTCTGTGGGTCTCCTCGAAATGGGTTGTTTGGAGATAATCCTTGCATTTGGCGGTCATAGTTGTTTTGTACAGGTGCGGCGTTGAAGTTGGTGGGTCTTCTGTATTGGCGTGAGGAATCTACGTCCATCGGTTGGCACTGCTGCGGTGGTGCACTTTGGGTGTATTGCACTTGCACGTTTGGCTTGTATCTTCCCTGGTCATTGTGGTAACTTCTGTTTGGTTGATGCTGCATGTTGTTGTATTGTCTCTGGTTGTTGTACTGTCTCTGGTTGTTGTACTGCATAGCATCAAATTGGAAATTCACGTTGTCATGGCTTATAGAGCAAGCGATAGCGTAGGCGGTTTCTAAGTCCTTTGGATTGTGGCTGTAGAGGGTGCCGCTGGTATACTTGCTATTCAAGCCAAGTATGACTGTTCTGATTGCTTCTTGAGTCGCGTATTGTTGCATTTTTGGAGATTCATCGGTACTGTCCAACTCGATTTTAGTTAGGGCAAGATTCAATGCCTTGCTGACTTCACAATGAAATTCTGCCAGCGTAAATTTTCCTTGTATTAATTTTTTTCATCTCATCCAGTAACACGTATAAAGGCCTCTGGTCTGCATAAGTGTAGTCCAGTCGATTTATTATCGAGTAAAAATTGAACTTTGTGTTGTGGTTAATTAATATGTCGGCTGCCTCTCCTTGAATTTTTGAATGCAGTACCCCAGTATGTTGGGGTTGTGGCATATTCTTTTATGTGCTCCATGTGCGTCCACGCACGTTTCCTCCAGGATCTGTACTGATTTCTGTTGCCCGTGAAGTCTGGTAACGACTTGAAGACATCTAGGTTGATCTGCGATTCGTAGGCGATATTTGGCTTGCAATCATCGACCTGTTCGATAGTCCTTATATTCGATTGCAGACCATCTTCTAGGGTAGCCATCCTTTCTCGGTTTACTGTTAGAGATGCAGTTAAGGTTCCAAGTTGAGCCTTGAGGCTTGCTATTTCCTGCGCAGACATCTCTGGAGTTGAATAAAGGACGATTGAAATTAAAAAGCTTTTGTCTCTTGTCTTATGAGATTCCAGCTTGATGACTTTTCGTCTAAGACTTGTCCGTGCTGCTAATTCTACGAAAAGATGCGGCGGATAACTGAAGGTTTCAACACCGGAGCATACTCTTGTAGAACCCCCAAAGGTGATCTATTGACCGATGCCCAGAGCATACTTAAATAATGGAGGGAACACTTCTCCAGCCTGCTGAATAGCAGTGAGAGTACAACGCCAGGAGAAGGCGGACCCGATTCCCCACTCGATGACGAAGGAGCAGACGTTCTATTGCCCGACCATGAAAAAGTCCGAATAGCAATTACCCGTCTGAAAAACAACAAAGCGGCGGGGGCCGCTGGACTACCGGCCGAGCTATTCAAACACGACGGCGAAGAACTGATAAGGAGCATGCATCAGCTTCTTTGTAAAGTATGGTCGGGCCAAAGCATGCCCAACGATTGGAATTTAAGTATTCTCTGCCCAATCCTCAAAAAGGAAAATAAGTGGGTGGGATAAGCCTCCTCAACATCGCGTATAAGGTTCTATCGAGCGTGTTGTGTGAAGGATTAAAGCCCACTGTCAACAAACTTATTGGATCTTATCAGTGTGGCTTTAGACCTGGCAAATCAACAACAGACCAGATATTCACCATGCGCCAATCTTGGAAAAGACCCGTGAAAGGAGAATCGACACACACCACCTCTTCGTCGATTTCAAAGCTGCTTTCGACAGCACGAAAAGGAGCTGCCTTTATGCCGCGATGTCTGAATTTGGTATCCCCGCAAAACTAATACGGCAGTGTAAACTGACGTTGAGCAACTCAAAAAGCTCCGTCAGGATCGGGAAGGACTTCTCCGAGTCGTTCGATACCAAACGAGGTTTCAGACAAGGCAACTCCTTATCGTGCGACTTCTTCAATCTGCTGCTGGAGAAAGTAATTCGAGCTGCAGAACTTAATCGAGCAGGTACAATCTTTTATAAGAGTGTACAGCTGCTGGCGTATGCCGATGATATTGATATCATACACACATACATCACCACAGTTCTTCATCAACCCACTAAACATAAAGGATGGTCCGCTGGGCAGGTTCAACACATTCGACACACACGATTCGCACGTCAACATTCGTCGCATACACTTCATTACTCACAATTCGACAGCAGAATTCTTTACACACTATTCGCAAAGTACCTTTCGCTCCGAAGTACAAGACAAGTAGACCTGCGCGCTACGGTCAAGTCGACACTGACGTGATACGACGAGGAGCTTGCGCGTTAAATATTTTGGGTACGAAAATCGCTTTTTAACATCGGCATCCGTTTTATATAAAAGTAATATGTACGCTATACACATAAAGTTAAATAAATTTTACTATTATAACTAAACGAGATTCGGACTTATTTTGTTTAAACAATCATATTGTGCATGTGTGGTTAGTATTATTATCAAAGTATTCATGGTCCTTCGAGCCTAAAAGACAGGCACTACAAATTAACAGCCACAAGACGAACCACAAAAAATAAAATAAAACAATATTCAGTGCAGTGCAGTGAAGGGCAGTGGCGAACAAAAAACAAAAAATATAAAACAAACAAAAAAAAAGCTTAAAAAACAAAAGTGCAGTGTCCTGGAGAAAAAAAAAAATACGCATACACCTACATATATATGTATATGCTATATATACATTAGGTGGAAAACTGCGGGAGAAAATTTTAAGTTTTTATACTTATATAAAACAAAACAGTGCAGTGACCCAGCCGAAAAAAATGAACAACATACCCATATACTTATATACATAATAAACAAAAACGAAAATAGCAGAAGGTGCATTTAAAAAACTAAGCTACCAAGCAGTTAAAAAAAAAAACAAACAAAACAAAAACAAAAATATGCCTACATGAAGAAACAAAAACTGCGGTGATAAAACATAAACTCACAGAAACAAGATATACAAAACTTTACAAACGCGCGCGATCAGTAAAACAAACAACACACAAGCCGGGCGCGAAACCCTTAAATAATCAATACATAATTCCAATAACAAAACGGGCGCGAATTTAAAAAATAAAACCACAAGCAACAACACCTTCAAGAGCTGAAACAAGAGAGGAGAATTGGCGATAAAAAGGGGCATGCACATACATACGTTATTCCTAAATCAAAGTGAGCGTATCAATTTCACTTTTCATTTAATATATGCACATAAATATGTACATATGTATTAGGCCGGGTCGATTTGTGGGGAGGCAAAAAAATCGCCCATTGCTCTATGAAAATCATATTCTAGGGATCAAAATAAGATACTTTGCCGAAGGAACCATACCTCTGAAACGAATTTTGATGTCCCCCAATTTGGGTCGAACCTTTGGGTAGAGGCAAATTTTGAAAAATCCCACTTTGACCAATTTAGAGTGCTCCAATCGAGTCCAAATGTATGACCGACCACCTCTAACTTTGGACGGCCGATCCACCCATGCCAGTGGCACACCCCCTGGAACTCCCCTGGGGAGTTCCCCATACAATCATTTCAAAAAATCACCATTTTTGGTGATTTACATGAAAAAATCAGCTAAATTGCTATGTTTTTTCTTTATTTTTATTTATTTATTTATAATAATATCTATTTTTTCTCTTAAAAAATTTATTTAGTCAGAACATATGTAAATGAAAAAAATTAATTTAAGTGATGATCTTAAACTAACAATAGACAAGAAACAATTATGTTTGCCCTGAAGATCGCAAATGATCTTTAACTACATACTGTCGGTATGTACAGTAGATTAGTGTTAAGATGTGTGTATGCACTCAGCATGTGGTGCATACATAAATTAGGATAAGGAATGCTACAAATAAAGGAGCTCTGGGCAACCAGAGCTGAGTTCTATTTAACAACCGAAACCCTACGCGTCTTACTTTACAATTACCATTTCATTATTATTACCTCAAAAAGTTTACAATAAATCCACGATCCTCTACACCGCAAGATGAAGAAACTACATCAACAACTATCGAAAACCCAATGAGTCATATACCCAAGCATGATGTTACTGTTTTTGGTGTGTCTACTGATTTGACTGATCTTAATTTACCAACCCATCTGGATATCTTGAGATATCTTAAGCGAACGTGCTAAAACAGAACAAAAAAAGTTTTCCCATAAATCAGTCACTATTCAAGTACAAGATAAGTTGATTGGAATTTGGGAAAAACTTGGTATGGAAATAATGCTGAAAAAAGTGTATGTAATAAATTGAATAAATTGCTTGACAAGTATCAAAAGCAAATCAAGAGAAGAAACAACACCAACAATTTACAGAGTATGTAAAATCTCTGGAAACAATTTTTTACATTGGAACATGTAAATGCGATTTGAAGGCAGCTCCATGTGCATGCGGCTGGGTTCCCGAACGCCTCAAAGATTTCATGCACGATCAACATAATCAGAGAAGACTAACAATGAATGCATTTATGATGGAAACTGAAGAGCAAGAAGCAACGTCTATGTCATCAATGCCAACATACCAAGATCCCGATGACTCGACATACGCACCGCCACCGGTTCAAGAAGATATGGATAGAAGCACAAGTTCACAATACACAGAGAGATACGATTGTTTTAACTTTGCCTTGGTATGTGACAGATTTGGTGTGCCTGACAGAGTAGCATCAGCATTGGGAACCGCTATTTTGCAAGATTTTAAAATTAAAGATAAGCATGGGAAACCTCTCATCATGGATAAATCGAAAGTTCGCAGAGAAAAAGAGAAAGAAATGCAGACAAGAAATGCTTCGCAAACGGTTAGATGATACCAATTTGTTAGCATTTTTATTCGATGGCAGAAAAGATGATACTATAACGATAGATAAAATTGTTGAGAAGTATCATACTCGGATGGTAAAAGAACCTCATCTTGTTATTTTGAGAGAACCCAATTCTGAATTGATTGGTTACGTAAGACTGGAACATGAAACCGCTGAATACAAAACAACCAAAATAAATGGTTTTTTCAACGATAAAAATATATCACTGGATACATCAATTGGAATATGCACTGACGGTGAGCCAACAAACACTGGCCCACACGGTGGAATTATACGACGATGCGAATTGCTGTTAAAAAGACCATTGCGTTGGTTTGTTTGCCTTCTACACTTCAACGAACTTCCCTTTCGGCATTTGTTTAAAGCTTTGGATAAAGCAACCAGCACTGGACCAAGATCGGCAACCGGAAAACTGAGCCGTCAAATCGAAACTTGCGAAACTCTTCCGGTAAGTTATTGCAATCACTCATTTATTATAATTGTCAACCATTTTTAATTATTTTATTATTATATATTTTTAGATGGTGGACGGCTTCCAGAAAATTGAGTTGCCCCTGCTCCAGAAAAAAAAATAATTTTCCACCGATTCGAAGTACTTATACGACATGGCCCATGCAATTTCTAGCGGCGTGGTTCCGGTGGATCTGGCTAACATCAAACCAGATTATTGCGATTATATGTGACAACGGAAAATCCAGATGCAAATTTAAGAATTGCGGTTGAATTTATAATTAAATGTTATGTGCCAATGTACTTCAATTTCAAGTATTACAGCTCTGTCGTGTACGGCAGTGCATTATTTTTCAAGTTCATTGGTTGGTCACGATTTCCAGAACCTCGTTTACGCAAAATTGTCAATCAAGTAATTAAAGATAATTCATATTATGCGCATTCGGAAAATATCTTGTTACCAATGTTGTTTGATGATAGGAAAGAAAAGCGCGACTGTGCTATCAAGAAAATTCTACGCTATCGAACCGATGTTGACGAGCCAGTGGAACTTAGAGTTTATAAAAAACCAGATATAAACTTTAATTGCACAAGTTATACGGAAATGATCAATTTGAATGATATAAATATCGTATTTGAACCACCATTCACGCGAAGCATTCCGTACGATACATTGAAAGAATATTTAAATCAAGATGATCCACCGTTTAATGGTCCAAAAATTCCATCACACATAGTACAAGGAACAGAACGACATGTTCAATTGCTAGCTAGCGTTTCCAAACGGGTTATACCGGAAAATGTAGAGGTTGGTATGGCGACGACAATAGAGAGCCGTGCGAAATTGCCCAGACTTGAAAGTAAAAAAGACTTCAAACAATAATTTTTTTTAAATTTCTTTTCTATAACTCACTAAAATTAATTTTTTTCATTTACATACTTATGTTCTAACTAAATAAATTTCTTAAGAGAAAAAATAGATATTATTATAAATAAATAAATAAAAATAAAGAAAAAACATAGCAATTTAGCTGATTTTTTCATGTAAATCACCAGAAATGGTGATTTTTTGAAATGATTGTATGGGGAACCCCCCAGGGGAGTTCCAGGAGGTGTGCCACTGGCATGGGTGGATCGGCCGTCCAAAGTTAGTGGGGGTCGGTCATACATTTGGACTCGATTGGAGCACTCTAAATGGGTCAAAGTGGGATTTTTCAAAATTTGCCCCTACCCAAAGGTTCGACCCAAATTGGGGGACATCAAAATTCGTTTCAGAGGTATGGTTCCTTCGGCAAAGTATCTTATTTTTATCCCTAGAATATGATTTTCATAGAGCAATGGGCGATTTTTAAATCGACCCGCCGTAATATGTATGTTTTAAGTTACGGTTTCTCCTATTTAAAAACCTAACAAAAAATCAGTACCCAAACTATTAATTTAAATTGCGGCATTATTAAAAACAGTTAAATCAAGTACATAAATTCGGCTTGATATTCCAAAAAGAAATTTTCCCAGCAATACCCCTTTTGTTTAATAACAACAATAAGCAGGATTGCATAAATCCAAATATCAACTCAAATGCGAAGAGAGAAAAAAAATACAAACATACATATGTATATGCATAAAACGAAAACATATATACACATATATTTCACTTACTTAGCTAACAAGTGTAATTGCTATATTTACATATGTATATATTAAATTACATACATAAGAGGACAACGGAAAATACAATTTTTTTCTATTCCGTTTTCGCGTCCTCTCTCTATTGCGAAAGAATATAAACATACGGCATATAATCTGCCTACGCTATACCCTATATACATTGGGTCAAATAATTATTACAAAATTATAAAAAAAGTCGTCTGTTATTTTGAAATTAAATAAATGATGCGGGAAAATTAACAATACAACAAATTGTTAAAACATATATGTAAATACATAATTTATTAAAATCTACCAAAAAAAAACCAGCTTACCATAAATAAATAATTCAACATATTGAACAAAATATAAGTACATACGTACATATGCATACAAGTCCGAGTATTAGGGTGTACCTAAATACAAATCATTCGGACATCAAATATTTTAATTAATAAAAAGCGCGGTTAACAACAACAATATTCAAAATTCACCTGCAGGAGCTACACGCCCAAAACAGGTTGCTAAATTTATTTCAGAAAGTGACAGTTTAACAAGATACTGCACTATATTTGCCGCTTCACCGATTCAAGAAAATTCTGAATCGTTATTAGAAATAAAAAGCTAAAATATTAAAAATTTCTGGACTCGCCTCCAAACGGCTCATGACGCCATAGTAGAATCTAACGATTCAGACCTACCACAAAATTTGAAACAATCGGCTTACGCAATATACGAAATCTGCTTAGACCAGTATGGAGAAACGAAAGCTATGATCTCCGATCAATTAAAGCTAATAAAAGCAATTGCACCTACTCCCCACAGTAGAGTAGAGCTGCCACAAATAGACAGTCAAAAGGCAAGTTCAGGCATCTACCTCGAGCTGCCCGCTTGTGACACATAAACCTTTTACGGAGGTTATGAAGAATGGCCGTCCTTCCGGCACATGTTCACGGCCGTGTACATAAACCATCCTCAATTATCACATGCGCAAAAATTGTATCACCTCAGATACAAAACTAAAGGTCAAGCAGGCGAAATAGTCAAACAGTTCGCATTAAATGACGACAATTTCAATTTGGCTTGGGAAGCTCTAAAAGCTAGATATGAAAACGACAGAATACTGGTCGATAAGCAAGTAACGACACTAATGAACTTGCCAAAAATCAAGAAAGGAACAAGTGTAGAATTCATCAAACTAGAATCCACTGTTTCAAATTGTTTGTCGATTCTATCGACACTAAATATTCCCAAAGACAGCTGGGACCCAATTCTGGTAAACATTTGCACCGCCGCATTACCAGAAAAGTCGTTACTTCTATGGGAGCAATCGCTCTCATCACGAAAAAAGTGCCCAACGTGGCAACAAATGAAAAATTTTCTCACCGGCCAATATGAAATTGTGGAAAGGTTAGAAGAAAAAATAATCAAAACTAAGATCATTAAACACGACCAAAATAGAAGCTCAATAGACCCCAAGCTAGAAGCAACAAAAATTTAAACAAAAGCTTTCTCAAAACGCTCTCGTTCATATCCGAACAGAACAAAAATGTATATGTCATGCGAACTATGTACAGGAGGGTATAAACTCAAAACTTGCGAGAAGTTTAAAAAAAATTAAATATTAACGAAAGGAACAACTTTGTCAGATCAAAAAGCCTCTGTACAAACTGCTTGTCCCAGACACACAATCTTAAAAATTGCAAAAGCAAATATAATTGCTTCTATTGTCACAAAAGACACAACTCAATGCTTCATTACAGCAGATATCCCATCTCACCCCAAAGAAGCGCTTATTCACAAAGAACCACGGGTTTAATTGCAAAAGCAAATCCCGATACCCAAAATTCAAAAAATTGCCAAGAGACACCATGTTGCTCAAAGGCACAAAAAGTTCAAACGCTGCTCAGCGAAGCACAAAGTAGACTAGTTATAGAACCAGTTACCACCAGACCAACTCAGGTTGAGAACAAAAACCTTAATTCACAATTAAGTAAATCGCAAAAGTTAAAGAAACTTCCATTAGCAAACAAAACTATAAAAGATCAGTATTGTGAGCACTTCTCTAAAGCCACAACTACTGGATCAAATAATGGCCGGTACGTCGTACGACAACCACTAGACCCACAATTTTGCAATACCCCACATAAAGGTATAAAAAACAAAATCAGAGTTACCTCTGACAGTCGATGTATTAAAAACACATAAAACTTTCGCCCCGCAGGATGGCTTTCGCCAATGATGAAAACAAAAACCATTTCTAAACAAATCCTAGAGCGGTGGCGGGCTATTACTGGTCAAATGAGTGCATACGCACTTAAATATTATTAACATTTATAATATAACAAAATTATCTACATCTACATAAGCGCTCCTCACATTGGTGATTAATGGGAATCAGCTATACAAAGCATTAATTAATTATGAAAATTTTCTACTCTATGAAGCGAAGCCGTTCTCCATTCACGGCCACTCTCTCGCAAGATCCCTCTAATTTCATAGTCCTAACTCCAGGGCTAAGGAGTACCCATTCTGGCCACATCTGAGTCAGGCATGGAGTTACTATCCTTTATAAGCCGATAACGCAGAAAAGGCAATAAACAGCTAGTTTAACAAACCGATGTTAAAGAAATTTTAAATAAAACCGCAAATAAAATTAATAAAAGCAAACAACGCATACACTTCTTTACTATAATAGTAATTCGGATAAATCCGCAAAAATATAGTTTCTTATCGCATGTACGTTAAAGCAAATATGATACATTCCAAATACCATGTTTAAATCCAAACAGGTTTTCAACATTTATAGCAAGGACACGAAAATACATGTAACAGTATAAAAGCGTAACACTAGGCAAAATATTCGCCTAGGCGGCCCAGGATGTTTAAATGAGTTAAGCATCCACCCCCTCTACTCGGTAAAACTGGCGCATCCTAATGCTACATCGCAATTCACCACAACATAACACATACATTACCATTACCACTGAACAGAACTCACCACAGTTCTTCATCAACCCAATAAACATAAAGGATGGTCCGCTGGGAAGGTTCAACACATTCGACACACACGATTCGCACGTCAACATTCGTCACATACACTTCATTACTCACAATTCGACAGCAGAATTCTTTACACACTATTCGCAAAGTACCTTTCGCTCCGAAGTACAAGACAAGAAGATCCTGCGCGCTACGGTCAAGTCGACACTGACGTGATACGACGACGACCTTGCGCGTTAAATATTTTGGGTACGAAATTCGTTTTTTATAAAAATAATATGTACGCTATACACATAAAGTTAAATAAATTTTACTATTATAACTAAACGAGATTCGGACTTATTTTGTGTAAACAATCATATTGTGCATGTGTGGTTAGTATTATATCAAAGTATTCATGAACATTTCATATGAATCGGTCCGGCATAGTCTATACCAACCTGTGTAAATGGAATTGACATAGATACTGGGAATTCTGGAAGATTTGCAATTAACTGTTTTGTTATTTGTTTGCGGTAACGTATTCATCGACTACAAGTTCGATTTGTCTTTTTTATAGAATTCTTTGATCCAATAATCCAATAATTCCTTCTAATCGTTGTTTCCTCCATGCAAGATTATTTTATGTACATTTTCAATTATTAATGATGACAAATGTGACTTATTTAATATTATTGGGTGCTTTTGATTATATCTAAGATGTGCATTACCCAACCTACCTCCTACCAGCAGGATTCCATAACTATGCAAAATTGGATTTAAGCATGCAATGCTACTTTTATTACTATTTTTTTTTTTTGATTTCTTAACTCATAATTTCCTCTCTTCTTTTGTTAAATTCTCGTCAAGTAGCTCGTTCCAGTTGAGTTTCATCAACCAAAGTTTCTGTATAAGAAACTATGCTACAACCGTTATTGCTGAAAGCCATCCCATTGGCATATATATATCACTTCCAATGACGACATCGATTTGATCAGATTTATTGAAATTGGGATCAGCTCAAGTACAGTTTTCCATTGTTCTAAATCCCATTTAAACGATTTGTCTGGTTGAGCACTCGCTAATTTCGCAAAATTAGTGCTTCGACATTGTATGCTTCGTTGCTTAGGGATCTCGGCTTGATTTCAATGCTGATTTTAAATTTGGACACACCCACTGTGGTATTGCCTCAACCTTGTAGTTCAGTTACTTCTCTTCTTTTTGGCAAATGAAGTATATGACATGCTTCTTCGGAAATAGCAGTCTTTTGAGATCTTTGGTCGATTAAAGCTCGCAGTGTCATGTACTCTCCATCTGCTGCCTTCACTCTTATTTGTGCTGTTGCTAGGGGTATAGCTGTTTCCGAGTGTTTTGTCATCATTGTGGAGGAGTTTTTTGTTATATTTTCTTCATTTCCTTCTTTTCCTTTTTGGAATTCATTGTGATGCAATAAATTATGATGATTTCTTTTGCAATTTTTCTTATTATTACAATTGCCTTCATATACGTGATCAAGGCAAATGTAGCATAGCTTGTTGTTTGCTATGAATATCCTTGGATTCATCGTAGTCAATGCCTGAAACTTTCTGCAGTATACACATTTTTTTGAGCAGCTGTATAAAATGCAGGTGTTCGTTGTGGCTGCTTTTAGTTGTTCCATTTAGCTGTCTTTCTGCCTCGTATTGCTTCTAGCGCTTGATTTTGCTGCTTTAGAAAACTGAAGGCATCATCTAGGCTTTGTATTTCCCTACTTTGTTTTACGTTCTGCTCATATAAACGTAGACTTTCATTGTCTCGTTTTCGAACCACTATTCGAGCTATGATGGCTTGTTCGTCGTTTAAATCTAAATTGAATCCTTTTAAAGCGCAAATACATTCCTTGGTGGTATCCAACAGCTGCTTCATGCTTGCTGCACTTTCTCCATTTGCTGTCAGTTGTTCCAGTAGTCTGTCTACTTGTGCTATAAATTGTAGTCTTCTATTCTAGATGTTTAATTAATTTACCGGCTTCTCCGCCTAATGATGCCTTCAATTGGAACATCTGCTCCGCCTCAGTAAAATGCTTCGCATTATGCACCAAACTCTTAAAAAGATCGCGGAATGACGACCATTGTTTCATTTCACCACAAAATATCGGAGTTTTAATTTTCTGCAGTTTTATATTAGAACACATTTTTTGTGTTGTATTATTTCTCTTTAATATTTCTGAAAGTTTTTCGAGGGTAATTGAATATTTTTCTCGAAATTCCTCTATTTGTTTATCATTAGAGTCTTCAGTTATTTCTTTAAGTTAGATATTTTGAGTCTCCAAATATGCTTCTTCTACATATTCAAATTGTATTTGAAGCTTGGTCTTAAATTCTCTCATTTGCTCGAGAGAACCCAGTTCGTTTTGATCAATTTCGTATGTATTTTTGAGTTTTTTGCACGCCGTTGATATCTTTTTGCAACGTTAGAAACAGCATCAGTTGGTTCGCAAACCTACTTGTTGCAAAGATCCAAACAGCCACTTGCTGCTAACTGCTGAAAATCCTTCGACAACATTTTGAACTTTGAATAGAATTTTCCATTATTTGAGTTACATCCTTGTAGTAATTTTTCGCAATGTTATATTCTGCTTCTTGAGTTCTCTTAGCCATAATCTTGTTATGATTTGCTGTAAACTCTTTCATAATAGTCTGAGTATGGTCAATATATTCCAGACATGAAACTTTTCTAATTTTTCTGCTTAGAATTTTTTGCTCCTCCAACGCAGCCATTATTTTATAATATTTTGAACAATATAAACGATTTCAAGTTAGATGGAAAGTCACAATTACTTAATTGTATAAACCTTTTATTCAGTATAAAATATGTTAGAAAACCGAAAATTGTTTTATATAGTTATGGAATTAGTCAACCAATTTCACATATAGTATCGGGTGATTTTTTAAGAGCTTGATAACTTTTTAAAAAAAAAAAACGCATAAAATTTGCAAAATCTCATCGGTTCTTTATTTGAAACGTTAGATTGGTTCATGACATTTACTTTTTGAAGATAATTTCATTTAAATGTTGACCGCGGCTGCGTCTTAGGTGGTCCATTCGGAAAGTCCAATTTTGGGCAACTTTTTGGAGCATTTCGGCCGGAATATCCCGAATTTCTTCGGAAATGTTGTCTTCCAAAGCTGGAATAGTTGCTGGCTTATTTCTGTAGACTTTAGACTTGACGTAGCCCCACAAAAAATAGTCTAAAGGCGTTAAATCTTGGTGGCCAACTTACGGGTCCATTTCTTGAGATGAATTGTTCTCCGAAGTTTTCCCTCAAAATGGCCATAGAATCGCGAGCTGTGTGGCATGTAGCGCCATCTTGTTGAAACCACATGAGTCAACATTTAAATGAAATTATCTTCAAAAAGTAAATGTCATGAACCAATCTAACGTTTCAAATAAAGAACCGATGAGATTTTGCAAATTTTATGGGTTTTTTTTAAAAAAAAGTTATCAAGCTCTTAAAAAATCACCCGATATATTCAGATTGAACTTGTAGCATAAACAATATGATGCGTTAACTTATACTGCTATTACGGTTATCAACTCCACTCGGGTGAACTGAAGTTGAAGCAAATCAATATCAATCAACCCAACCCTTTTTTGGTGTTACCATTTTTAGTTGAGGATGGAGTGTAGAAGTTCACGCAAGTGAGGTAAGTTCTCTGATCGCCATTCACTTTGAAGGGGCCAGAAACGATTCGTTTACACATGGCTCAAGCAGCTCACGACTTCCGGTCTTTGACCAAGTATCCTCTGGGTAGCCTAAGAACATCCGTTTGAAGGCGAGCTAAAGTGAGAAGGCGAAACATCCCCTACATAGAGTTGTGCGCTGGGTTTGGAACGCGCCACTTAAACAACACTACCAATGAAAAAGTACCAAAAGCCTTGGATGAGTGACCCCACTTTTGATGACGACCATGGCAACTGAAATAAGGACTACGAATTGAGGGTATGCACCTGGAATGTCCGGTCTCTTAATTGGGAAGGTGCCGCTACCAAGTTGATGTCCTCGTGAAAATAAAGGTTGAGATCACCGCCGTCCAAGAAATGGACGATGGACGGGACAAGAACTGAGTGGTGTGAGAGAGACTCCGTCGCCAAGTACTATCATTCACTCCGGTGAATGAACGTCTAGCCACAATCCGCATCAAAGCGAGGTTCTTCAACATATCGCTGATTTGCGCCCACGCCTCGACGGAAGATTCATCGCTTTGGTGCGGATTCTGGCTAAACGTTGGTCCACCGCGGACCTGGAGAATCAGGACAAACATTTTCACGCGATATGTTTCTGTGAGTGGTGCAAGCCGAAAATACAGCGTTCGTTAGAAGAGAGATATACGAATAAATTATGTGTTAAACTCAGTAAATCTGCGACAGAGATATGATCAAGCAGGCTTACCCAGATGTTGTTTTAGCAAGAAGTGGTGTGCGGTGGCACCAGGCCTTTTTGGAGGACCGGGAAGATTTCGCTTATGAAAACCGGAAGAATGAACAAAGTGAAAATGATGCTCAATATCTTTTTTGACATTTGGAAATCGAGCTGGCAGCACTGCATCAACGCAGAGGGAGCCTATTTTGAAAGTTTTTAAAGAATTGTAACGATTGGTGCAATAAATTATTTTAATTCGACTTAGTCCTGTTATTTTCCGGACAAACCCTTTAAGTCAAATCAGCTCTTACATTTCATTATTTAAAGATGTATTTACACTTGAATAAGAATAAATGTATCGGTAACAAATATTAAATTTTCTATAAAATAGTCAAAAACATAGTTACCAATAAAAATACATATATGTATGTTGACTTTGCTTCAGAATATTTACGAAATTTATGTAAAATTTATTTATTTTTAACTTTTTCGTGTTTGGGTTACTTACAAAATATAAAAAAACGACAATCGATTGATATCTATGATGATCTCTATTATGTATATTTAAAATGGCAAACAAGAGCAGTTTTTAGATTTGTGACTTACTATCAGGACACAAATTTGAGACAATATTTTGTGACTAAAGACTAGAGACTGTGCTGTGAATAGTAACTAGTCACAAATTGAGACTTTACCTCAAAATGTCTCAAATTGACTGCTTACAGAATTGCCTTCGTGAAATTTGTTAAGAAAATTTACTGAATTATGGTGAAAAGAGCTGTAAATTAATAATACATTTAAATACATAAGGATGAATTCAGTTTTCTTCATTATTATCGTAGTTTTTGTACTTGTTGCAATTATTAATCTCGTCATGGAGTGCGACTGGAGTAAGTTGCGAGGGTGTATCTAAAATGATTATTCTTCCAAGGAATGAGATGCAGTGGCGTAGACCAATATAGCCTAAAAGTTTAGTGCAGCAAATATGATACGATTTGTATTTGATGACTGTTTAGCTTATATCCATAATATGGATTGCTTTTAAATAAATCGTAGTTTTTGTACTTGTTGCAATTCTTAATCTCGTCATAGAGTGCGACTGGAGTAAGTTGCGAGGGTGTATCTAAAAAAAGTATTCTTCCAAGGAATGAAATGCAGTGGAGTAGACCAATATAGCCTAAAAGTTTAGTGCACCGGGACCACCGATTAAGTATTACTTCGTGGGATGGACAGGATATTTAAGTATCCTCTATTGTGCGGACTGACGGACGCCTAATTTGTTCAAAAAGTCTTAGTTTTTTTATTATGGATGCTGAAGCTTCGATGACAGCTTTCCACTTATCAGTCGACTGACATATGAGTGTCGTTGAATTATCGACCGTAAAACTACCACCGAGTGTGGTTTTAGCTTTTCATTTGTATTCGAAAATCGAGGGCAACAAAATAATATATGTTCAGAGTCTTCTATATGCTCTGTAAACGTCGGACAGTTCGGACTAATGTCAATGTGGAATCTGAAAAGGTAGCTTCTAAAGCACCCATGTCCACAGTATTTGGGTCAGATGAAAGTCTAGGTCCCCATGTGGTCTGTCTATCCACGAGTGGATGTCCGGTATAAGTTGAACCCACCAACTTGGATGAGGAATTCCACCGCTCCTGCTACATTTTAATGCTCTTTTTCCTCTCCTCTGTCTTTACCGATACTGTTTTAGGCGCTGATAGATGATATAAACGCTCGAGTTCATCTCCCTGGATGTCAATGGGCGGCATGCTGGCTAATACTTCAGCAGCGTCGGTTCGGTCCGGAAAGCACTTCTTACTCGAATTGCAGAAAGTCTATGCACTGCAATTATTTGTTTAGCATGCGCTTTTATATCCATTGCCTGTATCCATACTAATGCAGCATACAATATTACGGAACTCATTGCTTTCGCTATTAAGAATCGCCGGCTGGAGCGCACACAGCATCTATTGGTCATCATTCTCGATATGGCATTATAAATTTTGTTTGCCTTGGCGGAACAATACTCCAAGTGATCATTAAATTTTAATTTGGAATCTAATATTACTCCCAGATACTTCAGCTGCGGCTGCGAAGTATTGTCGCACTCCCCTATGGTGAGCTCTATTTGTTCTTTAACCTTCCTAGTGCTTATGAGTAAAACTTTCCTCCGCCAGTTTCAGACTCATAGAAGAGAACCATTGGCGTAGACTATTTTAGCACTCATACTCAGGTCGGCTAATTGTTTGGCGACTGCTACCACCATGAGATCATCCGCATAAGCTACTAGTTTCACGTCTGTTGGTTGCTGTCTTCTTAGCAACCCGGGGAACACCTCTTCTAATCTACACGCATTGTACATGTTAACAAATAAACTGGGTCTAAGAGTTATGTCTACTTTAAGGGCTCTATTTTGTATACCATCTATTCCAGCTTTAGAGGTTTTGATTTTTTTTGCAATAGCTAATAGTTCATCTTCTGTGACTAATAGGGGTGGCTCCGTAGATTCGTTTCGTTTATTATAGCAAATGGAGGCATGTGTCGGGAATAACGCTTCGACAATATTTTTCAATAGATTGCTTTTCTTAGGTTGAATTTTGACATACAAATTAGTACTTTGCTGGCCAAGAAAGCAAAGGGAGCAAACCTGAGGAGCTTGAAAAAGATGAAACGGTTAGCCTCTTTAGCAACCTGAGCAAAAAAAATTAAATAATTAGAAATGATGATGGCCGGCCAAAGGCATACTAATCAAGCTATGCGCGAACTAGTAAACAGCATTGTGACATTACATGCAAAAACGGAAAAATTGGGAAATCAAGCGAGAAGAGTTATGATAGGGAAACCATCGCAAGTAACCACCATTGGAAGAGATGATAATACCCCTAAAAGAATGCGAGAGGCACCAGGCTATCTACGACCCACCAAAAAGCATAAAAATGTAAACGAAAAGTCGCAATTGTCGTACAGTGGAGCAGCAAAATTAACCCAAGAGGATAATACGACTCTCTAAACGCAAGTGAAAGATGGGTAGACGTTGTAAAAAGAAGAAACCTTGGGAAAGAAAAATCAGAACAAGGCCTGATGCCATAATTATAACAAAGAAGGATGGTGCGTCGTATGCAGATATTCTGCGAAAAATTAAAAGTGACAGCGGGCTTGAAGAACTCGGTTCAAATATATATTCGTAAAACGCTAAAAGTAGATTTACTTTTAGAACTAAAAAGTCGAGCAGAGACGAAAGCCTAATCTTTCCAAAGAGCCCTGGAAGAGGTGGTTGGCGAAATGGCTAAGATACAGCCCAAGACCAACAACGTCACGATTATGTGCAAAAACAAAATTACAACTTCCGAAGAAATCTGCGCGGCACTAAAAAGAGAGTGTGGAATCGAAAATCTGGAGATATCGAGTGTGAAATTTCTGCGAAAAACGCGTAGTAGGCACACAAATAGCACTTATATGCATGCGTGTTCAAGATGCCAAGGCCGCACTTAAAATGGGGAAAATAAAGATTGGGTGGTCGATCTGTAGCTTTCAAGAATACTCGCCTGTTCCCAGATGCTATAAGTGTTTTCACATGGGGCGTAATTGCTGCAGCTCGACAGACACATCTTCTCAATGCACACGTTGTGGAACCGCGGGATATTTAGCAAAGGTATGCACAAACTTTCCGAGCTACATGCTCTACAAAGGGGAGGACTCCGTATTGAGCACGACTTGCCCAAATTATCTCGAGATGATTAGGTCTCTAAATAAATGAGGATACTACAGCTAAACCGTAACCATTGTGCAGCAGCTCAGGATTTGCTAGAACAGACAATCATAGAAGAGAACACTGATGTCGCCATACTAAGTGAACAATACTCCTAGCGTCCGGAAAGCACATGGATTGCAGACAAATCTGGCAAAGCAGCAGACCTGCTCCAGAGAAGCTCATAACTGTGTCACATGGGCGAAGATATAGGGGATATATTTTGTAAGTTGCTATGCTCGTCCCAGCGCAGCAATCACCGAATTCGAAGATTTCTTTTTAAGACTTTCTTTAGAAACCAGAGGCAAACACCGACTATAATAGCGGGTGATTTCAATGCTTGGTCAACTGCATGGGGCAGCAGATGTACAAACCATCGAGGACGGCTAATTCAAGAATACCCGAGTCAAACGCATCTAACAATATTGAATACCGGAACACAAAATACGTACCAAAAAGGGAATAAAGGATTTATTATTGACATTATGTTTGCAAATGTTTCGCTTGGCAGGCACATTAAGTGGGCGGTGTCAAACATATACACAAACAGCAGTCATATGGCAATTATAGCACAAATCTCTTACCCCCGAGAGCCCGAACTTTTTAGTAGAAAAACTTCCCGAAAACGAGGCTGGAAGCAGCAGGAGTTCGACTCAAACTTGTTTGAGCTAATCTGGAGTGCATTTGGTGTCGACAGTGCGAAAGGAACTGGTCGCAGCATGTGATGCAAAAATGCGTAGAACATCACATCACAATAAGCGTCGGCCTGTGTATTGGTGGAATGAGGAAATTTCCACACTGATAAAGTTTTGTCACTCAGCCATTCGGCGTCTACAGCGTAACCGGAGTGAAACAAACGAAAATCGCCTTAGAGAAGAATATAAAAGCCACAAGAAGCTTCTGAAGTCGGCAATTACTCAGAGTAAAATATTATGTTTTGAGAAGCTCTGTGAGGAAGCAAACATTGACCCTTGGGGAACTGCTTACAAAAAAAAAGCAGAAACAACCTAAAGATGCCTCTTTTATGGGAAAAGTCATCGAAACATTGTTCCCGCGACACGACGGATTTCCTACGCTAAGCGACGAAATGAAGCTGCAGTTTCACCCCCTTTAGTCATGGAAAAAGAGATATTGGCCATAGCAAAGAAAATCAAAAACACTAGAGCGCCTAGGTAGGATGGGATACCCAACAGGGCCCTGAAGGAAGCTTTAAGCTCAAAACCTCAATTATTCGCTAAAATGTACGACGCGTGCATATAGGAAGAGGTTTCCCCGACGAGTGGAAAGTACAGCGATTGGTTCTGCTCCCAAAACCACCTGAAGAACCTTCATTGTACCGACCACTGTGTATGCTCGACACAATGGGTAAAGTGGATGGATGGCGGATTACACTGTGGAACTTTTTTGGTTTTTGGGATTATTGTCTGGGGGGTGAGAAATTCCAAGTCAGGGGATGGTACTAGGTCAGTAAAACCCTCACAGGGCTTGGCGTTCATATGTGTCAGTTTTTTTATGACCTTTTCAATTTCACAGTACAACAGCTAATCTGGGGGGTGAGAAATACCAAGTCAAGGTGATGGTACTAGGTCAGTATAGTAAAACAATCAAAGGGTTTGGCGTTCGTATGTGTCAGTTTTTCTTAATGACCTTTTAAGTTTTTTCTTTATCTTGATGTTTTTTCGCTTAGTTGTAACATTTTAACAAAAACGTAGTTTTTTTTTTTTGTTTTTATGTTAAATATAGAAGTGCCAATGTATTACAAGTGGAATGCATCATGAAAAAAACGGAATCGTCGTGTGCAGGGCGCACTCGTTGATGGTTGGCTTGGTATCAAAGCCTCAGATGCCTGGGTAGAATTTATACCGTACACATAACACATTTCTAGTGTTATTGTACTAATTGTGTGTTGCTATTTTTTAATAGTCATTATTTTTACTGAAGTTTATTTTTCCTAATAAACTGTGGGGCAAACTAGAAAACCTGTTGCTGTTTTAACGGTTATCAATCCCCGTTAGGATGGTAAGGGTTATCTGTGTTGTCATCGACGTCATCTAACGGTAGGCCGAGGAAATGTGCTGTTTCGACGGGGTCGGACCAAAGGGAAAAGGGTGTTAGATGAGTGGGGTTGGTAGGGCATGCAAAGAGGTGGTCAGTGTCATGCGGAGACTCGTTGCATGCAAGACATACATACATTGGGTATGTCTGGGTCTATTCTGCATAAGTAGGAATTTAATCTACTACAATATCCAGAACGAAGCTGTGCTAGGGTCACTCGCGTTTCTCGCGGCAACTCGAGCTCTTCGTCTGCGATGGGTGGTGGTTTGAACCCAACTATACACTTGTGCGACATGTTGTTCAGACGTCATTTCGTTGTAATCGTTGAAGTGAACGAACATGGCCTCAAAACAGGAAATTTTAGCGCTACTTGTAATTTCGGTGTGCGCGAAAAATGTGAATAAAAAAAGGCAAAAAAACGAAAGCAACGCTTTTGGGGTCTTCCAGCGTACTTATTCTTGTTTTTGTCACTTCGTGTTCTCGAAGGAAGTCTAGGTGGTGAAAGTACCAAAGCGTTGGCTCATATATGTATGTATGTCCTCTCGACCAGCACCAGACTATTAAAATTTTAAAATTTTCCACAATTCTCAACTATAGCAATTTCGCATGCCATTAAGAGGGGAGCTTGCTTTGGAGGCTTCAAAAAATCGATTGTTTTGATGATTTTTTTGGAAGGGAAAGAAATAATTGACTGAAGCGAAACTTCCAGGGTTTATAGATATCTGATAAGGTTTGGATACGAAACGTTTGTTATTCTGTCTTAGGGAAGCAAATAACCGATGCATCTCGCATGTGCATTTCTCGGATGGTGGATAGGATGCAGGTCACAATTACTATCAGAAACAAAAAATTCAAAGATATTCATATTTGTTAATAACTTATCTTCTAGTTAAACTAAAAAAATCCAAAAAAGCGTAATATTCTTCAATTTTTTTTTAAATTAAAAAAAAGTGGTTTTTAACCAAACAAATTTTACTTTATGTTATTTAAAAATTTATTCAACGAATTTTCTTAATGTTATTTTAGTTTAAATAGAAGATAATTTAATGCCAAAGATAATAAACTTTGACCCAATATCATACAACGTTTAGTTTTTTTCCTATCCTGCCCGCCAATTAAGAAAAATCGTAAAAACGACTAATGTAACTGATGCGCGAGTTAATACCAGTATCAACAACACTTATACACAAGTATATGAGAAATGCCGAGAAAGCCAGTTCTGCCCTAATCAAATAAACAAGAGTATCAAGCACAAGACTTTGAACTCATACCACACCATACCCGAATGCGAGACATGTATAAGCCGCATGATAAGCACTTGTTTGCAACAAATAATAAAATTAGACTTTAGACCTTAGCCACAAAACATGAATATATTATCAGTCTAACGAATAATATATAACCCATAGCATAATACGAAAACATGTTCATTAAGTATGTGAATTTCTAAAAATACAGATCATATTCTGCAAAAGAAAAAATATATTTTTTGACCATTCATAAGTATATGAATTAACTGGGGGCTCAACCGCTCTTTGTTGGGAAGGAGGAAATCGCACAACAGGACATCGGCAACCTTAAAAATCTTCGAAGCACATAAAGAAGGACATTTAAATCTTTAAGCTGAAATCTTTAATTAAGAAAGACAAAATCTTTAAATCTTCCTTAACGAAGACAGACACTCAGAAAATGAATCAAGGAGCAAAACGGACAATGACAAACGAGGCTCCAGCTACAGTCCATACCACTCCTGAAAGCTACATAATGTCCTACATTCAGACTCAGTTCTCGAAATTGGACGAAGAAAAGACAAGGAGTTAATATTACGGATGTTCCAAACAAGAAATCCTAATACTAGCGAAACTCCCACTCCAACAATATACCAAGAAGCCACGATGCAATACCAGAATGTAACAGATGTACCAGGAAACAAAGAAGAATATACGATATGGTAGTCACATGTAATGAAAGTCATGGAACCACTCCAAGTATTCCAGAGCACACCTCAATTCTAAAATATCATCACAACCTTCAGAAGATGAATCACGGTGCATGCATATATGTTACTTGAATGCAACAACACACCTCTCAACTTTTACAGTATCATGGAAGCTTTGGACGCACTATATCACGACCCAAACGCACTGTATGAAATACAAGAACACATGAAGAACTTGGCACAACAACCAACAGAAGACTTGGACACTTATTTCCAATACTCATTGACACTGGACTGGACTGGACTGACTGGCTAAAGGATGGACTACCTTGCCTTACACTCAAGGATGATCTAACACAACACGAAGTGAATATCATGATCGACTCAGGCGCTACAAACTACATATAAAAAAAATGCACAATAGGTAAGAGTATATCAATAGATCCTGTATGGACAAAATCAATGCATGGATATTCCATCATGACTAGTAAAAAAAATAATACATCTATTAAGCCATGACTTACCATTTTTTGAACTAAAAGATATTAAAGATTTTGATATGATAATAGGATTTTGTGGATTGAAAAAATTAAATGCAGAAATAGATTTCACGTCACTACAATTAAAATATACAAATAAAAACAAAAATCAAAATATAAATTACACAAATGATAATAAATATTATGAACAGGAGATTAAAGAAATAATTAGGAGAAATATGTAATAAAACAGAAAAGTTACCATTTACCACAACGATAGAAGCAACCATTAGGACAGAAAGTAATGAACCTGTTTGGACAAAACAATACCAATATCCGTACGCAGATAACGATTTCGTCAATTCAGAAATATATAAAATATTAAAGAATAATATAATACAACCTAGTAGAAGTCCTTATAACTCACCAGTTGGGACAGTACCGAAAAAGGGTATGGATGAAAATGGAAAACCCAGGAAAAGATTAGTGATAGATTTTCAAAAATTAAATTCAAAAACTATAACAGATAGATATCCTATTCCGGATATAAATATGACAATACAAGCGTTAGGTAAAGCTAAATATTTTTCCACGATAGATCTAGAAGCAGGATTTCACCAAATTATGATAAAAAAAAGAAGATAGGAAAAAAACAACGTTTTCCATAAATGGAGCAAAATATGAATTTATACGAATGCCCTTCGGATTAAGAAATGCACCCTCAATATTTCAAAGATGTGTTGATGATATTCTGTGTTAATATATTCCTCGACCCCTGAAGAACATATTAAACACATCCAAATAAAAGTGAACGCATTACATAAAGCAAAAATGAAAACCTCTGATGAAAAATCACACTTCTTTAAAAATCCAGTCGAATATTTAGGGCATATAATAACACATAATAGGATAACGGTAGATCCAAAGAAAGGCGAAATATTAGACAAGTATCTGATACCTCAAACCCTGAAAGAATTAAGGTCATTTTTAGGTATGGCGGGATATTATAGGAAATTTATACAAGGATATAGCAAAATAACAAAACCACTAATCATACATCTACAAGGAGAAAATGGTATAACAAGTAAAAAATGTCAGCTAAGAAAGAAATTAAATTAGATAAAGAAGCTATAAAAGCTATTTGTAAAATGTTAAAACAAAATTAAAAGAACAAGTTGAACTATTTCAACCAGATTTCTCAAAACCTTTTGATTTAACTACAGATGCGAGTAATTTCGCCATAGGAGGAGTTTTATCACAAGAAAAGAAGCCTACATTTTTATATCAAGAACATTAACAAAAACAGAAGAAAATTGTTGTACAACGGAAAAAGAATTATTAGCAATAGTATGGGCTATAGAAAAACTTAGGAATTATATTTACGGTATAGCAGATTTAACTATACACACTGATCAAATATAAAACTAAAAAGATGGAAAAATTGTATACAAGAATCTGGAACAAAAATAGTATGCATACCAGGAAATCAAAACGTAGTAGCAGATGCACTATCAAGACAAAAAATTAAAACTTCAACAATAGAATCGATGCACTCGACACGTAGTTCACCAAACGATAACTATACATACGCAAAACAAACGATAAATTCATTTAAGAATCAAATCATATTAAAGAAAACTAAATGAAATAAAAAAGAAACACAAACGACTTTTCCAAAGTATCACAGACACATTATTGAATATCAAAACACTGACTATTTAACAAAAACCTTTAAAGAAATTTTTACACCAAATTTCAATAACGCGATTAAAACTGATGAACAAGAGTTATTCACAATAAAATCACTACTAAGTAAACATTTTCTAAACTACAAGCTCTTTATAGCACAAAATCTAGTTGAAGACAAAACAGACAAAAACAAGGAATTGGAGATTATAACAAATACACATAACCGATCGCATAGAAATGAGAAAAACAACGCGATGGAAATTAGACAACAATATTTTTGGACCGATTTGGCGAAACAAATCAAAAACTTTGCACTGTTCAAATTGTTATGAACAAAAATACGAACGTAGACCAACAAAACAACTGATAGTGAGAACACCAGCAACAAATCTACCAGGAGAATCTATAGGTATGGATATATTCCACATAGGAAATAGAACATACTTATGTATAAGTTAACACAACATGTTACCCAAGTATCGACTTACAACTTCCGGCACGTGTGACCGAAATGCACCAGAAAGCGCATGGTCAGCGTCTGCACTACCTGTTGTGCAGCATAAGATTAGTGGAAGCGAATTAAGTATAAATATTGTAATTCGGTTAAGCTAACTTCAGTTTGAAAACTCAAATAAAGATACGCGGTAACGCTGCCCCAATGCAGCTCCGTGAAAAAAATTATATTTTTTTGGTTTTCCAATAACCAAAAGATTAACTGGCGCCCGAGCTAAAAATCTATAAATAATAGAGGAATAAAGGCCCCCTAGTAGCGTAAAGCAAACGGGAAGCAATAGTTGCTAGCCAACTCTATTCGCGAGTGTTTAAATAAGTGAAAAACAAAAGACACACAAAGTGTTATCTGTTAATTAAGAAATCTATGACAATGTGCATAAAAACGGCGGAGATATTATTAATAAAATTTAAAGCAAAACTAAAAACCACACGTGTAACAAATACCAAACAACTGAAGAAAGGAGTGCACAAGTGAAAGAACGAACAAAGCAATAATACAAACCTAACGATGTGTGAAAACTAAAAAATATCGAAAGACTGCTTAAGAAACTAAATCTGCAAACAGTTAAGAAAAAAAAACACAGAATAACAAATTGAAGAGTGTGGCGACTTGTAGCTTGCTAATCGTTAAATACACGCAAGTTCAGGGACACAAATCATTTCAGTTTTAATAAAACAAAAAAAACTTAATTAACAAACTATAAAAATAATACAAAACACAAATTAATAAAATGCAATAACAATAAAAATATAAACATAAATCGAACAATTAATCACGGTTGAAGGCAGCAAGCGGAGTGCATGAATTAAATATTAATGAAAATATACGTGTGTGCGTGCAACGCCAAAGTGTTAATTAAATTTATTGCAACAAAATTTCGTGGATGCAAAAATCAACGCATATTGCAGGCAAGGGAAAAAATCGAGGCAGATATTTTACAAGCGAATTGCAGCTCAGCAAGTGGAGATATCCGGCACAGTAGCTAATAGGAATACTATCGGTGGTAGCAGCGACAACAGAATCTTCAACAATCCTGTAAGTGGAAGCAGCCTATAATAATTTAGATATTATATGTATTAAGAATATCAATATATCATTATATTACTAAGAATATTAAAAGTACACAAATGGCGAACCCCAATAATTTAACCCGCCCCCCAATCCTTCCTCCCAATTCGGCACCTAATACCCCTCAGACATCCCAAAATACAAAATTGAGCATGGACGACCTGTCCAGACTCATAGCTAGTATAGCTTCAGACATAGTAAAGACACAGGGACCGCAAGTGGTACATGCGGCGTTACACCCAAATGCAATTGCAACCGACATTACGGACCAAACTATAGTCATAGAACATAGAACATAGGAACAACTTAGGCGAATTGGATAGGATACCTGCCATCGTAAAATGTCTAAAAGAACTCTCTGGCAATCCAGGAGAATTCACCTCGTGGAAAAAAAGCGTAGATCGGGTTTTAGCGATATATGAACTTCAAACGGGGACACCGTAATATTATTATTAAGCGTAATACGGAACAAAATAATAGGCAATGCCGATGCGGCATTGGAAGCATACAATACGCCACTTGATTGGCAATCAATTTCTAAATATCTAATTATGCACAACGGTGACAAGTGCGACTTGTCAACATTAGAATATCAAATGACCACATTGGTCCAGGGAAATGGAACAGTTTCAGATTTCTACCAGCAGGTGTATAGCCACCTTTCATTGATACTAAATAAATTAGGTTGTCTCGATATGGGCAATGAATCCCTTCGCATGCTGACGCAAGCATATAAGGACTAAGCATTAGATACTTTTGTAATGGGGCTTAACGGGGATTTACCTAGACTATTAGGAATACGAGAGCCGGCAGACCTGCCGCAGGCTCTTCACCTCTGTTTAAAACTACAGAATCAAAACTTTCGTATGAATCATGCGTACAATTGAAGACTAGTACAGCCTCCACCCTTACCTCCAAGAAGGAATTTTCCACAGCCACAACGGCACCAATTTTACCCCCAGCTAGCGCATTTACCCCAACCACAGCGGACAACTTGGCAACCAAGGCAACAACAATATAATAATTTTCACTACGATAACAACCCCTCAAGACCTCCGAAACCGCAGCCACGTCCAGAGCCCATGGACGTCGACCCGAGCATACAATCTCGTCGCGTTAACTATATAAACAGACCCCAAGGAAGTGAGCACTTTGGCAAGAGGCCACAACAATTTCCGAATCAACAGCGAAGGAAAGAGCAACGAACATTTTACATTGACACAGCTTCACAGGAAGACGGACAATTTGGTGAACCAAGCGATATCCATTTTTTAGAATAGTTAGCTCTTCGCTCCCCTTCTTCGAAGTAAAGGCGGAGAGCGGTAGAATTTTAAAAATTTTAGTGCACACAGGTTCAAGTAAAAATTATGTTAAGCCAGAGCTGGCAAAGAAAAGAATCCGAAACGACAACCCCTTTTTTGCAAAATCTATTGCGGGAAATTTAGAAATCAGCTAACATACTTATGTTCAACTTTTTAACTTTAATGATAAAATTAAATTCTATCTAATGCCACTTCTCAAAACATTTGACGGTATTCTAGGGAATGATACACTTCGGGAATTTAAGGCCATTATATACACTGGAGAAAATTACATGACTTTAAGTAACGGCTTTAAGGTTCACCTCAAATAGCTCCCCTCACAGCGAGTGAACGCAATTAATGTAGATGAGGGAAACTCTCTCAGAAAATCAAATGCACACGATGGAAAACATCGTAAATAAATACCCAAAGCTTTTTTCCGAACCTGACGAAAAGCTAACCTATACAACAAAAGTTGTCGGACAAATTAGGACAACATCCGATTCTCCTGCTTATACAAAATTCTATCCATATCCTGCAGCATTGAAACAGGAAGTGGAATCTCAAGTAGAAAAGCTTTTAAGCGATGGTATAATTAGACCATCTAGATCACCGTACAACTCCCCAGTGTGGATTGTACCAAAGAAGCCAGACGAGGCAGGAAATAAACAATACCGTATGGTAATTGATTATAGGAAATTAAACAAAGTAACGATCGCGGGCAGATACCCCATTCCGGAAATTACAGAAGTAATCTCTCAACTAGGTAATAGCAATTTCTTCTCACTTCTCGACCTTAAAAGTGGTTTTCACTAGATTCCACTAAAAAAATCTGAGAAAAACCTGCTTTCTCTATCAACAATGGGAAGTACGAATTTACTTACTACCATTTGGTCTAAAAAATGCGCCATCTATTTTTCAACGGGCATTAGATGATATTTTAAGAGATAATATTAGGGAAATGTTGCTACGTGTATATCGACGATATAATTGTTTTAGCAAAACAGAAGAGGAACACTTCGAACATATATATAAGGTGTTTGAAACATTAGAAAACGCTAATATGAAAGTACACTTAGGAAAATGTAAATTTTTCAAAAAAAAAGTAGATTTCTTAGGGTATGTAATCACACCAGTTGGCATAAGAACCAACCCAAAAAAAGTTGAAGCCATTTCAAACTTTCCACAACCACACAATTGAAAACAACTTCGCAGCTTCCTCGGCATATCAGGGTACTACCGGCGTTTTATAAGAGATTGCGCTAAACTTGCAAAACCCCTAACATCTCTTTTAACAGGCGAAGACGGTCGTACGTCAAAGCATAAATCTACTCACATAAAAATAAATTTGAATAGGGAAGCGATAGAAGCTTTCATGAAAATAAAAAATTCCCTCACCTCAGAGAATATCATCCTCACGTATCCGGATTACAGCAAAGAATTTGATGCGTCCAACTTCGCCATAGGCGCAGTTTTGTCTTAGTGAGATAGACCAATAGCATTTTTATCCAGGACATTAAGCAAAGTGGAAGAGCACTATGCCGCGAATGAAAAAAAAATGTTAGCCAACATTTGGGCATTGAATTCATTTCGGTATTATCTGAATACATAGATCGGCCAGAATAAAAATATTTACCGATTATCAACCATTAACTTATGCGTTAAGCAATAAGAACTGTAATAGTAAGATGAAACGCTGGAAAGCAATACTAGAAGAATACAGTTATGAAATGCACTATAAGCCAGGTGGAACAAACGTCGTGGCCGACGCACTGTCAAGAATTCCACACCAAGAATCAGATTTGCATACGCTATCAATAGCGACAAATTCGGATGATAGCTCATCCCTCAATTTAATATACTGCGTAGAAGCACCAATTAACACGTTTAAAAATCAAATATTTTTAACAAAGGATGTAACATCAACATATCGATTTAAAATCATATTTCCCACCTACCACCGTCATATAGTAACCGAACCTGATTACTGCGAACAAAATTTGATTTCTATTTTAAAAAGATATTTAAATCCGTCCGTAATAAACTGCATCAAAACGGAGGAGCACATTATGGACAAGATTCAAGAAATTTATCAGTCAAGACATAACAAACGGGGAAGAGCAAGAGAATATTATTATAAATGAACATAAGAGAGCGCATAATAGAAATTGCAGGGAGAATATAATACAAATTTTAAAAAAATTATATTTTCCAAGTACACCCAACTCTTTTTTTCGAGGTTTTGAAGTTACACGGTTGAAAAAACATTTTTTTTTGTAAAAAATTTTTAATCTAGTACGGTTTCAAAATCACTGTCTTGTAATTACGTTTGTTTTTACCACACTTAGCACCATTGCTGAAATAAACATACATATTAGTAACTGGGAAATCCCCTTATTCTTAAACTCTTACCTATACATTTGGTTCGCACGATATTTACATTGCTGAAATGGATTTCTCCAGCGATGATTCCGGCTTTAGTCCAGTTCGTCGCAAACTTTTGCACTTGTTATCAAGCAGCGACGAATAATTATGTAGCTATGTACATAAATATTTTTTCCTTATTTCTATTCCAATTTTTGTGTTCTTAATTCTGGATTAACAGATTTCTTTTGTTTTTTGCTTAATCTATCAATTCTGTATGAATTATGTATTTTAAGTTTTAATGCTCATTAAAATGCCATATGAATATACAATATGTATACATATACGAAATTTTATAGTTTTCAAAATTGTTTACACGGTTTTTCGAAATAAATATAGCTCTTTATTTCATCTTACACGGTTTTCAGATGACATGGAACGTATCCCCCATTTTAATATAGAAAATGCCTCTTTTTTTACACATTTTTTTTTACACGGATTTCTGAGGAACGTATCTACCGTGTAAAAAAAGAGTTGGTTGTATGGCGAATAAAATAAATAAGATAATAAAAAACTGCGTTTCTTGTAAAGAGAACAAGTACGATCGCCACCCATCAAAGCCGCAACTACAAGCCACACCCATACCTAATTACCCTGGACAAATAATCCACGTAGATATATTATTGATAGGCAAAAATCTAGGTTTGATAGCAATGGACAAATTCTCAAAATACTACGCTATCGCAAAACCCATTAAAAATCCACGGCAACAAGGGTTATCAGGCAACCTTTAAGGGACATTCTTTTCTTCCTTGTACCGGAAACATTTGTAATAAATAATGAAAGGTCCTTTAACACAGAGTCCATCAACTTTATGATAGAGAACGAATTTGGCAAAAAAAAATTGGCCACAATATACCGCACCCCCCACCCCCCACCCCCCCCTTACACAAGCTGCTCGAACGGTCAGGTTGAGCGTTTCCATTCTACTCTACAGGAGATTATGCGTTGTCTGCAAACAGAGAAACCGCATCGATCGTTCCAAGAACTTTTGAAACATTCAATCAAAGAATATAACTACACTATTCATTCAACAACGGGAAACAAACCAATTTAAATCTTTTTCGAAAGACGGGTCAGTAGCGACCACAGGCTAATAGAAGATGAAGAAGAAAGAAAAGAAACTCTTTCCTACCACAATAAAAACCGAACGCCACCCGAACAATATTTTGAAGGAGATGAAATTTTTGTTAAGATAAATAAGAGATTAGGACTAAGACTCATCTAGATTTAGAAAAGAAATTGTCGCGCAGAATTATAATACCACCGTTGAAACTAAAACAGGCAGGATTGTTCACAAAAACAACATAAAACAATGTTAAGAAGAAAAAATTGCTTACAGGTGGAAAAACCTCGAAATGGAGAACCTATGTACAAATTTACCTCATCCTAATTATATTCGCACCCACTACAAAAACCCAACAAATGACGTTCAGGACTTGACAAGTAATAATGGATATCTACCAATTAAGACAGGAGAAGTAAGGACAATCAACCATTTTGATAAAGTCCTACATTTTATCAACTTAACCAAATATGAGGAAACACTTTCACTTATTGCGGACAACATTAATACACTAAAGACAACTACTTTTGAGGACAGACAATTACTTGACACAACTCACAAAAATTTCATTTTATTAGAAGCGAAGCTAGAAGGTCTACACCCATATTTTAAATCTAAATGAGGTCTCCTTAATATCATAGGCAAAGGAATAAAATACATAGCAGGCACAATGGACAGCGATGACGAAAACGAAATTAGCGACCCACTTACACAATTGAATAAAAGCGAAAGAACAGATGCAAAAAATATTAATAATTTATTATACTTTAGCAACCTTATTTCCGGACAAATAAGCAACGTTACGGACCATATAAATAAGTAGCAAATTATTGTCAGTAATTACATAAACGAAGTTAAAGAAACAGCGCAGAATAGGATTAAGACTTTGGAAGACGACATTCAATTCATTAAACATACCTATCAGGTTAACAACGATATATCGCTTTTACGCAATCACGTGGACGACATTGGACAGATCATTTTTTCACGCAAATTAGGTATAATACCAACAGATATACTGACATCTACAGAACTAAATCTCATTACCGATTCCGAAAGCTATAGCCACATATGTAAAAACAGCAGTACTTTTCCAGGATAACACGATCATTATAACCGTCCTCATACCTCAATATTCCAACAGCATCCTATCCCAAATCAAAATTGAACCCCTTTCCAATATAAATAACAAATCATTAATTTTAGACAAATATAATGTATTAGTAGATGAAGACAATAATATGTACAATGTAGAAATTAAGGAAAATTTGGAGAAAAATTTAATTAAAGAAAGGGACCAATGTTTAATAAATATATTAAAATTTGAAGAAGCAGACTGTAAGCTCAGAATTTGTAATGAGCATTCTGTAAACGAAGTGCTACCATACCTACTAATATTTAAAAATTTCCATTCAAAAATTACACAAAATTGTATTAAACAAAATATAAAACAAAGAGAGACTTTTTTAATAAAATTTAAAAATTGTGAAATAAGTGTATTTAACACATCATGTACTAATGTAAAAAAGGAAGTATATGAATCCTTTGTATTACCAAATGTTATAACTAAAATTAAAGAAAATACAAATTTTGCTAATAAGGAATTAAGACTGGAAACATTGTATGTGAAACAACTCCAGCATGAAAACAATATTGAATTTTTGATAAATAAAAGCGATAGTTCCTCAATAATTAGCTTAAGTTCTGATATAATAATAATTGTAATAATTATAATCGTTAAAGCATTTTTGTATAAAATTCGTCAAAAAGTATATTTGTCAACTGAATCTAGTGCAGAGGACGTACTAAACATGCGGAAAGGTCCTTTTTTGCAAATAACAACGGCACACCCTACGATCAACACTGATTGGGGACAACCGATTTAAGAGGGGAAGAGTTAACACAACACTTGTTACCCAAGTATCGACTTACAACTTCCGGCACGTGTGACCGAAATGCACTAGAAAGTGCATGGTCAGCGTCTGCACTACCTGTTGTGCAGCATAAGATTCGTGGAAGCGAATCACGCCACTTATAATTACTAAAGTTAGAATTAAGTATAAATATTGTAATTCGGTTAAGCTAACTTCAGTTTGAAAAGTCAAATAAAGATACGCGGTAACGCTGCCCCAATGCTGCTCCGTGAAAAAAATTATATTTTTTTGGTTTTCCAATAACCAAAAGATTAACTTATATAACTAGTATGTGTAGGTACTCAAAATATTTATAAATGAGAGAAATAGCAGATAAAGTCAACACCGTAGACAATGCACAGTGGATCCGCTTGTATGGAACAGCGGCCAAAAATACTTTTCTTGACATAGCGGGTTGAAATTCTTTTCAAAAATAAAGATAAGAAATAAAAAAAAAAATTGACAAATCAAACGACTATATCCAATAGCTCCCATAGGAATGATCGAAACAAACTTAATAATTTTTTTTTTTAATGAAATTGAAATTATTTTATTTTATCTACATTGCAGTTATATTTTTAGAAAAATGTTGTTTTACATATACATACATATCATCAAAAATCCAATATAAAAAAACAATAAAAGAAAAATTAAGGAAACAAAAATTATATAGAATCATCTAGTAATTCATAAACAGATTTCAACGAAGTCGACTTGTCTTTTTTTGGAAGTTGTCTCTGTCCTGTTATAAAGGGATCTGAGCGCAACAATAGTGCATTAATGACATCTGTGTTTGTTAAAGTACGTGACACTTTCCGACTGTGCTGAAGTCTACATTTTTTTATTTCCTTGTTATTGGACTCTGCAGCTTCCTCCGAAAGCTCTCCAATCGACCCTAATGCAGCTCTATCACAGCAGAACCTTGTGAAGGGTTGCCGGCAAATAGTACCATGGATATGCAGTTATCAGATCTTTAGCTGTATCCAGCGCGTAGAGTTTAAATTTCTCCGCATTAATTTTATACCCCGATGCCATGGCTTGCAATAATTTTGCACACCTATGAATCAAACATTCATCAATTCCTGTGATTTCGGAACTCAAGGCTGCATTAGAAAAGAAATTTCTTGCGATATTTCCATCGTTGGACGATCCTCTACCTCCATATCTAGGTTTGTCCACTATTATACCCATTTTTTAGCGAAATTCCGTCTGAATTTTGTTTTTTCTCTCCAATACTTTACTTTTCTTCTCTGTGTCTCTTACTTGCTACATTTTGACCTCTAGTTTATATGAAACATGTAAAAAGTATTCAAAGAAGCGTATGTATGAATGCAGTGGAGATAAGCCAAATTCATAAAATGTTGTGCGAACTTCTTTACTCTAACATTTTTGAACATCGTTCATTTCTGTTGGCCGTGCTGAACATATATAACACTTTGCAGCGGAAGATTCGCTGATCGCGTTGCACACTTTTCCATCTACCATAGTAAGGTGCAAGCTATGTGTAATAACTATTTTTCTATTAGATGCGGTTAATTGTGTTGGCTTCAAAAGGCTAATTTTTTCCTTAAAATACTTCTCTTCTTTAATCGATAGTTCGGTTGTCTCTTTCTTGAATTGAAATCTGATCGGTCTACAGTAACGAGTCGATGATGGTCGGGGGTTTTTCCAAATTATTTGATCATCTATTTGCGAAACTAGTTGGAGAGATACGTATGATGTTACAAATAAGCTTCTATCGTTCAAATCACTGGATGAAAACTTTTGCTTATACTCGCTATGCCCCGTACTTCCGTCAAAGCCCCATTTTCCAATTAAAGTTAGATTGCTAACTGCATTCTCAGGAATAGTTTCAATTAAGTTGGTCTGAAGCTCTATTATACTAGATGCTGTACTGTTAAGTAAGCTCTGCAATTCGACTTCCGCATGGGATTCGTCTACAAAAATATTGTCTGGGTATCTACTTTTTTTGAATTTTGTATTTTTTGATAGCTTGGAAACAAATCAAAGGAAATTTTGCTGTTCACAAAATTTCTTATCAGCAAATACTGGTGTTTCGACATAGAGGTCTCCATTAATAGTGAAATAACTTCAATGGGATCTGCTGGCAGAATCTTTTGATTCTGATGTTCATTGCGTCATAAAAAAGACGTTCACAAAATACACAAAATAGATACTATCGACAAAATTAGTTTTTCATGAAATACTTTACAAGGATGTTAATTATTAACATCTCGATTTAAAGTTAATACCTTCAACTTCAAAATGCATTTTAAATAATCCAATTCCGAGCACTCTAGCAAACGTTTGATCTCTTTGAAGTTTGATTTTAATTTGACAAAATCACTCTGCGCGCAGCTGCGTTGCGAAAATGAACACGTGTTCACGCTTTCAATGCTGTTTTTAGAAAGTCCCGTTAGGTTTTCAGAAAAATGCGGTATGGTTTAAAGAAGATTGGACATTTAAGAGGCAATTGGTTTACATTTTGTTTCAATCGTGTGTTGTTGATTTTCTTGATTTTTGGCCTCTGACGGATCCACTGTGCAATGAGAGTATATTCACATCGATTGTATGTCACTATACCGACGACTACATATAAAACATAATCGTACGCCAACAGCTCATTCGACATCAAACGGTTCAGTTGATAGAAATCGCAGCAACATTAGCTAAACAAAATAACACCGATCCAGTTGCGGAAATATTTAACGCAGCATACGAGTATAATAGGACAATACACTCGGTGACAAAACAAAAACCAGTGGAAGTATTTTTCAATAGGAACAATTATCCGGAAATAAAAAAAAATTGATTGAAAAAAACAAATACAAAGTTTTAGATTATCATAATAAAAAAAAGAACATAAAAAGTTTATGAACCAAAACAATTAATTTACGCACTGTCAAAACGACGTACAAAAACTGAACAGAAGTATTTAAAATACATAGTTATAGGAAACCGTGAGGACATAGTTTTAGTAGAGAGAGGAGGAAGACAAGATGCCTTACATAAAGATAACATTCGTAACACTCCTATTGAATTTAATAATTAACATAAAAGCATACACAGTGAGCAATCTAAAAAATAAAAAAACTGACGACGCATACCTATATGAAGATACCGAATATTTATACCACTTATTTAATTTAACGACAATAATGGAAAAATATAAACAGATAGAATATAGATCATTTGGCAGGACACAACAGGAAATCATAAACGAGAATAGAATCTCAAATTTAATTGAACAAACTATTTCACACTCAACACAAAAGAGATCAATAAATTTTAGAGACTATAATAAAATTTCTAACTGGGACTCCAGATCATGACGATCTTATTACAATAAAAACACATTTAAATGAAATAATAGAAAATAATAATCAACAAAGAGTCATTAACTCATACTTTGAACAATTAATTTCAAAGGTTGATCCTCAATCAATCCCAACAAGCCTGGTCATATCAGAAACTTTAAATGAATTAGAAACCCTATTTGAAACTATAAATTCTGTAAAGACAGGAACTTACTTGTCTAAATCTTTAAATTTAAATGATAAAAAACAAATAATGAAAAACGAAAAGTTAGATATTCCAGTTTTAAATGTAATAGAATACTCCACAATAAATGTAATTAGAGTTAAGGATCCAGTTCAATGACACCATTAGAATAAATGGACGAAAGTACACAAACATACAGGATACAATAAAGCAGATAATCCAACATGAAGGCACCATAACAATTGATGAAGTAATCAACTCCAATGAAGAAACTAAATTTACGAATATGCGGAAGTTACATAAACTACTCATTCCAATTGAAGATCACCCGATCCAAACTTTATGCTAGACAATCACAACCTTTGGAATTATAGTCCTGATAATTTGGACACTACTCAAATTAATCAAACTACGACAAGTTACTCAAGAAAGAAAGAAACTACACGAACTTCAACAACTCACAGCCAACTTTACATTATAAAAATGAGGGAATTTTTTTATAAGAGAGAGGAGAGTTAATACCAGTATCAACGACCAGAGATAAAAGATCCCTAACTCTCCTGTCACTGGAAATGTGAGAGCCGCTCACCTTTCGAACTTTGACAGTTGACTGGATTGGGTAGGTTTTGACGTTTCGCATTTGGAAGAAAAGAGACGACAGGATTGAAATCCCGCGAAAATAATATTAGAATGGAGGAATTCGTAACGGCCATCGTTTCTTTGAAAAAAAAATTATAAGTAAAAAGTGTTAAGTGAAGTAGTGAACATATCAAATAAATCAGCAAATATAAACCTAAGTACCTTTAAAGTAATTTGCGTACATAATCATATATAAATCACATATTATTTTACAGCGAAAATGCCGAAAACACCAATGTGGAAAAAGTGCAAAATACCGTATTTAGATTTTCCAACGAGGGAAAAGATTTCGAACGGTAAGTAATTTTAATAGACTATAAACAGTGCAAAAAGTGACTGAATAATAAATAATAAAAACCCGGTGTTACAATTTAAGAAAAAAATAGAAAAAGTGTAATAGAATTATCGATACATTTCGATATTTTGAAATTTAATTTCTTAAATATATATGTAAATGTTTCCGATGAAACACCAAAACATATTTTTGCTTGTGAGCGGCATTTTTCGGCAAAAATGCGCCTTGAAAAGCGATTACGTTCGAGGGCCGTTCAGAGAATCATTTAAATATCAAAAAAAGCTCCTGAAGTCAGCCATTATCCGTAGTAAGAGATCCTGTTTCGAAAAGATCTGTTAAGAAGCGAACATAGACCCTTGGGGAATGGCATACAAAATTTGTATGTCGAAGTTTAAAAATAAGTCTCAGCAACCTAAGAACGCATCTTTTATGAAAAATGTTGTCGAAGCGTTATTCCCAACACATGCCGCCATTTCCTATATTAAACGAAACGAAGCTACGGAGCCACCCCTATTAGTCACAGAAGACGAATTATTGGCTATTGCGAAAAAAATCAAAAACTCTAAAGCGCCCGGAATAGATGGTATACCAAATAGAGCCCTTAAGGAAGCCATAACTCTAAAGCCCAGCTTATTTGTTAATATTTACAATGTGTGTATATTAGAAGAGGTGTTCCCTGATCTGTGGAAGATACAGCGTCTGGTTCAACTCCCAAAGCCAAAAAAGCCACCAGAAGAACCTTCATCTTATCGACCATTGTAAGAAACCGCTTGGAGTTCTTCTTCTTCTTAATTGGCGTAGACACCGCTTACGCGATTATAGCCGAGTTAACGACAGCGCGCCAGTCGTTTCTTCTTTTCGCTACGTGGCGCCAATTGGGTACCAAGCGAAGCCAGGTCCTTCTCCACTTGGTCCTTCCAACGGAGTGGAGGTCTTCCTCTTTCTCTGCTTCCCCCGGCGGGTACTGCGTCGAATACTTTCAGAGCTGGAGTGTTTTCATCCATCCGGACAACATGACCTAGCCAGCGTAGCCGCTGTCTTTTAATTCGCTGAACTATGTCAATGTCGTTATATATCTCGTACAGCTCATCGTTCCATCGGATGCGATATTCGCCGTGGCCAATGCGCAAAGGACCATAAATCTTTCGCAGAATTTTTCTCTCGAAAACTCGTAACGTCGACTCATCGGTTGTTGTCATTGCCCAAGCCTCTGCACCATATAGCAGGACGGGAATTATGAGCGACTTATAGAGTTTGGCTTTTGTTCGTCGAGAGAGGACTTTACTTTTCAATTGCCTACTCAGTCCGAAGTAGTACCTATTGGCAAGAGCAATCCTGCGTTGGATTTCCAGGCTGACATTATTAGTGGTGTTAATGCTGGTTCCTAAATAGACGAAATTATCTACAACTTCAAAGTTATGACTGTCAACAGTGACGTGAGAGCCAAGTCGGGAGTGCGACGACTGTTTGTTTGATGAGAGGAGATATTTCGTCTTGCCCTCGTTCACTACCAGACCCATTTGGTTTGCTTCCTTGTCCAGTCTGCAGAAAGCAGAACTAACGGCGGGGGTGTTGAGGCCAATGATATCAGTATCATCGGCATACGCCAGCAGCTGTACACTCTTATAAAAGATTGTACCTGTTCGATTAAGTTCTGCAGCTCGAATTATTTTCTCCAGCAGCAGGTTGAAGAAGTCGCACGATAGGGAGTCGACTTGTCTGAAACCTCGTTTGATATCGAACGGCTCGGAGAGGTCCTTCCCGAGCTTTTGGTGTTGCTCAACGTCAGTTTACACAGCCGTATTAGTTTTGGGGGGATACCAAATTCAGACATCGCGGCATAAAGGCAGCTCCTTTTCTTGCTGTCGAAAGCAGCTTTGAAATCGACGAAGAGGTGGTGTGTGTCGATTCTCATTTCACGGGTCTTTTCCAAGCTTTGTCGCATGGTGAATATCTGGTCGGTTGTTGATTTTCCAGGTCTAAAGCCACACTGATAAGGTCCAATCAGTTTTTTGACGGTGGCCTTTAATCTTTCACACAATACGCTCGATAGAACCTTATATGCGATGTTGAGGAGACTTGTCCCACGGTAGTTGGCGCAGATTGTGGGGTCTCCTTTTTTATGGATTGGACAGAGCACATTTAAATTCCAATCATTGGGCACGCTTTCGTCCGACCATATTTTACAAAGAAGCTGATGCATGCTCGTTATCAGTTCTTCGTCTCCGTGTTTGAATAGCTCGGCCGGCAATCCATCGGCCCCGCCGCTTTGTTGCACTTCAGGCGGGTAATTGCTATTCGAACTTCTTCATGGTCGGGCAATGGAACGTCTGCTCCATCGTCATCGATTGGGGAATCGGGTTCGCATTCTCCTGGCATTGTGCGTTCACTGCCATTCTGCAGGCTGAAGAAGTGTTCCCTCCATAATTTAAGTATGCTGTATAGCCTGTCGGCCAGCTTATCAAGCTCTTCGTATTCACGCATTTCGGCCTCTTTCTTTTTCTGTCTGAAAAAATGTTTCTCGCTTCCTTTCTCTACTCTCGGTATATATCCCATCCCGCACGTGTTGTGGCCGATCGTAACGTTGCAAGGAAGGCAGTCTGTTTTTTCTCCGCTGCGACACGGCACTCCTCGTCGTACCAGCTGTTCTTTTGCACTTTCCCAAACACTAGAGACGTGTGTTCCGTCTATCACAACATGTTCGATCTGGTTGGTAGTTCTTCGATCTGGAGACAGCCAGGTAGCTTGATGAATCTTCTTATGCTGGAATCTAGTACTACAGATAACCATATTTCGGGCCCAGGCGAAGTCGATCAGCCTCAACCCATTTGGGAATGTTTCGTCGTGGAGGCTGAATTTGTCGACCGTAGTGCAAAAGAAACCTTCTTTGCCCGCCCTGGTGTTAAAGTCGCCAAGCAAGATTGTGACATCGTGGGGGGGCAGCTCTCATCAGTGCGCTCCAAGCACTCATAAAAGGCATCTTTGGTCACATCGTTCTTCTCTTCCGTCGAGGCGTGGGCGCAAATAAGCGATATGTTGAAGAACCTCGCTTTGATGTGGATTGTGGCTAGACGTTTTTTCACCTTAGTGAATGATAGTACTCGGCGATGGAGTCTTTCTCCCACCAAGAATCCCAAACCAAACTTGCGCTCCTTTATATGGCCACTGTAGTAAATGCCACAAGGACCTACTCGTCTCTGTCCTTGTCCCGTCCATCGTATTTCTTGGACGGCGGTTTTGTCAGCCTTTATTTTCACGAGGATATCAACCAGCTGAGCAGCGGCACCTTCTCAATTAAGGGACCGGACATTCCAGGTGCATGCCCTTAAATCGTAGTCCTTATTTCGTGTGCCATGGTCGTCATCAAAAGAGGGGTCTCTCATCCGAGGCTTGTTGCTTCCTTTCATTGGGGGTGTTTTTTTTACGTGGCGGGTCCCAAATATAGCGCACAACTCTGCGGAGGGGATTTTTCGCCTTCTGACTTTAGCTCGCCTTCAAACGGATGTTCTTTGGCTACCCAGAGGATACTTGGTTAAAGACCGGAAGTTGTGAGCTGCTTGAGTCATATGTAAAATAATCGTTTCTGGTCACTCCCAAGTGAATGGTGATCAGAGAACTTTCCTCACTTACGTGAACTTCTACACATGACTCCATCCTCCAAATCCTTCCAAAAAATTAAGGTTAAATTCGCGTCTCAAGTATTGAGTAATACGGTCGCTTCTGGTATGTTGTCCCTATAAAGCTCGGGAGCCTTAAGCTCGAATAGTAGGAGCTTTATTAATACCGCTGAATTCGTTTCGTTTTTTAATAAATTATTTAATGTTTTAAATAGCAGTTTCGTTGAGGCTGTTGTACCCACTAAAAGAGTGTTTGTATGCTCCCCTGAACAGTTAGAGTTTTTAAATGAGGCAGAAAAAATTCTGAAAACTATTCGGGTCGTAGACGATTTAGAAAGCAACACAACAATATTAACAGTTTAAGACGATTGTGGCCGAAGGCCGCCAATGCAGTAAAGAATTATATGCGGAAAACTAATGTGTTATATATTTCCTGTCATTTGGGTATTATTTGCTTTCTTTATTTCTTTTGTCTCTTCTGTAAAATATGAACGTAAGGTAGCACTGATTATTAGTTAGAATGCAACCCTTTTGTTATTGTGTGAACAAAAATATTTTTTTTTTTTTTTTGTTTGCATTTATTTATTTACAATCTATCAATAAGACAATAAGTAAATTAGTTCAAAAATAATATTATAACATACATAGTTGAACTCCAATGAGAACAGCTATTATATTCAAAATTCTATAATTAAGAATTTATTTACAATATTTACAAAGTTTAATCTCTAAAAGGTAAATCTAAAACGTGATTTCTTTTAAGCCTTCGAGTTGTATCGCTATTATCCAGTAGAGTTATTGCCAGAACATTTTCATGACCATGTAGCTTTTCAACATACTTTGTGCTTATACTTTTTATTTCTTCTTTAACATATTTAATATTTAAATCTTTGTGTATTTGATCATTAGCCACAAACCAAGGGGCGTCAACAATAAGTCTAAGAGTGATGGACTGATATCGTTGAAGGATTTCAATATTTGATTGGCTTGCAGTACCCCATAACTGTATACCATAGGTCCACATAGGCTTCAAGATAGCCTTATAAAGTCGAACTTTGTTCTCCAAACTAAGCTGAGATTTTCGCCCAAGAAGCCAATTCATTTTTTTTGTTTTAAAAAAAAAAAACAAAAAATAAAATAAATAATTGATCAAAAGTTAAATGTTGAATAAAAGTAATTTTTGCATTATTTATTATATAATAAATGGTTAGAAACGAATAAGTGAAATGTTAGTGGATATAAAAATTAAAAATAACACTAAAAAATTCATTATAAATGGGAGAAACAGGCATTTTAAATAGTTGAATTTTTGAACTTTGAATGCAAATATCTCAAAAACCATAAGTCAGCGGCAACTGTATGTATATATTTTCTTAATCTGGAGGACCTCCTCTATTCGTACATGCCCGTTTTAACCCCGAAATCCGGGGATGCTATTCTAAAATTTACTCTCCATTTGTCTCGCTTCCTCATGCATTCTGGAGAAAGCAGAATTAACTGCCCGGTTGTTGAGGCCAATGATGTCAATATCATCGGCGTACGCCAGCAGCTGAACACTCTTAGAGGCTCTCTCACTCACTCTCTTCAACCTTTTCATACTCACGCATTTCAGCCTCCTTCTTTTTTGTATGAAAATGCGTCTCGCTTCTTTCTTCAACTTTCGATATCTATCCCATCCCGCACGTGCTGTGGTCGATTGTAACGTCGCGAAGTAGGCAGTCTGCTTTCTTTCCACCGCGACACTGCACATCTCATCGTACGAGCTATTCTTTGGCCTTTTCCGAAAACCAAAGGTTTTGTATGTAGCTGTACGTATGGAGCTTGAAATGCCGTCTCACAGTTATCTTATACCGAGTTGCTGATGAGTGCAGGAGTACAAGTCAAGCAGAAAAGCGTTGGGCTGTCTGTTGTCATTGCAGCTTCTCTACGTCAAACCTACTTTGTGTTTGTTGACGAGCGTCTAAATGGATACGTGTGTTCCGTCCGGGGGCGTCCAGCGATAGGTACGCTGGAACCACTTATAGAAGCCTTCTTTGGTCACGTTGTCCTTTTCTTGTGGCTAGACATTCATTCACCGTAGTGAATGCCATGACTCGACGACGGAGTCTCTCTCCCACTACGAATTCTAAACCGAATTTGCGCTCCTTTATATGGCCACTATAGTAATGCCACAAAGACCTACTCGCCTACATCGTATTTCCTGGACAGCCTTTACTCTAACGAGAACATCAACCAGCTGGGCAGCGGCCCCTTCCTAATTAATGGACCGGCATTCCAAGTGCATACGCTAAAATGGTAAACCTTAGCACTTTTTCAGTGGTGGTCATCAAAAGAGGGTCTTTCATTCGAAGATTTTTTCTTCTTTTCGTTGGTAGAGTTCTTTACGTGGCGGGTCCCAAACCCAGCTCACAACCCTGGGTAAGTGATGTTTCGCTTTCTTCCTTTAAGTCGCCTTCAAATGTATGTTCTTTGGCTACCCAGAGGATACTTGGCCTAAGATCGGAAGTCGTGAGCTGCTTGAGCCATACTTAGAAGTATCATTTCTGGCCACTCCCAAGTGAATGGCGCTCAGAGAACTTTCCTCACTTGCGTAAACTTCTACACATGGCAATGTTAGGAGATATTTTATCGAATGCACAATACGCTTACATAAAGGGTAAATCAACCGAAACTGGCCAACACGAAGTGATTAACTTAATTGTAGAGTCACTATTTCACAAACAATAAACAATGGCTGCCTTTCTTGGCTTAGATGAAGCTTTCAACAACATAGAAATATGCACGATTGCCGATTCTCTGTCATATTGTGGTATTGTCGACATGGCTTGAGGATAAATAAGATCTATGCTTATGAACTAAATGATTATAGCATCAAATAGATAAACAACACACAAATGGAGGCGACATATTATTAATGATATCAGGAATGTTAACTTCAACAAGTAAGTGAGATTATGGAAAAAGCCTCACACCTATGAGCCGCGAATTACGGACTAGGTTTAAGCCCTACTAAAAAGGAACTGATGCTGTTCACTAATAAACAAAGCGTATATAGCCTAGTACGTCTGCAAACGACTACTCAGCAGGAAATATGGCCTTAAGCAAAATATAGTCATGTGTATGTGTACGGCCTTTTCTACGTATGCAGTACTGGTTTGGTGACCAGTATTAAAGAAACAATTTTCACCTCACCTTTTCATAAGCATAAACTGATTTTTTTTATAAAGTTATTATTAGCTTCACCTATGATTTTTGGTTTACCATTACTTTTCCAAAAACTGCAATTTCGCTTAAAGCAAATATTTTAAGAACCCCTACCAAACATGCGAAAATGAATGAAATCGGTTTAAAAACCGGACAACAACCACGCTTACTTACTGAATAGAGTCATTTAAAATTCCATATGACTTTTACTTTCCAGTACATAATTAAAACAGGATCAAACTCCCACATATCGAATATGTGGACTTCAGTGCGTATGGCTAACTTTTTGCTGAAAATATCGGCTAATATATAAGATATGTTATTGAAATTCGATGAAAATGATTCTTTTATAATAACACACTGCTATGTAAAATTACGTTGAATCGGGTCAATATTCCCCTATCTCTCATATACCTAATATGAAGATTTTCGAACTTCATAACTTTTTTCAAATTGCCCGAATTTAACTTTTTTTTTGGTTAAATTCAGCTTAATCATTCACCTTTCCAAAATTATATGGTACACATTGGGATTGGTAACTCTGGAGATATACAACAACAACACCTATTGATAAACTTCCCGCTGACTTTACTCTATATATGTTTCTATTTATATACATACTTATGTATGTATATATTTGCTTGAGAATAAGTTCTTAAGTATATCTGAACATACATGACATTGTTTCGATATAACTAAAATTGGTTTTGGCTTAATCCTTATGTCCTATAGTGACTTTCGGTTCTTTGGTTGACGTTTTTCCCACCAAATCAATATAATAGGTTGTCAAAAAAGTCTTGCGGTATTTTCGCTAGTTGGCGCTGAAAGCGCGTAGTTCTAGTTTTATTCGTCGCATCGGGTCATGCTATACCTTTTTGGAAAGCTCATTTCACGCGCTAACACGTGTTTGATTGTCGTTTCTTTTAAGTCGTTCGTGAGTTATAGCGTCGCAAACATGGTGCAAAATAAAGAGAAAATACGGCATATTTTACAGTACCTACTACTACGATAAAGGCAAAAATGCATCTCAAGCCGCCAATGAAATTTGAGCAGTTTATGGACCCGATACAGTTTCCATTTCCACCGCACAAGGCTACATTTTTATACTTCTACGAAGGCTGTCTGATAAATAACCGACCTAACCATGATGCACGCGACTTTTTCAAATTTTTTTATTTTTATTTTTCTACATAGTCTCCTTGTAACTCCACACACTTCTCCCAGCGATGCTCCCATCTCTGCAACCCTTCCAAATAGAGCGCTGGAAATGTTCATGTGCGCACGTTTGTGGTCTAGCGTAAGCAAACGCGGCACCCAACGCGCGGACAGCTTTCTCATGCCCAAATCTTGGTTTAATATGTGACAAACACGTTCTTTTGACATCTTCATAATCTCAGCTATTTCCCTAACTTTAATCCGGCGGTCGTCTAGTAGCAATTGATGAACCTTAGCGATGTTATCGTTAGTGGTTACAGTGTTTGGACGCCCAGGACGTTCATCATCTTCCAAGCTCCTGCGACCATGTTTAAATTCAGCTGCCCAAAATTTTACGGTGGTAAACGATGGTGCTGAGTCACCATACACAGTGTCCAACTCATCTTTGATTTGTGAAGGCGTATTGCCTTTCAAAAGTAACAAATTTAATTACAGCTCGATATTCAATATTTTCCATTTTGGGGAAATCACCGAAATAGACTCACAAAAACGACTGTCAACAGATAATTACGCAAGATAAATTTCTGAAATTTTGGCGAGTAGCTATTATAATATGCACAATTTGAAGTAGATACTTTTTTTCAGATGTGCCGCTAGCTTCACGTTGAGGTCGGTTATTTATCAGACAGCCCTCGTACAACATGTTGCTACAAATTATACAAGTTTTGTTCATCCGTCCGTCCGTCTGTTGGCATAACAAAGTCGGAAATGAAGATTGTTATTGGTACAATGAAACGCAACAATGAGAAGCACATGCGGATTGATAATGTTTAAAAGTGAGCGTTGCCCTACCCCTAATAAGTTTAATAAACATATCTCCCATTCGAGCTACATATATCACTCAAATTTTCATTTCAACACCTTTTGCGACATTATGAAAATACGTGAAAACATGCTCACACCCATATACCGGCTTTGTTAAAAACTACTAGAAATGCGATAAATCAATAATGCGTCTGAAGCACTCGATTTTACGTTGTGGATGGCAAAAGATGGCTTTACGTGAGCCGGTGTCAAAAACAGACCATGGTCGTGGCACCGCCCACATTTCGATGAAAACCTATATTTCAGGATCTACTCGACCGATGTCGACCAGATTTGGTATGCGTATTACCTTGACATTCTCATGCTACAGTACGAAAATCGGCTACAACCAAGCCTACTTAAATTCCATCTGATTTTTTCTTTCACTTTCCAGTATACGAATCAAGCGCCAATTAATATATCGGGACATAAATTTGCACGAATGCCATTAAGGTATGACAACTTGTCGAAATCGGACACTAACTATTCTAGCCCCAGAAACCGGAACTGTGGGGCCTAGATCCTATGAAGAAAATATTGGTCAATGTGAGAGATATATAATTTAAAATAAGAGAAGAGCTTTTCCTGATAATAATATGTCTGTATGCCAAAAATGGGAATGGGAATGAATCGGGTCAATACTACCTATCCTCATACACCCAATAAAAGATATGTCAGTCAAAATGTAAGATATTATATGTTAGCAAAATTAACTGAAAGTATAATATTAGATATACACTCGAGTTCCAATAATTCGAAATGGTAAGGTATTTAATTTCTTACGAATTACACAGGAATTCGATTTATCGAGATTTCCATGTATCGAGACTCAAGAAAGAAAAATTCGAATAAATGGAGCTTTTATATTTCACATCATGTTTACATATCTAATTTTATTGGAAATAAAAAAATAATATATGTATGTATATTTATTTGTACGTTTTACAAATTTAATAAAAATTAAATAGAACAATAAAATTATAATACCAAAAAATTAAGCGTTAAAAAAATTTGTAATTTTCTACCTAACCAGTACGGTTGTCAAATACACTGCCAATAACATATTGTGTTAAAAAAGTTTTAATTTAGGAATTAACGCTCTGGCTTTTAAATTGGATAAAATTTCATCTCCTTCGGCGTCATCATCATCCTCGTCACGTTCGTTACTTATATGCGTATCTTCTTCCAATATGCCATTTTCTGTCAACATACCAGATACAGCAAATTATTTACCAACGACGACGTATTCCTTAAAAGTACCGAAATATAAAGAGTTCTCAGAAGTAGTTGCTCAAAGATAATATGATATGTTTAATAAGTCAGCGTTTAATATTTTACTGAAACCGCACTTATATAACAAGCCAGTTTCGTCTGCATTACATATGTTCATTGACTCGTAATCCTTAATGGATCACTCAGCTTTTCTTTCCATTAGAACATACGCGTTCATCAATCTAGGCAACCACTTCTTCTTCTTTACAGGCGTAGAAACCGCTTACGCGGTTAAAGGCGAGTTAACAACAGCGTGCCAGTCGTTTTTTCTTTTCACTACGTGACGCCAATTGGAGATTCCAAGCGAAGCCAGTTCCCTCCCACTTGGTGCTTTCAACGGAGTGGAGGTCTTCCTCTGCTTCCCACGGCGGGTACTGCGGCAAATACTTTCAGAGCTGGAGTGTTTTCGTCCTTTCGGACGACATGACTCAGCAAGCGTAGCCGCTGTCTTTTAATTTGCTGAACTATGTCAATGTCGTCCTATATCTTATACAGCTCATCGTTCCATCGAATGCGATTTTCGCATTGGCCAACGCGCAAAAGACCATAAATCTTTCGAAGAACTTTTCTCACGAAAAAACGCCGACTCATCAGATGTTGTTATCGTCTATTCCTCTGCACCATATAGCAGGACAGGAATAATGAGTGAATTATAGAGTTTTGTTTTTGTTCATCCAGAGAGGACTTTACTTCTCAATTGCCTACTTAGTCCGAAGCAGAACCTGTTGGCAAGAGATATCTTCCGTTGGATTTCGAAGCTATTGTTGGTGTTGATGCTGTTTTCAAGATAGACGAAATTATCTACGACTTCAAAGTTATGACTGTCAAAAGTGACGTGAGAGCCAAGTCGCGATTGCGACGACTGTCTGTTTGATCACAAGAGTCATTTCGTCTTGTCCTCTTTCACTACCAGACCCACTTGCTTCGCCGCTTTTTCCATTCTGGAGAAAGTTCTGCGTGGCGTGGTTGTTAAAGCCAATGATATCAATATAATCGGCGTACGCTAGCAGCTGCCCACTCTTATAGAAGATTGTACCTTCTCTATTTTGTTTTGCAGCGCGAACTATTTTCTCCAAGAGTAGATTGAAGAAAATCACTCGAAAAGGAGTTATCTGAACCCCGTTTGGTATCGAACGGCTCGGAGAGGTCCATCCCGATCCTGACATAGTTTTTGGCATAAAGGCAGCTCCTTTTTGTGCTGTCAAAGGCAGCTTTGAAATCGACGGTGAGTGTCGATTTCCTTTTCACCGGACTTTTCCAATATTTTGCGCATGGTGAATATCTGGTCAGTTGTTGATTTGTCAGTTCTAAAGCCACGCTCATAAGGTTCAATCAGTTTGTTGACGGTGGGCTTTAATCTTTCAATACGCTCGATAGAACCTTATATGCGATATTTAAGAGACTTATCCTACGGTAGTTGGTGCAGATTGTGGGGTCTCCCTTTTGGTGGATTGGACAGAGCACACTTAAATTCCAATCGTTTGGCATGCTTTCGTCCGACCATTTTTTTAAAGAAGCTGATGCATGCTCCTTATCAGTTCTTCGCCGTTGTGTTTGAATAGCTTGGCCCGCAATCCATGAGCTCCCGCTGCTTTGTTGTTCTTCAGACGGTTAATTGCTATTCGAACTTCTTCATGGTCGGACAATGGAACGTCTGTCGTCATGACAGTCTGCAAAACCTAACGGTGCTTTGACGAGAAGAAATTTCAAATTAAATTACGAATTAAAAGAGGTTACGAAAAAAAATTTCGATTTGTAATAGGTTCAATACGAATTAACGAGAGAACCAAAATGTATGAAATTTTTACTAATTAACGGTTTTGTTTTTCAAGGATACACCTTTCTTTATAAATTAGTGACGTTTTCAATTTAGTGGTCCACAAAACGCCACTAACGGAAAATGTATAAAGTGCCATAACTATGCCGTAAATTAAGTTGCAGAACTTAAATTTGAAAAGTTTAAAAAGTGTGCGTGGCCCAGCTCTCTACTAAGATTTATGTATGTATATATATTCCAAACCAACAAAGTTATATTACCCAAACGTATACAAAATTAACCCTGAACCCTACTTACGAAGTGTAAAAATAAGTTAAATCGGATAATAACCCCGCCCACTCCGATTTGGTTAAAAGCTACTAAAAGACTACTACTCGACCGATTTCAACCATACTATTCTTTTAATATTCCTATGTCACAGTGCCAAAATTGTAGAAATCAGACTGCAACCATGCCTATTTCCCATGTAACAAATTTTTAAATTCCATTTGATTCGTATTCATTCCAGTCTACAAATAGAGCATCAGTTAATACAAGGTGCATTCCAAAGTAAACAGGACTTAAAAAACAAACAGAACAAATGGGTTTTTCAGCAAAAGCAATTTGTTTTATTCAAAATAAAATCAATCAAAAAACTAGCTCGTTGGCCGGTATGTCCGCCAGTATGCCGGTGCTAGCCTTTTGAACGGCCTCTACGTCTGCATAACGCTTTCCTTTTATGGGTAAATGCATTTTTCCGAAAGGAAAAACTCGCACGGTGCCCTATCAGGTGAATTTGGATAGTGGTTAATGGTTAAAATGTGATTTTTGGTCAAATAATCGTCCTTCGAATGATGGATTCTGAGCAATTTTTGGTCGTCAGTCAATTTGTGTGGAACAAACCGTGCACACACCTTTCGTAAGCCCAAATGTTCGGTCAAAATGCGATAAATCGATGTTTTGGAGATGTTCAATTCCATTTCCATGAATTTCAATGATGATTTCGGCTGATTTTTGATTCATGCACAGCTTCGATGGAATTTCCGGTGATCACGGATATTGATTGGCCCACATGTTGATCGTCATTTATGTCCTCACGATCACTTTGAAAACGTTGAAACCACTCGTGCACTCTGCTACGGGATAGGCAATCATCGCCATAAACTTGTTTCATCAATTGAAACGTTTCGGTAAAAGTTTTAGCAATTTTAAAACAAAATTTAATGTTGGCTCTTTGTTCGAAGCTCATTTTCTCACCGATAACACAAACATACTGACACTTAAAACGTAATATTTTTTTTTTTTTTTTTTTTTTATAAATTATTTGTACAATACTTAATATTCTACAAATAAATATTTAGCAGTAACTTCAGTTCGAATCTATGAAATGTTATGAAATTCTCACTGGACAATCAATAAGGACAGCAGATTCTAACGCACCAGTCGACATATAGATGGCGCCATCAGGGGGCGCTAGATTCAAAAAGTCCTGTTTACTTTGGAAAACACCTTGTATAAGTGAACACACTGCTGGAAGAGTGCCTTACAGTATGCCACTTTAGGAACAAAATTGTCTAAATTGAGCTGAAACTGTTCAAGACCCCAGGAGCCACATTTAACTTTTGACAGATAATATCGGTCAATTCATCAATATGTGTAACTGATATTCATAGAGAATCCTTTTCTGATAATAGTATGTATGAATGTCAAAAATAGGTTGGATTGGGTCAATACTTACTAGGGTCAATACTCCACATATGTAATATAAAGATTTTTAACTTCCAGATGACTTTATACCGTTTATATCATACTAATATTATAAATGCGAATGTAAGTTTGTTTGTTACGCTTTCACGCAAAAACTACTTAAGGGGGGAGTAAGGTATTTTTGTTTTTTTTTTTTTGCATTGTTTTTTATTTTATATTAATGTACAATATCTTAAGATTATTTTATGAAAATTTGAGAGCAATTATAGCAAAATTGACGTAGATATACACTTGTAAGTCTCCGCCCTCCGATTTGATTGTGAGCGTCTGTGAAACTTTAAAGCGTTTTTCCCACAACTCACATTTCCAAACACTATTTCCGTACATATTTTACGAGGTAACGCTGGAGAGTTTTTTTGTTCATACTTTTGATTTCGCAATAACAACTTAACCGATTTTTTCCCAAAAAATTGTGCTTTTCTCTTCAAAGTCTTCGAAAAAATTCAAAAATTGGAATTTCAAAAAAACCCTTACAGCGTTATCTGGGGAAAACTATTATCTAACGAATGAACTTTAATTTTTTGATTTCGGGTGATCCAGCAACGAGGAAAGATAAAAAAAATTGTCTGTCAAAAAATTGTCAAATTTAGCTACTTCAACGCCATCTAGCGTTACAGTAATGAAGTTTCAACCATGAATACTGTAATACCGTCCTACTGTATTACCGGCGGAGACGACAATATCAAATTCAATTGAATATACATAGTTTCAACTGTTTCTAATTTTTCTATATTTATTGTTATTTTCTTCTGTCGTTACATGAAGTGTGAAACTATTCAAATTTTTGAGGTAATCCGTAATTTATGTGTTTAGCTGTCAGTTTATTATTTTAGATCTTACTCGAAGATGTTAATTCTTACTATGCTTTCTTAGAAAATGTCTCGGAAGCGGAAATCTGGTATATCCAAATCATACTCATACTAATATTATAAATGCGAAAATGAAGTTTCAACAATGAATATTGTAATACCGTCCTACTTTATTACCGTTAAGCGTAGCTTTGCTGTTACTATAAATGAGGTACAAGGACAAACATTACAGGTAGCAGGAGTGCAATTAGGAAACCCATGCTTCTCTCATGGTCAACTTTATGTAGCCTGTTAACGTGTATCTAATGGCCAGAATTTACACATATTTGCACCCGAAGGGAAAACTTATAACATTGTCTACAAAAATATCCTAGATTAATACTTTGTATTTTATTTTTTTAAATTGTTAGAATTCAGAATTTTTTGATAAAATCGGATGAAAACTTGACTTAGCCCCTATAAAACTAATAATAGAAGATTGTTTCACTTGGTAGCACGTCGGTTCAATATACAAAATATAAGAAGAATTGAGAAAGGAAGATTGTCTTAATATTTTCGTGTTGCCGCGTAGAGGAAATCAAAAAATTGGTTGAAAGTATACTAAATGTTTTAAAACGAATAGGTCTTTGATCAAAATTTTAAAATTATTCTTCATTACTTATTACTGAGTTTGGTGTGCGTAACTGAACCCATTTGTTTTTTTGGTTTTCCTATGAAATTATTGGTTTATATTTCCTTTTCTAATTTTTATACTCTTGCAATCTCAGGATTGACTACTTGTGTGAGTAAAAACATAGATATCGTAATGAAATTTTGCACACGTGTTTCTTGGCAAAAAAGGTTGGACGACTTCCTAGATTAGCGACTAGAAGACTTTTTACGAGCCAAGCTCAAACTTAGACGATGGACGTGACGTGACGCCGCTCACTAATTTGGTATGTAATATTATCTTGACATTCTTATGCTCCTTGGACGCAATTGACTATATCCAAGTCTGCTTTTCTTACTTTCATTTTCCAGTATACAAATCAAGCAGCAATGAATCTATCGAGATAAAACATTGCCGAATATTGTGTTTAAAGTAAGCCAACTTGTAACCGAAAATTGTCAAAATCGGACTACACCTGTTATAGTGCCATGATATCAAATATGTAAACCATGAATACAAACCAATGTGAAATGCGATCAAGCAAAAATCGAAAGTCAAATTTTTAGCAACTGCAATTATAAAGGTGGGAACACCACAAGGAGCTTTGGAAGAAAGGGCTTTAATAAACAGAGACTGGTAAAAAAACTCCAATCTCATAGGAAGCTGATCAGATTTTTGAATCACCAAAAACAATATTTGCAACCAAGATAAGCGGCATCTCAGAATAATGCGTAAAGTTTCGTGCCGTAAAGTGGAAAAAAAAGACCCAGATTTAAATGCGAGTTTTCAGCTGAACAAAAATTTTAGTGTTATTCAAACTGCAAAGATTAGGAGACCAATAAAGAAATTTGAAAAGAAGCCATATACATATGTACATATATGGAAAAGTAAAATACATACTCAACCAACAAAATTACATTGATGAAGAAATAGAAGCTGACTTTTATCCAAAGTTTATAAACTAAAATATTAAAAAAGTTGAGAAAAGAAACAGTGGGTTGGATTGCATCTTGTAATATCGAAAAAAGAGGGCGAGATAGTACAGGAGGTAAGCACAGGAAAGGAAAAGGAACAAATTGTTAAGGCGAAAATTACAAGTATAGCAAACAAAATGTGAACGGAGGAAGTACCCTATAATTAGCGAAGGCACACATTTTGTAAAAGCAGTTAGATTTTTGAACAAAGATTTGAAGCGAGCGATAACACCAATTATAGGAAGTGAAGACAACAGGTGGAAGTTTATATCCCCGGAGAGTCCTCACTTTGTAGGAATTATGTATAAGCGCATAATCATCGTGAACCATTTTGTGACATGTCAACATTTGACCGACAGAAGTGCGAATATACCGCTACCAGCTACGACGTCACTTCGTTGACAAACATGACAAAATTACAAGATAATTTCGGTCACTCCCCTTATAACATTACATTAATATCTAAATACGCTCTGAGATAGTATGAGAGGGCTTTATAGGAGCCGGTTTGAAAATTGGACAATGGGCGTGGCACCGCCCAGTTTTGGGCCACGACCAACCGATTTTGACTAATTTAGTCCTTTTTTTCCTATATTCTTCTTTACTGGCGCAGACACCGCCTACGCGATTATAGCCGAGTTAGCAAAAGTGCGCCAGTCGTTTCTTCTTTCTTTTTCCTATATTAAGGTGTGAAAATGGGCGTGAGCCAACTCAATTTTAAATTCGACGTGATGCTTTCAAACGGGATATAATTTGCACTAATAATTCCTCCAAGGTATGCCACCTCATGACCAAAAATGTGGGATTCCTAGACCCCCAAAGGTCGGTCAAAGTACGAGATATACAATTGAAATTCAGACAAAAAAATTTTGGAATTCCAAGCAAAACTGTTCAAGCATCAAGGTACAGAATATGTAGACTCCTGTATCTATATCTGACTTATTATTATTAATTATTTGATATACGAGTACATTTGAAATTCAGCCAAAATAATTTCCCAAAAAACAAAATCAGTGAATCAAAAATGGGTTGAATCGGGCAAATACTTCCCTTAGTCCTCTTACACCTTATATAAAGATTTTCGAACTTCCAGGTGACTTTATGCTGAATATATCAGGAAATATTTGAGTCATCTCAATGAAAATGGAAGAGCGTATTTTACTCATAACAGTTTATCTTTGTGCCTAAAATGGATAAAACTGAATGATCGGAAACTTGACCTAGTCCCTTTAGTAACTTTCACCAGGATTTTCGAACATCCGGTTGACTTTGTTTCATATGATTGGTGATTGTATGTGAGGTACCGTAGTGAAACCGAGCAAACATTTTTTTATTATGTCTCATAATAATTGTTAATAGATAAAATCGGATCGATGCTACCCAAACTGACATACTATGTTGGGCCTAAAACGCTGCCCTGTGGTACTCCAGCCCTTATCTGTCTTTCATCCGAAATGAAATCTCCCACTTTTACCATAAATTGTCTAATATTTAAATAAGACTCCAATGTTTTATACAATTCTAACGGTATAATGTTTTTAATCTTATATAAATGACCTTCGTGCCACCCCTTATCAAACGCCTCAGCTACATCCAGAAATATTGCTGAACAGTACTCCCTATGATCAAATGCTTTTCTTATTTCGTTGTTAATTCTATTTACTTGCTCTATTGTGCCATGTTTCGCACGAAATCCGAATTGATGCATTGGTATTGTATTATTTTCGTGGAGGAAAGGAGACATCTTTGATAGTAATACTTTTTCAAATACTTTAGAAAGACAGGGTAGAAGACTGATTGGTCTGTATGAGGACGGCTGTGTTAAGTCTTTCCCAGGTTTATCTATCAAGATAATCTGCCACTTTTTCCATGAAATTGGATAGTACCGAAACTAAGAATTGCATTGAGGAGCAAAAAGAGCACCTCTACAGCAATAATTGGTAACTCAATTAGCATTTTTGGGGAAATATTATCATGTTCCGGCGACTTTTTTGGATTAAGTTCTTTGATGATTCCAATAATTTCAGAAGGTGGAGTCTTAAAAGACTCGAGCAACTCTTTAGCTGTGTTGGGTAAGATTGACAGCTTAAAGTTGTTCTTTGGCAAATTAGGTTGAAATACCTTTTTTAGGTCATTTGCAAAACAATTAGCCTTTTCCTCGTCACTTCGAGCCCAATTTCCACCCAAGTCTCGTATAGGCATGTTGGAGTCAGTTGGTGGCTTCATGGACTTTTGGGCTTTCCAAAGTGAATTTTGCTTGTTGGAATTTGGACACATCTTCTTTAGATACATTTCGGTGTTCAATTCGTCCTCACGTTTAAGCACTTTTTTTAATTTACGACCGCAGCTTTCAATTGAAGCTGAGTGGAAGGGGAGCGATTTATCTGCCATTCACGTCTTGCACGCCTCTTTTCATTTACGAGCTTTTCTGTTTCTCTATTAGAAATTTTTCTGGGACCAAGCGGCTTATATATTTTGTTTGGTGTTGCTAAGACAGCGCGCTGGTTATTATATCAATGACTTCTCCTATTTAATTTATAATGATTTTCGTTTTTCTTTTCAATCTTTTTGTTGACTTTTTACACCTTAAAGTATTTTCGTGAAGGTTGCAAGAGTGTAAAATGTTCGGTTGCATCCGAGTTTAGAATATATATAAATAATTAACTTTTTTTTAATTTACTACTATTTATAATAATGATTTGGTAGAAGATTTGAAATTCGGTAAAAATTCGGTACTATAAAAAAACTGACACATACGAACGCCAAACCCTTTGATTGTTTTACTATACTGACCTAGTACCATCACCTTGACTTGGAATTTCTCACCCCCCAGATTAGCTGTTGTACTGTGAAATTTAAAAGGTCATAAAAAAAACTGACACATATGAACGACAAACCTTCTGAAGGTTTTACAATACTGACCTAGTACCATCACCCTGACTTGGAATTTCTCACCCCCCAGATTAGCTGTTGTACTGCGTATTCAGCGCTAAATGAAAACTATGAAATATAACATATACGGTTTAAAGTCAACTAGAAAGTCGGAAATCATTATTGGGTGTATTTGAACTAGGAGAAGGTCTGGACAAATTGCGCTAACTTATGAAATTACTCAAGTCTTTACTTACTCGGGAATATGTTTCCATGAAATTTTACGAAGACAATACATACACTGTCCAGCATAAAGTCTGCTAGAATAACGAAAATCACTATAAATGTACATACATATGTATGTCTATGTAGTACTTTTATTCGTTGATCAATTTTACCCATTTTCCGCATTAAAAAATAATATCTCCAATATTAAACGTTCAATTAATTTTCAAAGATATTTTTCAAACTGACCGATATATACAGGAACTTTTTGAATATAGCGCCCTCTGATGGCACCATTTATATGCCGACTGGTGCGTTAGAATCTGCTGTCTTAATTGATTGTCCAGTGAGAAATTCATAACATTTCATAGATTCGAACTGAAGTTATTACGTTTTAAATGTCAGTATGTGTTATCATTGCGAATATGAGCTTCGAACAAAGAGCCAACATTAAATTTTGTTTTAAAATTGCTAAAACTTTTACCGAAACGTTTCAATTGATGAAACAAGTTTATGGCGATGATTGCCCATCCCGTAGCAGAGTGCACGAGTGGTTTCAATTGTGGTCTCAATTCATCAAAAATCAGCCGAAATCGAAAAGTGTGTGCACGATTTGTCCTGCACAAATTGACTGACGTCCAAAAATTGCTCAGAATCGAACATTCGAAGGACGATTATTTGACCAAAAATCACATTTTTACCATAAACCACTCCCCTTCCTTTTCGGAAAAATGCATTTGCCCATGAAAGGATAGCGTTATGCAGACGTAGAGGCCATTCAAAAGGCTTGCACCGGCATACTGGCGGACATATCGACCAACGAGCTAAAACACACGTTCGACATCCTTTTGAACCGTGCAAACGGCTGTATTGAAGCAGAACGAGACTATTGTGAATAAAATAAATTGATTTTGCCGAAAAAAACATTTGTTCTCTTTACTTTGGAACGCACAGTTTTATGTATACATAAACTTTTTATAAACATATATTGTAAAGATTAAATTGATTATTGCGCTTTCTTAGTTTTTAATAGTACCGTTATATGGGGAGTGAATGTTCTGATTCCATTCATTGATACACTCTCTCGGTAGGAGTTCTTATAATACACAGAGGTTGTTATAGTTTTAGTAGTTTACGCCAACCAACCGGGTCTACGCCAACTGTTTCAATTTTTTTTTCCAGACTCGTTATCCTGATTATTTATATATATATAATTTGCCAAGTTTCATCAAGACATCTAACTCGGTTAGTTTTGGATGATACATTCAACCGTTATCCTGTGAACAAAACTATTATACTCTGTAGCAAAATGTTTGAAGAGTAAAAAGATATTTGCATATTCATATTGATTCATATATGTAAAGCATAGAGTTCTCCAGTGACAACCCCTATATAGAAGGTATATGATAAAAACTCTATCACATCTGAAGACTAAAAAGACGATGCTTCCATTAACTATACATGTTACTAAAGATCAGTTAACTTCCTAAAATGGAAGATAAAGAAATAAATAAAAAATATTACTTATAAATTGTTCATTATTCGTTCAAAGTGGGCATATACGTTTTACGTTCTTTTGCTTGAGCAAGTTACTTTATGTGTACATACCTTGATTTGATTTGATTTGGATGTTCAAGTAAACAGGCTGAAAAAAATTGAAATGATTAATAATGCAGAATTTTAAATTCGGAGCTCACGTAGATTTTTTTTATTGAAATTACAAATTAATAAACATATTTCCTAACAACATTAAAGCATTAGCATAAAAAATTTGGTACTACTTGTATGCTATGCTTAGATTTATAACGGTGGCTTATGAGGTTAAAATATTGTGTAGTGAAGATAAGGCGATCACTGTACTTATTGACAACTTTGCGATATCGCCGTACTGTGCTTTAAGTTTTAAGTTATAAAAATCTAATAGCAATTTTTTCGAAACTTTGTTGTCACTTTACTGGAAGGAAGCAAATATAATATTAAAATAAGACACGTTGTTAACGCATCAACACTTTTTTAGTCGTACTTGATTTTTTGTATTTTGCACTCTAACATGATACAATATTTTTCTTTTAACACTTATTTGTAATACCTAAAACTAATTGAGTAAGATTTAGAATTATATACAGTGACGGGCAAAACTGTAACACTACACAGTGATCCATTATTAAATGACGCCGTTTAAAATTGTTCTCATTCAAGACCTGAAGATCTTCATAAACATTGTAAATTTTCTGATTTTGTCTTGGAAAATCTTGAAAACGATAACGACAGTTTTAAGAAAATTATCTTCTTCGATGAGACTCACTTTTATTTGAGTGGTGCGGTAAATAAACAAAGCTGTCGATTTAGGAGCAAAAAAAATCTACAAATTATTCATTAGCAACCATTACATTCATCTAAATTGACAGTTTGGTGTGTTTTTTGGTCTGGTTGAATCATCGGTGCGTATTTACTTCAAAATGAAGCTGGTGACACTTTTACTGTTGATGAAATTAATCATGATAACGTCTGGTTCTAACAAGACGGGGCTACGAGCCACACAGCATGTGTAACAACAGAATTATTGCACGATTGCTACTGGATCTTATAAAAACTGATTTGTCTCTGTACATTGTGCCTTTATATTTTTCATAATTTTACTTAAGTTTATAAATAAAATAGGAGGTTAAATATATATATTTGCATTTGAATTCTACGAAAAGCGGTGTTAGCTGATATCCTCTTTCTGATGACATAAGTATGTATGTATTTTATACATTGTTTCAAGATGAATAGTTTTAGTTAAAAATTTGAATATAAATTCCGTTTTTTTTTTTTGAATTTTCTATTTTCATTTTTAAGTGATGTATGGAAGTAATTTATAAATAACTAGATGTTACCCTGTGCGCTTTGCTACACCTAAATCGATTAAAATTCTTAAGGGTTTTTACTTTGTGTTTTATTTATTGTTGTAAAACTGTTACTTATTTATAAAACATTTATAAAACATATTGGTATACAACATTTTTGGGTTTTCCACCTGGCGCGTAAATGAATAAGCACCTTGGTGTTCCCACTCTCGAGCATGCGACGAACAATTGGCCGTTGGAGAAACACGGTTCTTCCAAATTGACGCCGCACACTTGAAACGTTTTCCCTTGCGATTTGTTGATGGTCATCGCAAAGGCAAGACGTACTGGGAACTGCAAGCGCTTAATTTCAAACGGCATGCCCGTTTGAATCATGGGAATGCGTGGTAAGAGTACAACTTCACCTGCTGCCTTGCCATTTAGTATTATTGCTTCAATCAAATTTGGCCACAATTTTTTGACTGAAAGTCTTGTGCCATTACACAAAGTCGGTGGCTTCAGATTTCGTAGAAGTATAATGGGTGAACCGACTTTCAGGACCAAACGATGCGGTGGCAGACCGGGGGGATCCAAAGAATTCAAGAATTCAGTTGGATAATTGACTACTTCATCTTGATTCAAAACGCTATCAATCGATGTATATGTTGTAGCTTCTCCTTGCAGTTTTTCTTGAATGGCAAAATTGATTTCGTTGACGTGTACATTTTTCGGTGCCAATATTGCGCGTTCACTTAAATAATCGTGGCGTTGATAGTATTGAACAATATTCGGAAATACACTTTCAATCAATTCTTCTTTCGACTGTAAAAGTGTACAAAAGTTGTTCGGCAATGTGATCAAACCGGTATCATCGATTGGTATTTTGCCTTCGCCAATGTCCAACACCTGCTTCGAAAACGCCGCTGCGGATCGATCATTTTGCAATGGGACTCGCATGTTGATGGTAAGAGTCAGCCTTTGAACATGTCTCCACAAAACTGACGATTTTAAACATGCGTTTATTTCGACGGCAGGAGTTGATCGAGGAATGACTGGCAAAGTTTGCCGAAAATCGCCGGATAATAAGACTAATGCTCCGCCAAAAAGTTGTTGCTTTTGGCGTAAATCTTGCATTGTTCTATTGAATTCTTCTAATGACTTTCTGTTAGCCATTTGGCACTCATCCAATAGAACTATTCCAGCCCCTCGCAAAACTTTTGCCATTGCTGAATTCCTCGATATGTTGCACGTTGGTGTTTCCACGACTTGGATGTTCAACGGTAATTTCAACGCAGAATGTGCTGTTCGGCCGCCATCAAGTAAATTAGCAGCGATGCCTGACGAAGCAATTGCCAGCGCAATTTTCTACTGTGACTAGTACTAGTAGCAAGAATCAAAGAGATAACGCCATTAGCGTTATTGTCAACCGCTCGTATAATTTTATCATAAGCATTTTTCTGCTGAATATTCAATTTGGTAATGTTAGCTTGTATGAAAGCACGCAATTCATTGCAATCGTATTGTTGTTCACGTTGAAGCTCATAGTCAAGCATATCAATCGCTGAACGATTGGGCGCAGTTATGCCAAGTTGCGCTAATGCCTTATTCGCAATTGTAAGGCACAGGTCTTCAACCAATATCAAAGCATCATTATACATTTGTAATATATATAGCAAGTCTGCGTCCGATGCTCGATTACGCGCCAAAATTAATAAGTCCTCGGTCACGCAGTCTTTGTACTTATTCCACAGTTCTTGCGGATTTGACGAAAGGCATGTAGATATTATTATGGCGAATAGTACGCGTATTTGTTTTGGATGAGATGTGAGTGATGCGTCATGAAGTGCGGTGTCCCAATGCATATCATCTTCTAACAAATACAATCGCTGACATGTTTCACGATACGTCGCACTCAACTGACTGTCAACAGTTTTCAAATCATCAAATGATCTTTGTCCGCGCACGTTGACTATTAGCAGACGCAAATAGAAACATTCGGCGTTGTTGAAACATTTTTTTAACCACCACAAAAAAAATTATTTTTTTTCCATGTAATTTATATGGAAAAAAGAAAATTTGAAAGTGGCACCTCTTAATATTAATATTAAGAGCTCATCTTTTGAGTGACTTTTTTTTACACATTTCGAAAGTTTTGAGCCTGTTTTTCAGTTGAAAAAAAAGGTTGCCTCAAAATGCCACACCCTAATATATATATATATATATATATATATATTTCGATTTAAAAATCGCCCATTGCTCTATGAAAATCATTTCTAGGGATCAAAATAAGATACTTTGCCGAAGGAACCATACCTCTAAAACGAATTTTGATGTCCCCCAATTTGGGTCGAACCTTTGGGTAGGGGCAAATTTTGAAAAATCCCACTTTGACCCATTTAGAGTGCTCCAATCGAGTCCAAATGTATGACCGACCCCCACTAACTTTGGACGGCCGATCCACCCATGCCAGTGGCACACCCCCTGGAACTCCCTTGGGGGTTCCCCATACAATCATTTCAAAAAATCACCATTTGTGGTGATTTACATGAAAAAATCAGCTAAATTGCTATGTTTTTTCTTTATTTTTATTTATTTATTTATAATAATATCTATTTTTTCTCTTAAGAAATTTATTTAGTTAGAACATAAGTATGTAAATGAAAAAAATTAATTTTAGTGAGTTATAGAAAAGAAATTTAAAAAAATTATTGTTTGAAGTTTTTTTTACTTTCAAGTCTGGGCAATTTCGCACGGCTCTCTATTGTCGTCGCCATACCAACCTCTACATTTTCCGGTATAACCCGTTTGGAAACGCTAGCTAGCAATTGAACATGTCGTTCTGTTCCTTGTACTATGTGTGATGGAATTTTTGGACCATTAAACGGTGGATCATCTTGATTTAAATACTCTTTCAATGTATCGTACGGAATGCTTCGCGTGAATGGTGGTTCAAATACGATATTTATATCATTCAAATTGATCATTTCCGTATAAATTGTGCAATTAAAGTTTATGTCTGGTTTTTTATAAACTCTAAGTTCCACTGGCTCATCAACATCGGTTCGATAGCGTAGAATTTTCTTGATGGCACAGTCGCGCTTTTCTTTCCTATCATCAAACAACATTGATAACAAGATATTTTCCGAATGCGCATAATATGAATTATCATTAATTACTTGATTGACAATTTTGCGTAAACGAGGTTCTAGAAATCGTGACGAACCAATCAATTCGAAAAATACTTAATACCGTAATACTTGATATTGAAGTACATTGACACATAACATTTAATTATAAATTCAACCATAATTCTTAAATTTGCATCTGGATTTTCCGTTGTCACATATAATCGCAATAATCTAGCGGCCTTGGTGAGCCACCGAGAATGTACAATTTTCCCTGGTTTGATGTTAGCCAGATCCACCGGAACCACGCCGCTAGAAATTGCAAGGGCCATGTCGTATAAGTACTTCGAATCGGTGGAAAATTCTTTTTTTTTTCTGGAGCAGGGGGCATATTTTGCAACTCAATTTTCTGGAAGCCGTCCACCATCTAAAAATATAAAATAATAAAATAATTAATAATGGTTGACAATTATAATAAATGAGTGATAGCAATAACTTACCGGAAGAGTTTCATAAGTTTCGATTTGACGGCTCAGTTTTCCGGTTGCCGATCTTGGTCCAGTGCTGGTTGATTTATCCAAAGCTTCAAACAAGTGCCGAAACGGAAGTTCGTTGAAGTGTAGAAGGCAAACAAACCAATGAAATGGTCTTTTTAACAGCAATTCGAATCGTCGTATAATTCCACCGTGTGGGCCAGTGTTTGTTGGCTCACCGTCAGTGCATATTCCAATTAATGTATCCAGTGATATATTTTTATCGTTGAAAAAACCATTTAATTTGTTTGTTTTGTATTCAGCGGTTTCATGTTCCAGTCTTACGTAACCAATCAATTCAGAATTGGGTTCTCTCAAAATAACAAGATGAGGTTCTTTTACCATCCTAGAATGATACTTCTCATCAATTTTATCTATCGTTAAAGTATTATCTTTTCTGCCATCGAATGAAAACGCTAACAAATTGGTATCATCTAACCGTTTGCGAAGCATTTCTTGTCTGCATTTCTCTTTTTCTCTGCGAACTTTCGATTTATCCATGATGAGAGGTTTCCCATGCTTATCTTTAATTTTAAAATCTTGCAAAATAGCGGTTCCCAATGCTGATGCTACTCTGTCAGGCACACCAAATCTGTCACATACCAAGGCAAAGTTAAAACAATCGTATCTCTCTGTGTATTGTGAACTTGTGCTTCTATCCATATCTTCTTGAACCGGTGGCGGTGCGTATGTCGAGTCATCGGGATCTTGGTATGTTGGCATTGATGACATAGACGTTGCTCCTTGCTCTTCAGTTTCCATCATAAATGCATTCATTGTTAGTCTTCTCTGATTATGTTGATCGTGCATGAAATCTTTGAGGCGTTCGGGAACCCAGCCGCATGCCCATGGAGCTGCCTTCAAATCGCATTTACATGTTCCAATGTAAAAAATTGTTTCCAGAGATTTTACATACTCTGTAAATTGTTGGGTGTTGTTTCTTCTCTTGATTTTCTCTTGATACTTGTCAAGCAATTTATTCAATTTATTACATACACTTTTTTTCAGCATTATTTCCATACCAAGTTTTTCCCAAATTCCAATCAACTTATCTTGTACTTGAATAGTGAATGATTTATGGGAAAACTTTTTTTGTTCTGTTTTAGCACGTTCGCTTAAGTAAAAATAATATCTCAAGATATCCAGATGGGTTGGTAAATTAAGATCAGTCAAATCAGTAGACACACCAAAAACAGTAACATCATGCTTGGGTATATGACCCATTGGGTTTTCGATAGTTATTGATGTAGTTGCTTCATCTTGCGGTGTAGAGGATGGTGGATTCATTGTAAACTTTTTGAGGTAATAATAATGAAATGGTAATTGTAAAGTAAGACGCGTAGGGTTTCGGTTGTTAAATAGAACTCAGCTCTGGTTGCCCAGAGCTCCTTTATTTATAGCATTCTTTATCCTAATTTATGTATGCACCACATGCTGAGTGCATACACACATCTTAACACTAATCTACTGTACATACCGACAGTATGTACACATATCTTAAGCATAAGTGTTTTCAAGGGCAAACACAATTGTCTATTGTTAGTTTAAGATCATCACTTAAATTAATTTTTTTCATTTACATACTTATGTTCTAACTAAATAAATTTCTTAAGAGAAAAAATAGATATTATTATAAATAAATAAATAAAAAATAAAGAAAAAACATAGCAATTTAGCTGATTTTTTCATGTAAATCACCAAAAATGGTGATTTTTTGAAATGATTGTATGGGGAACCCCCCAGGGGAGTTCCAGGGGGTGTGCCACTGGCATGGGTGGATCGGCCGTCCAAAGTTAGTGGCGGTCGGTCATACATTTAGACTCGATTGGAGCACTCTAAATGGGTCAAAGTGGGATTTTTCAAAATTTGCCCCTACCCAAAAGTTGGACCCAAATTGGGGGACATCAAAATTCGTTTCAGAGGTATGGTTCCTTCGGCAAAGTATCTTATTTTGATCCCTAGAATATGATTTTCATAGAGCAATGGGCGATTTTTTTGCCTCCCCACAAATATATATATTATAGGTATATATTTATATATAGATATGTATAAGATATATTCAATTATGATTATTAATAATAAGGTTGTTAATGACCACCAAATAGGATTTAATTTTATTCCCCTTTTTATTAGGTTTAGTATATTAAAATTGCGCAATCCTAAATCGAGCATAATACTCTCACAACCTGTTGCTGCAGAGTTTTGTCTGATAACGGTTGTTTATATCACCTAAAGCTAATCAAGGTATATAGTCGTATATATCGTAATGAAAATTTGTACACGTGTTCCATTGGACCACTGCCACGCACACAAAACGCCATTCATAGAAAAATCTATTAAATGTTATAACTATCCGTAAATTAATATACAAAAGTGTAATTTGGTACAACAAATGGCATTAACAAGAGCACCTGTGGTTTGAACATGAGTAGTCAGGGCCCCGTTTCTTAACAGGTTTAATTCATGCCATTTTGTACTTATTTTTGTACTTCTTGCAAAATTGTGAAAATAGAAGATATCGTACCATAACCTCGCTCACTCCCATATAACGGTTCTGCCAAAAACTACTAAAAGTGTTATATATCAATAAATATATGCGTCATATACACTAATCACACATCTGGAATAGCAGAAAGTTTTATAAGAGTCAGTGTCAAAGTTAGATGATGGGCGTGCACCGCCCAACTTAAATGAATTCACATACATTATACATATGTGTATCTGCGGACTTATTCAACCAATTTTAATCAAACTTTAAATTGATGAAATTGGACTAAAACTCTGCATACAATTGAACTTTAACACAACTTTAAATTTCGTATGAAAGTTTAATTTTCCAGTTTAATGCCCCTATTGTGGTTTTCAACCCGACTTGGTCGAATTGAAGTTAAGGCAACTCAACTTCAGATCAACCAAACTCTTTTTCGGTATTGCGAACTTCAACTAAGTTCAGTCGAAGTATGATTGGCGTTGCCAACCTAAGAAAGGGAATTTTGACAGATAGTGAAACAGCTAAAATTTTGTAAACGACATATTTAAACAATTGAATTCAGTTGTCGCTCGCGAAAAAGTGAATAAACATTAAAATAAATAAAAAATGGATATAAGTTTTGATTTATATTACAACGACGAAAATATTAGGGACAAAATTGATTTGCTACGTATACGAAAAAGCCTTCGTGATCACTCAAATCCATTGGAGCTTCAAAATGCAAAGTAAGCCATAGTTTTTTCACAATTGAGTGGCTTTTTAATAATATTTGTTGCAGATTCATAAGTTATTTTCGATTAAATAACGTGTGCGAGGAACGGTCATATCTCCTATATTAAAATTATGCGCAGCTCTGCGTTTCCTTGCTGACGGTGGTTATCAAAAATGCAGTGGAAATGATTTTAACATTGGGTTGGCGCAACCTACGATATCTTTAATAATTAAAGAGGTTCTAAATATAATTGAACAACGTACATATTTGTGCCCAATGGATTAAAATTCAAATGACTGAGGAGGAGCAAAACGCTTCAAAAGATTCATTTTATTCAAAAAATGCTTTCCCGGGGGTAGTTGCATCGACGGAACTCATGTTCGCATAATTTCACCAAGAAAAGGAGTGCAACATCTTTATCTTAACAGAAAGGGCTACTACAGTTTAAACGTGATGATTGTATGTATAAAATCTGAATTATATTAGAAACAAAATGGTATAATTTCTTAAAATGTTTAGCTTTGTGATTATAAAATGTCTCTTCGGTATGTGGATGCTAGGCATGCAGGCTCAAATCATGACTCTTTTGTTTTCAATGTTAGCGATTTGAAAGTGCATTTACAGAACAACATACAGAATAACACTTGGATCTTGGGTAAGACTTTATCGTATTTATTGCTAAATAAGTGGAGTAATGTAATTTCTGAGGCGACGCTGGCTATCCTCTGCACAAATTTTTAATGACGCCTTATCGCATGGCGGAAGCTTCTTCACCCCAAGCACGCTACAATACAGTACACTCAAAGGTCCGGAATATTGTAGAGTGGACAATTGGTGTACTCAAGAGTAGATTTCGATGTCTTTTATCTGTACGAGGTTTACATTACACTCCTGAAAAGGCTACGCAAATTGTGAATGCTTGTTGCGCATTGCACAATATTTGCCAACACTTTCAAGTGGAATCTCCGGAAGAAATACCATCTACTTCAAATACTACAATGACCAATGATGTTTTGGACATAGAAAGAGAAGAAGAGGATACGGCTCGAATAATTCGCAATAATATTATGACTTCCCTCTAAATAATTAAAATATTAAATTTCATTTATTCTTTCTAATGTGCTATTTATTCAGGCATATATTTAAATTTTATTTAAATAAATTCTTTAAATAACAATATCACTTAATTTTTTAATGTAAACTTAAACTATGGTACAAACATATAACATATCACTTCATTCCAGAATAATCAAAAATAAAATTTTAAAAAATATTACTTTGTGTCTTAAATAACCAAAAAAAATCTTTGCGAAGATTTTAATTTAGCAATTTTGAGGCGATGCACCTCAATTTGAATTTATTGTTTCCAAATTGTGGCTTTCCTCTTCCTACTTCTGGAAACTTCTCCATTAACTCCACCAATTTTTCGAATTGCTTTTTTGTTGCAACTTTATTTTTTCTAAAAATTTATAAAAAATATTAATTAAAATTAATTTAACATTAATTAAAATAGTTATTTTACCCGCCCTCCATTTTTCTTTAATATTTTTTTGTATTTCACTGCACGAATGTTGAACTTCAACTGCTATTAAGCAGTTGTAGTTTATTTATATACTAGTCAACCCCACTTGTACAGAGTTGAAAACCGCAATACCAAAAAAAGTTGAAGTTCGATCATACTTCAACCGCAATTTTTTTTGACGGTTTGAGTTGAAGTTGGCAATACCGAATTTTTAAACTTCGACTGAAATGCAGTTGGGTTGAAAACCGCAATAGGAGCATAAAAATCGGTTCAAAAATTTGCACGAATGTGGCTGATTGATATAGCAGACTTTTTACCAAAACTATCGGGCAATGTGTGAGATATTTAATAGGAATTCCGAGATAATCCTTTCTGGATAGTATATCTATATGTCAAACATACGTTGAATCGGGTCAATATTTCCTTTAGCGCCCACATACCTATTAGAAAGTGTCTTTGGTTCACCAAGCGTTACTCTCCAGGGAATCGAACAAACAATATCAGATTCTTAAACAAACGGGCAGCACTTAAGGTGAAACTCTACACTAACATGTCTTTTGACGAATACGCAATGAAGTTATGATTCTTTCTTAGTGCAAGCGTTATATTTTTCGCGTTAAAAAATGTCGCAACATCCCTTCCTTTGGCCTTTACATTACTAAATTGATTTTAAGTCTTAAAAATACAGGAAACAAGTAAGAAAGACATAAGTTCGGGTGCAACCGAACATTTTATACTTTTACAACTTGCATGAATTGAAGCCAGGGAAATATCTCAAGATGTAAAACGTCAACAAGAAGATCGGAACCAAGGCAATTATATATATGAATATATATACACTCATACACTGATCGACAATTTCGGCATAAGACTTAGTAGATAGTATATGAGAGTTGGGGTAGTATCGACTCGATTTTATCTGCTAACTAGTCTCATGCCACATACTTGAAAAATATTCGCTGAGATTCATTTAGGTACCTCACATACAATCACAACTCATATGTAACAGATTTCATCTGGACGTTCGAAAATCCTGGTAATAGTTATATGGGGACGTCGGTGTTGTTAGCCTATACTCTAACGAAGACCTCAATCAGCTGAGCAGCGGCACTTTCCCAATTAAGGGACCAGGCATTACATGTGCATGCCCTTAAATCATAGTCCTTATTACGTTTGCTGGGATCGTCATCAAAATAGGGGACTCTCTTCCGAGGCTGATGTTAAATTTTCATTGATGGCGTTTTTTCCGTGATGGGTCCCAAGCCCCGCGCACAACCCTAAGAAGGGATGGTTCGCCTTCTCATTTTAGCCTCCCAGGGGATGGTCTAAGACCGGAAGTCGTAAGCCGCTTGAGCCGTATGTAAAAGACTGGCAATCAGAGAACTTTCCTCACTTGTGTGAGCTTCTACACATGACTGCATACTGCTCGGCGATTGGAATTTAAGTGTGTTCTGCCCAATCCACTAAAAGGAAGACTTCAACTACCGTGATACAAGCCTACTCAACATCGCATATATGGTTCTATGCAGGTGAAATTAAAGCCCACCGATAACAAACTGATTGGATCCCTATGTCTGAATTTGGTATCCCCACACAACTAACATGCCTGTGCAAACTGAAGTTGAGCAATACCAAAAGCTCCGTCGGGATCGCAAGAACCTCTCCGAGCCGTTCGAGCGGATGATATTGATATCATTGGCTTAACAACCGCGCCGTTAGTACTGCTTTCTGCAGAATGGATAAAGAAGCGAGGCAAATGGGTCTGGTGGTGAACGAGGGCAATACGAAATATCTCCTGTCATCAAATAAACAGTCGTAGCCGTCGCGACTAGGCTCCCATGTTACTGTTGACAACGTCCGGTGTGTTTTACGTGGGCACCTGCTGACGACAGCCTTACTCCACGGCGCTCAAAAGCACAGCGGATCAAATCAATGCGTTGATCAGCGCCCTGAGAATGCAAAGCATTTTCAGTACCAATTGGCAGTGTGGAATGGACACACTAACCACCTTGGTAGGGTTCGAGGCCCATCTAAAACCTCTGCCGTGCTTTGGGTCCGGCACCCGGTTGCAATGCAACTCCACATTCAACTGACGAAGTCAGTTCTTCCCGCAATTTGGGTTTCAACCACAACCACCA
>NW_026089622.1:30221645-30247212 GCF_024586455.1 Bactrocera neohumeralis
TCACAACGATGCGCACGCACGTCTATCCGCGTCGACAGTCAACTAACGAATGAATGTCACTGTTGACAGTCATAACTTTGAAGTTGTAGATAATTTCGTCTATCTTGGAACCAGCGTAAACACCACCAACAATGTCAGCCTAGAAATCCAACGCAGGATTGCTCTTGCCAACAGGTGCTACTTCGGACTGAGTAGGCAATTGAGAAGCAAAGTCCTCTCCCGACAAACAAAAACCAAACTCTATAAGTCACTCATAATTCCCGTCCTGCTATATGGTGCAGAGGCTTGGACGATGTCAACAACTAATGAGTCGACGTTGCGAGTTTTCGAGAGAAAAGTTCTGTGAAAGATTTATGGTTCTTTGCTCGTTGGCCACGACGAATATGACATTCGATTTAGCGATGAGCTGTATGAAATATCGACATTGACATAGTTCAGCGAATTAAAAGACAGCGGCTACGCTGGCTAGACCATATTGTCAGAATGGACGAAAACATGGAAGACCTCCACTCCGTTGGAAGGACCAGGTGAAAAAGGACCTGGTTACGCTTGGAATATCCAATTGGCGCCACGTAGCGAAAAAAAGAAACGACTGGCGCGCTGTTGTTAACTCGGCTATAATCGCGGAAGCGGTGTCTACGCCAAATAAAAGGAGAAGAAACCAATAAGGTATGAGAAATGAATAATAGCAATAAAGGTTGGCAACAAATATATTTGGAATCGGTTACGAAAACGTGATAAAATAATATCGATTCCCAAGTATACGAAGAGCCAAATCGAAAAATGCGCAAAATGAGCAAAAGCGCAATAAAGTAATTTGATCGGAAAATGTTCGATCGAAAATCGACAAACATTGCGAAAAACGACCGATAATTACAAAAACAGATCGAACAAATTGCGAAAAAAATAAATAATTCAATTTTCTTTTCTTGGGGTTCAAATACATCAATTGTATAGCAAAATAATATATGTACATATTGTTGTACAGGGTGATTTTTAAGCGCTTGATAACTTTTTTAAAAAAAAAAAACGCATAAAATTTGCAAAATCTCATCGGTTCTTTATTTGAAACGTTAGATTGGTTCATGACATTTACTTTTTGAAGATAATTTCATTTAAATGTTGACCGCGGCTGCGTCTTAGGTGGTCCATTCGGAAAGTCCAATTTTGGGCAACTTTTTCGAGCATTTCGGCCGGAATAGCCCGAATTTCTTCGGAAATGTTGTCTTCCAAAGCTGGAATAGTTGCTGGCTTATTTCTGTAGACTTTAGACTTGACGTAGCCCCACAAAAAATAGTCTAAAGGCGTTAAATCGCATGATCTTGGTGGCCAACTTACGGGTCCATTTCTTGAGATGAATTGTTCTCCGAAGTTTTCCCTCAAAATGGCCATAGAATCGCGAGCTGTGTGGCATGTAGCGCCATCTTGTTGAAACCACATGAGTCAACATTTAAATGAAATTATCTTCAAAAAGTAAATGTCATGAACCAATCTAACGTTTCAAATAAAGAACCGATGAGATTTTGCAAATTTTATGCGTTTTTTTTTTTTAAAAAAGTTATCAAGCTCTTAAAAAATCACCCGATATATGTGTGTATGTCAATATAGTGAAAAAAGGGAGAGCCAAAAACTGAAAGTGTGCACTTTTTTGTTTATTTGAATTTTCGTTTGTTTGCACCACTTTCAATAATCCGCACTCGTTACCTGGTGCGTCGGCTGTTTGCCGGCGCTCACTTCCCTTTGGCATATGATGCAGTTGCAGCGCATTCCCACGACGGTCAGCAGCAGCGATGGCGTTGACGTAGACGTAGTAGCGGCAGCGATGACGTTGACGTAGCAGCGACGATGAAGGCATTCACGCAGCTGCAATGTTAGTGGTGACGTAGACGTTGGTGGAGATGTAGCAGCACTGGAGATGAAAATGTTGAAACGTTACGTTATGTGTTCCTATATTGCGGAACTGCACACGGCACTTTTGACACAACGACACTTAGCGGTGTGTTAACACAGCCTCCGCTACCTTGTGCACACTATATACTTGTATGTATTTTTTGCTTGTTTCTTTTTCAGTTGACCACGCACTTTCTTTAATTTGTTAATACATATGTATTTACATATATGTTTTTCATTCCAGCAACTACACTGCACACGTTTCTTCTTCCTTTATTTCTTTTTTTTTAGAAATTTGGTAGCACAGGTAATTTTTTACACCCACTCTTTTTCATGTACGCGCGTATAACTTTTTGTCTTTTATGTTTGTATATATTTTGCTTTTTCAGCTTTTTTTTGTTTTAATGTGTAACATTTATAACACGAGTGTTATATTTATTCTTAATATTTGTTCACCACTTTCACTTAGCCGAAAGCCGAACACCGAAAACCGAGATCCGAAATGAATTAAACCCAGGTAATTGGTTTGAAATATTAATTAATGCACTTGTTTTACACTTTTTAAGTGTATTTTAGTTTTAAATTTTTTAATTACGCTCCCTGTCCCTGCTCGGGCGCCATGAAAAGTCTCAAGCGTTTTTGAGACACGAAAAATAGTTAGGGATGCGCAATTTTAAATACTCTCCAATTACCTGTCGCGAAAAGACTTATAAATTATTCCGGTAGCAAAAAAAGCGTGCGTTCGCTTCAACGGTTCACATAAGAGAGAGTTCTTTATTTCACTTAATCTAATTGCTAACCTAAATCTTAAAACTAACGGCTTAAACTAGGGGTAATATAAATATGTATTAAAAAAGGGTAAGTACATTATAATAATTTTCAACTTTCGTTAAATTTTATAACAGATTATGGTAAGTATTAAGGTAAGTAATAGATTGGTATTATGAATGCATTATTAAGACATGTATTTTATATTTTAGATTTTCTTAATTTAATTTTTAATAATTCAATATTTTACAATTCATTTAATTATTTTTGTTTTAGATTTAGATATGTCGCTTGACGCAACACATGTCATTCGAGCTCGTACAAAAAGAATATAAGTAAATGAATTTTATGTGATTTTTTTTAAAATAATTTGCAAATAATTACTTCATTTGTTTTATAGCATTGGAATTCAGGAAAACAGAGTTAAAAATAGCAGCAGCAGCAAATAAATATTGTTAAGTATGTAAGTATGTGAAAATAAGTGTGTTTTGTTTGAAATTGGCCTGCGCATCCAATATAATACGCGAAAATAAATACATAATATGTAATATGTATGTATATATATGTAATATATATTTATTATGTATGTATATATGCCTTTTATGCGTTTAAGGCGGCCTGCACAATCCAATGTATTTAATATGTCAAAACAAATGCTTGTTTTATATATTAAATGATTAGATAATATTAATCTTTTATTTCAGATATTATTATCATTTCATATAATTAATCTTTCTTTTTCTGTTAGATATTATGAATTCAATTTAATTATTCTTTATTTTCAGGTATTAGTAATGTTTTTCTTTAATACAATATTTTTTCAGATGTTAATTATTTTTTTAAATTAAATATATTTTTATTTACACAATGTTCGCATTAATATATTTAATTATAATAAATGGTACGAAAAATAATAAAATTAATAATTTGAATTTTGTTTGAAATTTTAAAAGTATGAATCAAAAAATGCAACCCTGCATCAGTTGACGATTCCGGTAATTAGAGCAGTTCAACTATATTTTTACATAAATAATTTATATGACACTGCTGAATGAGCGAGTAAAGGATTGTATTCCTTATAATAGTAACAAACATCAAAACAACCTTTTGTTTCAGTAAACAGAATGCAGAAACAACCTTGAGTTCCAACAATTGAAATGCACTATCACTACAACAATCAATCCTAAACAAACAAGTATCAAAACAACATTGAGTTTGAGTACCGCAACAATCTTATCTTAAAACAAAGCAAATGTTTTTAAGCAAACAATATATACAAGTATGTAAGCAAACCTAAACATATAATACAATCTGTATTTAAACAAACTATCAACTAGTAATAAGTTAGTCTTAAGAGTATAAATAAAGAGTACACATTTCGGTGCAGCTCAAAATATATTCTTTTGACTCATTTTTACTTATGGTAAAAATTAACTAGCGCAACCGAGATGTATAAGCACATGTATACGAACGTGTGAGGGGAAAAGTGGTTAGAATCTTCACGCGGCTTATGACGAGCTCACTTTTTTCACTACTTTTGAGGGTTTCAAAACCTACTGTTTCACTAGTTTTTTCATCACTTTTGGCTGGCAGGGACCCCATGTGATGTGCAGTACATACCAACATACACATACTTATATTTAATTTAATACGTAAGATTTCCAAAATAGTACATAAGGCTTAAAAATACGAAATAAAAATTATAATGAAACTAGCTGACCCGGCAAACTTCGTTCTGTCCAAAATAAATTTTTATTTTTTCATTTCAAAAATTACACCGGTATTGGTTTTAATGGAATATGAACGATTTTTCCTAATTTCATTGTGTATACTTTAAATACCGCCTTTTATGTCCTTGACAAATTCCCAATATTGAAATATAGTGAAAAAAAATTATTCCTGAGTTTTTTGAACTGTTTTTGATAAAAAAAACATGATATCCTGTATATTTCAGGTTCTGCAATTTAAATCCGACTGAAATTTTGTGGAAAATACCTTCTGTACCTAATTTGACACAAATTTTACTCGGATGTGAATTGCCAGAACCTGCCTGATAAACATTTTTTTCGAGGGTACATTAATGCTTTTTGAATTTAATTGCTTGAAAAATGCTACTCTTTTCAATAATGCTGACACATCGCGTCCAGGATTTGTTGACAATTTAATAAAATTAAGTTTGTACTATTCTCATTCAATTTTATTAGTTTTAATCGAGTCTCGAAAATATATAATTTTAGTACATATTTAGTTTAGGGCTGCACGGTACACGATATTTTTGGTTTTCTGTTTCGCGGCGTAAATAAACAGTGAGGAAGGTTTTCCAACACGCGAACACGCCACATAGAGCTGGCCATGTGAAAAGCAAGACATTTCTAAATTTATGCCGCATACTTCCAGCGACTGCCCTTGTGACTTGTTTATTGTCATCGCAAATGCAAGTTTCACTGGGAACTGCAAACGTCTGAATTGGAATGGCAAATCTGTTGAAGTTAATGGAATTCGGGGAAGTAAGCATTCCTCTCCCTTGAACGGGCCTTTCAAAATGTTGCCACTATTAAATTGTCCATTAGCTTGGTCACAATCAGTCGAGTACCATTGCACAGTTTGGGAGCATGAAGATTCCGTAGCATAATAACTACAGACCCAACTTTGAGACGCAAATTATGAGGCGGTATTCCAGGCGGCATCAAAGAGTTTAAGAACTCCGCTGGGTAATTTACTACCTCGTCTTCATTTTCAACGATTGATTTATATGACTGCAGGTCTCCCGGAATCGTCCAATTCAAATCGTTGACATCCATATTTTTTGCTGCTAAAATTGCGCGCATGCTTAACCAATCGTAGTTACCATAATTTTGAGCAATATTTGGATATACACTACTGATTAGTTCATATTTATTAGATGTGAATTGGCAAATCATAGTTGGAATCGATATTAATCCACTGCAAGGATCTATCGGAACTAGTCCATTTCCGATTCGCAGCAGCTCTTTTGAAAAAACCTCCACAGTTCTATCGTTTTGCAGCAAAACTCGCATATTCATGGTCAATGAAATGGTTTTAACAAACCTCCACAAATGCGATGACTTCAGACATGCGTTTAGCTCATCTGCCGCTGTTGATTTTGGAATCACGGGAAGTGTTTGTCTAAAGTCGCCCGACAGCAATATCATCACTCCTCCAAAGCAACGATTATTGTTGCGCAAATCTCTCAGTGTTCGGTCGAGTGCTTCTAATGATCGTTTGTGGGCCATTGTGCATTCATCCCATATGATTAACTTACATTTTTTTAAAACTTGTGCCATTGCTGATTGCTTTGAAATATTGCAAACGGGACTTTCGTGTATTTCCAAGTTTAATGGAAGCTTTAATGCTGAATGTGCCGTTCTTCCACCTTCTAACAGTGTTGCAGCAATTCCGGTAGATGCAAGAGCTAATGCAATACCACCTTGACCACGTATTGCTGCTAGTATTAAAGACAATAGGAACGTTTTGCCAGTCCCGCCGGGCGCATCGAGGAAAAATATGCCACCGTTTCCACTATCTACAGCATTTATTAGCTGATGGTACGCACTGCTTTGCTGTTCATTCAACAGTGGAACATTTGTTTGTACTTGTTGTTGCAAGTGAGTTATATCGTAAGCACGCTCGCGTTCCAATTCGCGACTCACTAAATCCCTTGTTTGACGACTTGGTGCCGGCATATGAACTTCAATCAAGAGTTTTCCACTCATAAGTAAACATAAATCTTCAATAAGGACTAATGCTTGATTGTAGATGTCAGCGTTCATTTGTAAGTCGATATTTCTCGTCGCTTCTGCCATGTCATCTTTGTACGTATCCCGTAATAGACGCGGGTTTGAAGGCTGACATGTCGAAATTATAATAGCGAAAAGTGTACGAACTGCAGTGGCTGGTGAAGAAGCTATTTCATCCGCTAGCGTTTGATTCCAGTGACTGTTGTGTTCAAGCAATTGCAATTGTTGACATGCTTCTCGAAATGTTGCACAAATGGTACCATCTATCGGGTGATTTTTTAAGAGCTTGATAACTTTTTTTTAAAAAAAAACGCATAAAATTTGCAAAATCTCATCGGTTCTTTATTTGAAACGTTAGATTGGTTCATGACATTTACTTTTTGAAGATAATTTCATTTAAATGTTGACCGCGGCTGCGTCTTAGGTGGTCCATTCGGAAAGTCCAATTTTGGGCAACTTTTTCGAGCATTTCGGCCGGAATAGCCCGAATTTCTTCGGAAATGTTGTCTTCCAAAGCTGGAATAGTTGCTGGCTTATTTCTGTAGACTTTAGACTTGACGTAGCCCCACAAAAAATAGTCTAAAGGCGTTAAATCGCATGATCTTGGTGGCCAACTTACGGGTCCATTTCTTGAGATGAATTGTTCTCCGAAGTTTTCCCTCAAAATGGCCATAGAATCGCGAGCTGTGTGGCATGTAGCGCCATCTTGTTGAAACCACATGTCAACCAAGTTCAGTTCTTCCATTTTTGGCAACAAAAAGTTTGTTAGCATGCGTGAAATCTTCCATGTGGTCGAATAACACAAACCCAATTGCTGCGAACGGCGACGAATCGACATTTCACGGTCTTCAGCCACACTCTCAGAAACAGACGCAATATTCTCTTCTGTACGCACTGTATGCATTCGTGTGGTTGGTTTAATGTCCAATAAAGTAAACTGAGTGCGAAACTTGGTCACAATCGCATTAATTGTTTGCTCACTTGGTCGATTATGTAGACCATAAATCGGACGTAAAGCGCGAAACACATTTCGAACCGAACACTGATTTTGGTAATAAAATTCAATGATTTGCAAGCGTTGCTCGTTAGTAAGTCTATTCATGATGAAATGTCAAAGCATACTGAGCATCTTTCTCTTTGACACCATGTCTGAAATCCCACGTGATCTGTCAAATACTAATGCATGAAAATCCTAACCTCAAAAAAATCACCCGATACAATACTCAATGATTCAAATGAAGTTGAACCGCATACATTAATCAAAAGCAAACGTAGGTAAAAGCAATCATCGTTCTTTGGATGGATTGTGTAAATTCTTCCCAATGCATCAGTTGAAAAAACACCTGGATAACCATCTACCGGATGGCCGTTCTTCCTGCGCAACCATTTCTTCGACGATGCATTCCATGTATAATACCGAGGCATCTCCGAGTAAAGCAATGTTCTCGCGAACGGATCACTGGCGCAAGTTGCAAAGAAACTTGTTAAAGTGGTTGCTGGTGGTATTTCCGTTCGCTGTACTATGTTCTCTGCGTTGAAATAAACTCGGTGACATATTTGCAAACTTACTTAATTGATTTTATTGAACTGCAATACTCAACATTTATATGTGTTTTGAATGCCTTAGACAAAATTGGCGAATATGGAACGATCCATGTGTTATCAACTACGAAATTCTTTCCTTTCAGTTGAGTGATGAATGTTCTGCCATTGTCAGCGGGTGAGTCTAGGACTGCCAATGTATGTCGATGGCAAAATATAGAGTCGACCAATATCTGTAATATCCGCATCACCATTCATTGCATCTCTTAAGTGAATATACTCTTCAGATCGCAACTTCGACTGATTGTATCGCATGTAATTAAGTCGTTCTGTCTCAACTTTAACGTACATGTCAACTGCATACTGTTGAAATAACCGTCCATATCTCAGTTAGTAGTTGTCATAGTTTTGGCGAATCATCATTCGATATACGTAAAACTTCATTGAACTGACTTTTTTATTTGTCTCGACACCTAAAAGCTTAAATTACCTATATGAAGTAGCAAACAAAAATTTTTTTTTACTAACCATTCACCGGATTTATCATCTTATATCCTAAGTGATATCCGTCTTCTCCACGGCAGAACATGAGCGGATATTGCATTGCGTCGTAAGACCGATGTGTCTCACTTATCCGTTTTAGTGCGTTTTGATTTCTACGTTTGATAACAATATCACGCGACTGCAAATTTTCTCCAACAACAACAACTGATATTTCGCTAACTGTAGGTGCATTATATTGTCTTTCATGTGTCGTCTGTTGGTCTTTTGTCCGCTTGTATGATTATATTATGATCATTTGTTGGCATATTGTTCGATTATTTCTCTTTTCGTTGTATTAAAGATAGCACAACGCCGATTTACTTCATCATGTGAATCTCCCAGAAAGTAAACTTGGAGATATTTTTTTTCAGCGAGATGAAAAATTTGCCCATGAAACTGTATAATTGGAGAAAAGCTCTGTAGTTTCTGTCGAATATTGTTTGGCAAAAATACCTTAAACGTTGGATTGTAGTTTTGTTCATTTACAATTTCACCGCCAAACGACGTCATTTGAAAACAATCGTTCTACATTTTAGTGTGCTTTAAAAAATGGCTCGAGTGAGGAGATTCACCGTAAAGCAGCTGGAACAATGGCTGTGGTGGTGGAAGCAATTCTGGCAACTTAACCTTTCCCCCGGCGCAACATAACACTGGCGGTTCATTTTTAAATTTGACTGCATTGCAATATTGACAAACTACTGACATCTGACCGATTTGAACAGATGCGCTATATTGAATGTTTGGATCATATCGAAAACCTGCCCGTTCAATGTTCACAAAAGAAAGATGTTGCCGCTGTTGTCGTCGAATAATCGCATATTGTGATCTTACTTCATCACTTTGACGAGCACGAACTACCCTTCTTCTCGATCGTTGTTGCTGATTGTGAACTTCCCTTCTTCTCAATCGTTCTTGCTGATTGTATGTTTGGTTGACATCTTCTAACTGGTGCGTGCTATTCTCCAGCAGTCTATTTCGTGGTGATACCCTCTCAATAACACTTTCCCTTTGACGTGCCCTGCTATTTTGTGTTCTCCGGCCTGGGAACTCCGAGAAGTGTTACCATACGTACTGATTCTTGGCATCGTAACAAATATCTAATTGGAAATGATCATTCATTTGCATAAAGTTCGTATAAGGTTTTACGGACCAATAACTTACCTTTGAAAACTCCAAAAATGAATGAATTAAACTAAGGAAGCAGATCAATTGAATGATAAATTCGAATGTACACAAATCGGTATTCGCCAACACACTAAATCACTTTCACTAAATAACTCACTTTTTAAAACAAAATATATCAATATATCAGTAAAGCAAGGCGCATTTTTATTGCCCTCTAAATTTTGCGTGTTCGATTGCAAAGCAAAATTGACGTTTAATTTAATTTGTGTTTGTTTCATAAAACTGCCATTTCCATAAACCAAAAATAGCACGCAACACAACCAAAATTACGATATAACCGCTACTGTCACCGATAAATAAACAAAAATAGCAAGAAACAACCAAAATATCGTGCTAGGTGGAAAATGAGATAAATATATGGTGGATTAACAACCAAAATAATTAAAGATTGTATGGGAGGTACCACGCCCCCTTTTTCGATAACGCCAAGTTTTATGGGTGAGAATGGTGTTGTTTCCTATAGCTCTATACCAATTTTCATGTTCCTACCTAAAACACTTTTGAAGATATTCACCTTGAAAAATTCAGTTTGTATGGGAGGTGCCACGCCCCCTTTTCCGATTACCCCTTCTTTAAGTGTAAGAAGGCTTTTGATACCATATAGGTCTTTACCAATTTTCAGGTCCCAACCTTGAACCCTTTCACATATATTCTGCTTAAAAAATTTAGTTTGTATGGGAGGTACCACGCCCCCTTATTCGATAACCTCGGTTTTATAGGTGAGAGTGGTGTTGTTATCCTGTAGCTCTGTACCAATTTTCATGTTCCTACCTTAAGCACTTTTGAAGATATTCGACTTGAAAAATTCAATAATATTAAGAGCTCATCTTTTGAGTGACTTTTTTTTTACATATTTCGAAAGTTTTGAGCCTGTTTTTCAGTTGAAAAAAAAGGTTGCCTCAAAATGGCACACCCTAATATATATTATATATATATATATATTATATATATATATATAAAATTAAGTGGCAAAACTTCCTGTTCGCATACTCCTCCTAGACGGCTTGCCCGATTTCAATGAATCTTTCAGGAGTGATTGGGGACTGTTTGGAGGGTGCACATAAGAAATTTAATGTGTGTATCATTGCACATTTGAAAACAAAAATGATACATCCCGCCTATACAAATTCTCATGAAATAATGTTTTGCCGCAAGATTGGCAGTCCTGTCAAATGCCTTTTACTAATAAACAGAAACAACTGGCGGATGTTTACAATTAATAAAACACATTGACATCGCATGTTGATCGTTTTTGCCTGTCATTCGTTCTTTCTATGGATGACTGTCAAGCTAACAAGACATACAGAACGTAAGTGTTCCGAATGCACTGAGTGTGTCAAAAAAAATGTTTCAACAACGCCGAATGTTTCTATTTGCGTCTGCTAATAGTCAACGTGCGCGGACAAAGATCATTTGATGATTTGAAAACTGTTGACAGTCAGTTGAGTGCGACGTATCGTGAAACATGTCAGCGATTGTATTTGTTAGAAGATGATATGCATTGGGACACCGCACTTCATGACGCATCACTCACATCTCATCCAAAACAAATACGCGTACTATTCGCCATAATAATATCTACATGCCTTTCGTCAAATCCGCAAGAACTGTGGAATAAGTACAAAGACTGCGTGACCGAGGACTTATTAATTTTGGCGCGTAATCGAGCATCGGACGCAGACTTGCTATATATATTACAAATGTATAATGATGCTTTGATATTGGTTGAAGACCTGTGCCTTACAATTGCGAATAAGGCATTAGCGCAACTTGGCATAACTGCGCCCAATCGTTCAGCGATTGATATGCTTGACTATGAGCTTCAACGTGAACAACAATACGATTGCAATGAATTGCGTGCTTTCATACAAGCTAACATTACCAAATTGAATATTCAGCAGAAAAATGCTTATGATAAAATTATACGAGCGGTTGACAATAACGCCAATGGCGTTATCTCTTTGATTCTTGCTACTAGTACTAGTCACAGTAGAAAATTGCGCTGGCAATTGCTTCGTCAGGCATCGCTGCTAATTTACTTGATGGCGGCCGAACAGCACATTCTGCGTTGAAATTACCGTTGAACATCCAAGTCGTAGAAACACCAACGTGCAACATATCGAGGAATTCAGCAATGGCAAAAGTTTTGCGAGGGGCTGGAATAGTTCTATTGGATGAGTGCCAAATGGCTAACAGAAAGTCATTAGAAGAATTCAATAGAACAATGCAAGATTTACGCCAAAAGCAACAACTTTTTGGCGGAGCATTAGTCTTATTATCCGGCGATTTTCGGCAAACTTTGCCAGTCATTCCTCGATCAACTCCTGCCGACGAAATAAACGCATGTTTAAAATCGTCAGTTTTGTGGAGACATGTTCAAAGGCTGACTCTTACCATCAACATGCGAGTCCCATTGCAAAATGATCGATCCGCAGCGGCGTTTTCGAAGCAGGTGTTGGACATTGGCGAAGGCAAAATACCAATCGATGATACCGGTTTGATCACATTGCCGAACAACTTTTGTACACTTTTACAGTCGAAAGAAGAATTGATTGAAAGTGTATTTCCGAATATTGTTCAATACTATCAACGCCACGATTATTTAAGTGAACGCGCAATATTGGCACCGAAAGATGTACACGTCAACGAAATCAATTTTGCCATTCAAGAAAAACTGCAAGGAGAAGCTACAACATATACATCGATTGATAGCGTTTTGAATCAAGATGAAGTAGTCAATTATCCAACTGAATTCTTGAATTCTTTGGATCCCCCCGGTCTGCCACCGCATCGTTTGGTCCTGAAAGTCGGTTCACCCATTATACTTCTACGAAATCTGAAGCCACCGACTTTGTGTAATGGCACAAGACTTTCAGTCAAAAAATTGTGGCCAAATTTGATTGAAGCAATAATACTAAATGGCAAGGCAGCAGGTGAAGTTGTACTCTTACCACGCATTCCCATGATTCAAACGGGCATGCCGTTTGAAATTAAGCGCTTGCAGTTCCCAGTACGTCTTGCCTTTGCGATGACCATCAACAAATCGCATGGGAAAACGTTTCAAGTGTGCGGCGTCAATTTGGAAGAACCGTGTTTCTCCAACGGCCAATTGTTCGTCGCATGCTCGAGAGTGGGAACACCAAGGTGCTTATTCATTTACGCGCCAGGTGGAAAACCCAAAAATGTTGTATACCAATATGTTTTATAAATGTTTTATAAATAAGTAACAGTTTTACAACAATAAATAAAACACAAAGTAAAAACCCTTAAGAATTTTAATCGATTTAGGTGTAGCAAAGCGCACAGGGTAACAGCTAGTTATTTATAAATTACTTCCATACATCACTTAAAAATGAAAATAGAAAATTCAAAAAAAAAAAAAGGGATTTTTATTCAAATTTTTAACTAAAACTATTCATCTTGAAACAATGTATAAAATACATACATACTTATGTCATCAGAAAGAGGATATCAGCTAACACCGCTTTTCGTAGAATTCAAATGCAAATATATATATTTAACCTCCTATTTTATTTATAAACTTAAGTAAAATTATGAAAAATATAAAGGCACAATGTACAGAGACAAATCAGTTTTTATAAGATCCAGTAGCAATCGTGCAATAATTCTGTTGTTACACATGCTGTGTGGCTCGTAGCCCCGTCTTGTTAGAACCAGACGTTATCATGATTAATTTCATCAACAGTAAAAGTGTCACCAGCTTCATTTTGAAGTAAATACGCACCCATGATTCAACCAGACCAAAAAACACACCAAACTGTCAATTTAGATGAATGTAATGGTTGCTCATGAATAATTTGTAGATTTTCTTTGCTCCTAAATCGACAGCTTTGTTTATTTACGGCACCACTCAAATAAAAGTGAGTCTCATCGAAGAAGATAATTTTCTTAAAACTGTCGTTATCGTTTTCAAGATTTTCCAAGACAAAATCAGAAAATTTACAATGTTTATGAAGATCTTCAGGTCTTGAATGAGAACAATTTTAAACGGCGTCATTTAATAATGGATCACTGTGTAGTGTTACAGTTTTGCCCGTCACTGTATATAATTCTAAATCTTACTCAATTAGTTTTAGGTATTACAAATAAGTGTTAAAAGAAAAATATTGTATCATGTTAGAATGCAAAATACAAAAAATCAAGTACGACTAAAAAAGTGTTAATGCGTTAACAACGTGTCTTATTTTAATATTATATTTGCTTCCTTCCAGTAAAGTGACAACAAAGTTTCGAAAAAATTGCTATTAGATTCTTATAACTTAAAACTTAAAACACAGTACGGCGATATCGCAAAGTTGTCAATAAGTACAGTGATCGCCTTTTCTTCACTACACAATATTTTAACCTCATAAGCCACCGTTATAAATCTTAGCATAGCATACAAGTAGTACCAAATTTTTTATGCTAATGCTTTAATGTTGTTAGGAAATATGTTTATTAATTTGTAATTTCAATAAAAAAAATCTACGTGAGCTCCGAATTTAAAATTCTGCATTATTAATCATTTCAATTTTTTTCAGCCTGTTTACTTGAACATCCAAATCAAATCAAATCAAGGTATGTACACATAAAGTAACTTGCTCAAGCAAAAGAACGTAAAACGTATATGCCCACTTTGAACGAATAATGAACAATTTATAAGTAATATTTTTTATTTATTTCTTTATCTTCCATTTTAGGAAGTTAACTGATCTTTAGTAACATGTATAGTTAATGGAAGCATCGTCTTTTTAGTCTTCAGATGTGATAGAGTTTTTATCATATACCTTCTATATAGGGGTTGTCACTGGAGAACTCTATGCTTTACATATATGAATCAATATGAATATGCAAATATCTTTTTACTCTTCAAACATTTTGCTACAGAGTATAATAGTTTTGTTCACCTAACGGTTGTATGTATCATCCAAAACTAACCGAGTTAGATGTAGGGTTATATATATATAAATAATCAGGATAACGAGTTGAAGTCCGGGTGACTGTCCATCCGTACAAGCTCTAACTTGAGTAAAAATTGAGATATCTTGATGAAACTTGGCAAATTAAGAGTTCGCTGATGGTCCGCATAAGTGGACCACTGCCACGCCCACAAAGCGCCATTAACTGAAAACTAAATTAAGATATAAACCTGTAATTTTGCACATGGGAACGCCGGAGCAGGGAGCTCCTTCAGGAAAAAAAAATTGAAACAGTTGGCGTAGACCCGCCCCCATATAAGTTTGGTGTGCATATCTCGTAAACTACTAAAACTATAACAACCAAATTGGCTCTGTGCAAATATTATAAGAACTCCTACCGAGAGAGTGTATCAATGAATGGAATCAGAACATAACCCCGCTCACTCCCCATATAACGGTACTATTAAAAACTAAAAAAGCGCAATAAATCAATAACTAAATACACCAGCCTTACTCCGAATTAGTCTGCCAATATATGTGTTATAAAAAGTATATGTATACATAAAACTGCTGAGATCCCGATCCTCTGGTTGGCGTTTTACACCTTAAGGTATTTCCCTAATTTTAATCTTTACAAGTTGCAAGGTGCGTTCCAAAGTAAACAGAACAAATGTTTTTTTCGGCAAAATCAATTTATTTTATTCACAATGGTCTCGTTCTGCTTCAATACAGCCGTTTGCACGGTTCAAAAGGATGTCGAACGTGTGTTTTAGCTCGTTGGTCGATATGTCCGCCAGTATGCCGGTGCAAGCATTTTGAATGGCCTCTACGTCTGCATAACGCTATCCTTTCATGGGCAAATGCATTTTTCCGAAAAGGAAGGGGAGTGGTTTATGGTAAAAATGTGATTTTTGGTCAAATAATCGTCCTTCGAATGTTCGATTCTGAGCAATTTTTGGACGTCAGTCAATTTGTGCAGGACAAATCGTGCACACACTTTTCGATTTCGGCTGATTTTTGATGAATTGAGACCACAATTGAAACCACTCGTGCACTCTGCTACGGGATGGGCAATCATCGCCATAAACTTGTTTCATCAATTGAAACGTTTCGGTAAAAGTTTTAGCAATTTTAAAAGAAAATTTAATGTTGGCTCATTGTTCGAAGCTCATATTCGCAATGATAACACATACTGACATTTAAAACGTAATAACTTCAGTTCGAATCTATGAAATGTTATGAATTTCTCACTGGACAATCAATTAAGACAGCAGATTCTAACGCACCAGTCGGCATATAAATGGTGCCATCAGAGGGCGCTATATTCAAAAAGTTCCTGTATATATCGGTCAGTTTGAAAGATATCTTAGAAAATTAATTGAACGTTTAATATTGGAGATATTATTTTTTAATGCGGAAAATGGGTAAAATTGATCAACGAATAAAAGTACTACATAGACATACATATGTATGTACATTTATAGTGATTTTCGTTATTCTAGCAGACTTTATGCTGGACAGTGTATGTATTGTCTTCGTAAAATTTCATGGAAACATATTCCCGAGTAAGTAAAGACTTGAGTAATTTCATAAGTTAGCGCAATTTGTCCAGACCTTCTCCTAGTTCAAATACACCCAATAATGATTTCCGACTTTCTAGTTGACTTTAAACCGTATATGTTATATTTCATAGTTTTCATTTAGCGCTGAATACGCAGTACAACAGCTAATCTGGGGGGTGAGAAATTCCAAGTCAGGGTGATGGTACTAGGTCAGTATTGTAAAACCTTCAGAAGGTTTGTCGTTCATATGTGTCAGTTTTTTTTATGACCTTTTAAATTTCACAGTACAACAGCTAATCTGGGGGGTGAGAAATTCCAAGTCAAGGTGATGGTACTAGGTCAGTATAGTAAAACAATCAAAGGGTTTGGCGTTCGTATGTGTCAGTTTTTTTATAGTACCGAATTTTTACCGAATTTCAAATCTTCTACCAAATCATTATTATAAATAGTAGTAAATTAAAAAAGTTAATTATTTATATATATTCTAAACTCGGATGCAACCGAACATTTTACACTCTTGCAACCTTCACGAAAATACTTTAAGGTGTAAAAAGTCAACAAAAAGATTGAAAAGAAAAACGAAAATCATTATAAATTAAATAGGAGAAGTCATTGATATAATAACCAGCGCGCTGTCTTAGCAACACCAAACAAAATATATAAGCCGCTTGGTCCCAGAAAAATTTCTAATAGAGAAACAGAAAAGCTCGTAAATGAAAAGAGGCGTGCAAGACGTGAATGGCAGATAAATCGCTCCCCTTCCACTCAGCTTCAATTGAAAGCTGCGGTCGTAAATTAAAAAAAGTGCTTAAACGTGAGGACGAATTGAACACCGAAATGTATCTAAAGAAGATGTGTCCAAATTCCAACAAGCAAAATTCACTTTGGAAAGCCCAAAAGTCCATGAAGCCACCAACTGACTCCAACATGCCTATACGAGACTTGGGTGGAAATTGGGCTCGAAGTGACGAGGAAAAGGCTAATTGTTTTGCAAATGACCTAAAAAAGGTATTTCAACCTAATTTGCCAAAGAACAACTTTAAGCTGTCAATCTTACCCAACACAGCTAAAGAGTTGCTCGAGTCTTTTAAGACTCCACCTTCTGAAATTATTGGAATCATCAAAGAACTTAATCCAAAAAAGTCGCCGGAACATGATAATATTTCCCCAAAAATGCTAATTGAGTTACCAATTATTGCTGTAGAGGTGCTCTTTTTGCTCCTCAATGCAATTCTTAGTTTCGGTACTATCCAATTTCATGGAAAAAGTGGCAGATTATCTTGATAGATAAACCTGGGAAAGACTTAACACAGCCGTCCTCATACAGACCAATCAGTCTTCTACCCTGTATGCATCAATTCGGATTTCGTGCGAAACATGGCACAATAGGGCAAGTAAATAGAATTAACAACGAAATAAGAAAAGCATTTGATCACAGGGAGTACTGTTCAGCAATATTTCTGGATGTAGCTGAGGCGTTTGATAAGGGGTGGCACGAAGGTCATTTATATAAGATTAAAAACAGTATACCGTTAGAATTGTATAAAACATTGGAGTCTTATTTAAATATTAGACAATTTATGGTAAAAGTGGGAGATTTCATATCGGATGAAAGACAGATAAGGGCTGGAGTACCACAGGGCAGCGTTTTAGGCCCAACATAGTATGTCAGTTTGGGTAGCATCGATCCGATTTTATCTATTAACAATTATTATGAGACATAATAAAAAAATGTTCGCTCGGTTTCACTACGGTACCTCACATACAATCACCAATCATATAAAACAAAGTCAACCGGATGTTCGAAAATCCTGGTGAAAGTTACTAAAGGGACTAGGTCAAGTTTCCGATCATTCAGTTTTATCCATTTTAGGCACAAAGATAAACTGTTATGAGTAAAATACGCTCTTCCATTTTCATTGAGATGACTCAAATATTTCCTGATATATTCAGCATAAAGTCACCTGGAAGTTCGAAAATCTTTATATAAGGTATAAGAGGACTGATAATTCGGGTGGTGGAGCACGGTGCTCGCTCGTTCCAATGATGCGGTTGGCCGTGGGGAAACGGTTGGCGCAATTATTCCACAAAATGTTAAATAAAACAAAGGGTTTCATATAATAAATGTATTTAAATATAATATAATTGGAAACACACTTACCACGTCTGCATAGCTGAGCGGTCGCAAAAGGAAGAGCGCAACTTTTTTTAGTTAGAGTTTAGTTGCGCGCTAATTAAAACTCCGAAAAAACTTCGAAAAGAAAGAAAGAAAAGATTACTCTGCTGATACAGACGTGGCAAAAGAAATTGGGCGGGGCGGCGTTAACATTCTCCCCGCCTTGCAGTATTACTGCAAATGTAGTTTACAATGAATTACTTAAAGCTAACTTAACTACCTGGCTCCTGCACTTCCTGCACGTCTTCTTTGCAGATGGGGTGGCCGACGAGACGAATCGAGTCTGGTTCGGTCCGGGAAATGCCGCTGAGATGAATCGAATCTCAGTCGGTCATTACCATGCCGCCAATTTGCATCGAAGTCACCACCTTCCGAGGTCGGCGAGACGACTCGAGTCTAACTCGATCCTGGGTAGGTGGTGAATGTGAGAGGCGTTGGCAGCCAGTGCACTTTATTGTGCCGATCCTATACGACACCGGATACTATATATCCCAGTGTCGTATTTTGGGCGGTGAGTTGGCCCATTGCCGCTAGTTGTAATCCGGGCAACATGAGCTGGGAGTAAACGTTCGGGCTCCCAAAATTACTTCGACTGGTGCTGCCCTGTTGGAATGGTCTTCCAGAGACCTTATTAGCGTCGGCTGTTTGAACCTGGTTGCAGTTCGAAGGTAGTGTTATGTGCCTATCCTTGATGATATGGCGTGCATCGGCTTGACGACGAACATCTCTTCCACGCCTTCGCTTCGGATGGGGTGGCCGACGAGACGAATAGAGTCTTGTTCGGTCCGGACAATGTCGCTGAGACGAATCGAGTCTCAGTCGATCGTTGCCATGCCGCCAATCCGAAATGAAGTTACCAGCATGCCGAAGTCGGCGAGACGACTCGAGTCTGGCTCGATCTTGGGCGTGTGGTATGCGGGAGAGGCATCGTTGGTCAGAGCTTTGCGGATGCTTGACTGTTGACGTCGGTGGACATGGTTGATAAGGCTCCGAATACGTCGGGCCGATTGCCAATGAATTCTCCTCCATTTCCGCTGCTCGACCTGCTGTGCCCATGTCAATTCAATGACATCGTCGACTTGTTCTTCGGTGACCCGATTTTTGAAGCATCGTGTGTGTGGGTTTTTGAGCGTATTACGCTGTCGCAGTTTGCCCTTTTCATCGACGTCGAGGCTCTTCGCTGCACACGTTTGATCTCCTCGTAGCGGACAGGCAAGAAGAGCTTATCGGGATCTACGATTCTTTCGTCTTTTCAATTTTCCTAAACGAAAAGGAAGATTATTAACGTGTGATTTATAATATGCAATTAACATTGATTGTTGGCAATCTTTGTGGCGCAACAGATTAGCCGCGTTGAAGTCCACTGATCCAAAACTGGAATGCCTGCAGGTGCTGGCATCGAATTCTTCTGTTGTGATGAACTACCACCAGATACGTCTGGTCACTGTTGTGCGATTGCATCCCAACGCCGGGTGCTCGAAATGCGCCACCATGTGTATCGGTGTTATTCGATGAGCCGGGCGTCATCATTTGTTCTGCCATCATTTCTGGCATGATTGTGTTGTTGCTGCTGATGATGTTTGCGTTGTTGTTGTTGTAAAAATAAATTGTAATTTTTTTCGCACTACAAAAATGATTTTGTGTTGTGACTTATTGTTGAATTTTGTCTGTCGCCTTTACCATTTATTTTTGTTTCTTCGGAGGGAACGGAACCTGTTAAAATCCAACCGAACACCGTACGTTGTGCAGCGATGGATCCGAAAATTTTCGATTTTACCCCATTTAGTATAATTTTCGGGTAAAGATCTGCTCCGATCAACAAGTCAACCTTTTGACTCGTATAGAAATTTTTATCCGCTAAGGGGATATTGGGTAACCTTTTAACAATTGAAGGGTTTATTGATCTGGATGGAAGCAGTCCAGTCAATTTTGGCAGTACCAACGCTTCCGCTTCTAATCTTAGACTTTTGTTACGGGGCGAGCCAATTGTAATCGAGCATACCGATTGAACTCGTCCTGATACGGTATTATTCAATCCTGAAACTCGCGCGCTGATCTTTTTGCTTGCCAGATGTAAGCGTTTTTTCAGACTATTGCTTACGAAGGTGGCTTCAGATCCTGAATCAATCAGGGCTCTGACAGTGAAGGTGCTCTCGTTGTGACATACGGTCACCATGGCTGTACCTAAGAGCATGCTTCGACTGGTAGGCACATTTGAAATATTGGCCTTAATAGAGGCCACATGAGATTTAGTAGAAATCTCAGTAGGGTTTGTGCTGTCGGACATCTGAGCTATTTCCTCACTCTGATCCCGGTGAATCATGGAGTGATGTCTCTGTTTACATTTATTACAATTAAACATACTTTTGCAATTTTTGACTTCATGTGAGTCCGATAAACAATTTAAGCAGACGTGAAGTTTTCTGACAGCATTTAATCGTGCATTAGGCTGCATCTCAATGAATCTTTGACAAGTTTTCAAAATGTGCGATTGAGATGAGCACAGTTTACATTTGATATTATTTGTCTTGGCGTGATGGGAATTGATGGGTTTGGATCCAATCCTTGACTGCAAGGTTGGTATCCGACCTTCACCATCAGCCGATTTAATCTTGGGTTGAGTACCCAAATCGCCTTTGAGGTTTGATACTCTCTCAAGCGTTTTAACCCGTTTGGTTAGAAATTTGTCTAAGTCAACCCATTTTGGGATCTCTGAATCCGAATCCAGAGATTGTTCCCAAAGCGACAGTGTATAATCCGGGAGTCGGATAGAACACAAATACGTAAATATGGCATCCCAACTATCTACATTGATGCCATGTATTTGTAAAGCTGAAATGCAGCTATTAATCTCCCGCTGTAAATTTCTGAGTTCGGTCTCAGATTCTGTTGAAATGTGCGGGAGCTTGAACAATAAATTTAATTGTGTGTTAACAAGCACTCGCTTGTTTTCATACCTACACAACAAATTGTTCCAAGCCAATGCGAATCCGTCATTCGTCAATGGCGCTTTCGAAACGATATCTTTTGCCTCACCTCGCGTTTTTTGATTCAAATGGAATAACTTTTCTACCGGAGATAGCCTTGGGTTATTCCCATAAATGGCGGCAAATAAATCCCTAAATGAGGGCCATTGTAAAACATCGCCATGAAATATTTCGGTATCACATGGCGGTAAGTTGATGGTATACCTCACGGGTTCTACCGTTTGTTGTAACCGTTCAGGTTGAATCACCGTAGAATTTGAAGTTGGGCTTTGGTTGAACGCCGTGAGGTTGTGCATGTGTTCGCCCATCAAGGCCGCGCAACACACATACGCGTGGTAACAGCTTGAATATTTAAGCTTAATGTCGTCAATTGAGCTTGTGTCGGAAGGATCCACCTTTGGCAAACACAACTTGTATTCTGACTTTACCTCTGCCCACAGAGATTTCAGTTCAGTTTGTTGTACTTCCAGAGAGTAGGCACTTTGGTTGTTTGCTGTTGGAGTAAAAGACTCCTCAAACTCCAGTAGAGCGTCTGCAGCTGTGTTAAATGCTCTGATGGCTTCCATTGTGTTCAAAAATTGAACCGGAACTGCAAAAATGTTGCACAAAATCGGATCTAAAACTTGAAATCAAAATTTAAGAAATATTTGCAAATATGTTGCAAAAGTTCAAAAGTTATAGAACCAATCACGGACAAACTACAAATTAGTAGTGGGTTGTTTCTTAGTGAAGCGTGAATATTCGAAGGCACAAAAAATATTAATAAATTTAAAACTATTTTCGCAAAGTATTTTTTCGAATTTAATTAGAATGTGCTTGCTGGGTAATCGGCCCAATGCACTTGTACTTGCACTTGCAAATTTAGTGAAGTATTTCCTCAAAATATTTTTCCAAAATTTAATTTGAATGTGCTTGCTGGGTAATCGGCCCAATGCACTAGCACGCCTAGTCTTCGAATATGTACACAAACAAAATTGCTTTGTGCTTAATTGCTTTATTAAAATCCAAATAAAAATACAGATAAAAATTCACAAGCACTTCACTTTCACTTTTGTTCACTGGGTTATTTAATTTAACACTACACTCTTTATGCTCGTTGGTGTCCTTCTGGGATGGCTGCTGCGCTGCTTTGCCTTTGCTGCTGTGCCTTTGCTGCTCTCCCTTTGCTGCTTGGCCTGTGCTGCTTCTCTTTGCTGCTTTGCCTTCGCTGCTCTCCCTTTGCTGCTTGGTCTTTGGGTCTTCGGCTTTGCTGCTCTGACTTTGCAGTTTGCCTGTGCTGCTTGGCTTTCTCGCTGTCGCTCACTTCACTTTTTCTAATTTCTCACTTCACTTATTTTAATTTTGTGTGCGGTTTTTTTTTTTTTTTGCACTCGCGAAACTGCAGCTGCGTATTGCTGCTTGCCTTTATTGCTATTCGAGCAATATATGGAAAGGCAGAGTTGAGCGACTAGACTCAAATTAACCACAAGGAAAAGAAAAAATAACCCTAGAGAGATTGTTGACGCTCCAGACGAGGTTTGTGCGTCCAAGAAATTTATAATTTTATTCGATAACAGTGTGTGGTTTTTTTTTTTTAAAGTGAAATAGTGCATTTGCCAGGTGTATTTGTTGTTGTACTTAAATGAAGTACAATACTACCTGCAATCTTGTGCTTTGATTTTGTGGGTAGAGTGCCAAAAATAAGTTTTGGTCTCCACTTCACACAGCACAATTGGTTTTGTACATAAATGATGCACAAATTAACCAATCTATTGCCTTTTAGCTTGCAGAGCACAAATCCAAAATATGTTTGGCTGTAACTTGCGTGTTGCTAAATTGGGCAAATTATGCACTTTCACTTTAATAAAAAATCGACTTGTTACCTGTTATCCGGCTCGAAGGACCAATGATAATTCGGGTGGTGGAGCACGGTGCTCGCTCGTTCCAATGATGTGGTTGGCCGTGGGGAAACGGTTGGCGCAATTATTCCACAAAATGTTAAATAAAACAAAAGGTTTCATATAATAAATGTATTTAAATATAATATAATTGGAAACACACTTACCACGTCTGTATAGCTGAGCGGTCGCAAAAGGAGAGAGCGCGCGCAACTTTTTTAGTTAGTGTTTAGTTGCGCGCGAATTAAAACTTCGAAAAAACTTCGAAAAGGAAGAAAGAAATATATTACTCTGCTGATACAGACGTGGCAAAAGAAATTGGGCGGGGCGGCTAGGAAAAAATATAGAAAAAGAAGAAACGACTGGCGCACTTTTGCTAACTCGGCTATAATCGCGTAGGCGGTGTCTGCGCCAGTAAAGAAGAATATAGGAAAAAAAGGACTAAATTAGTCAAAATCGGTTGGTCGGGGCCCAAAACTGGGCGGTGCCACGCCCATTGTCCAATTTTCAAACCGGCTCCTATAAAGCCCTCTCATACTATCTCAGAGCGTATTTAGATATTAATGTAATGTTATAAGGGGAGTGACCGAAATTATCTTGTAATTTTGTCATGTTTGTCAACGAAGTGACGTCGTAGCTGGTAGCGGTATATTCGCACTTCTGTCGGTCAAATGTTGACATGTCACAAAATGGTTCACGATGATTATGCGCTTATACATAATTCCTACAAAGTGAGGACTCTCCGGGGATATAAACTTCCACCTGTTGTCTTCACTTCCTATAATTGGTGTTATCGCTCGCTTCAAATCTTTGTTCAAAAATCTAACTGCTTTTACAAAATGTGTGCCTTCGCTAATTATAGGGTACTTCCTCCGTTCACATTTTGTTTGCTATACTTGTAATTTTCGCCTTTACAATTTGTTCCTTTTCCTTTCCTGTGCTTACCTCCTGTACTATCTCGCCCTCTTTTTTCGATATTACAAGATGCAATCCAACCCACTGTTTCTTTTCTCAACTTTTTTAATATTTTAGTTTATAAACTTTGGATAAAAGTCAGCTTCTATTTCTTCATCAATGTAATTTTGTTGGTTGAGTATGTATTTTACTTTTCCATATATGTACATATGTATATGGCTTCTTTTCAAATTTCTTTATTGGTCTCCTAATCTTTGCAGTTTGAATAACACTAAAATTTTTGTTCAGCTGAAAACTCGCATTTAAATCTGGGTCTTTTTTCCACTTTACGGCACGAAACTTTACGCATTATTCTGAGGTGCCGCTTATCTTGGTTGCAAATATTGTTTTTGGTGTTTCAAAAATCTGATCAGCTTCCTATGAGATTGGAGTTTTTTTACCAGTCTCTGTTTATTAAAGCCCTTTCTTCCAAAGCTCCTTGTGGTGTTCCCACCTTTATAATTGCAGTTGCTAAAAATTTGACTTTCGATTTTTGCTTGATCGCATTTCACATTGGTTTGTATTCATGGTTTACATATTTGATATCATGGCACTATAACAGGTGTAGTCCGATTTTGACAATTTTCGGTTACAAGTTGGCTTACTTTAAACACAATATTCGGCAATGTTTTATCTCGATAGATTCATTGCTGCTTGATTTGTATACTGGAAAGTGAAAGTAAGAAAAGCAGACTTGGATATAGTCAATTGCGTCCAAGGAGCATAAGAATGTCAAGATAATATTACATACCAAATTAGTGAGCGGCGTCACGTCACGTCCATCGTCTAAGTTTGAGCTTGGCTCGTAAAAGTCTTCTAGTCGCTAATCTAGGAAGTCGTCCAACCTTTTTTGCCAAGAAACACGTGTGCAAAATTTCATTACGATATCTATGTTTTTACTCACACAAGTAGTCAATCCTGAGATTGCAAGAGTATAAAAATTAGAAAAGGAAATATAAACCAATAATTTCATAGGAAAACCAAAAAAACAAATGGGTTCAGTTACGCACACCAAACTCAGTAATAAGTAATGAAGAATAATTTTAAAATTTTGATCAAAGACCTATTCGTTTTAAAACATTTAGTATACTTTCAACCAATTTTTTGATTTCCTCTACGCGGCAACACGAAAATATTAAGACAATCTTCCTTTCTCAATTCTTCTTATATTTTGTATATTGAACCGACGTGCTACCAAGTGAAACAATCTTCTATTATTAGTTTTATAGGGGCTAAGTCAAGTTTTCATCCGATTTTATCAAAAAATTCTGAATTCTAACAATTTAAAAAAATAAAATACAAAGTATTAATCTAGGATATTTTTGTAGACAATGTTATAAGTTTTCCCTTCGGGTGCAAATATGTGTAAATTCTGGCCATTAGATACACGTTAACAGGCTACATAA
>NW_026089622.1:30247312-30313169 GCF_024586455.1 Bactrocera neohumeralis
GATATTAATGTAATGTTATAAGGGGAGTGACCGAAATTATCTTGTAATTTTGTCATGTTTGTCAACGAAGTGACGTCGTAGCTGGTAGCGGTATATTCGCACTTCTGTCGGTCAAATGTTGACATGTCACAAAATGGTTCACGATGATTATGCGCTTATACATAATTCCTACAAAGTGAGGACTCTCCGGGGATATAAACTTCCACCTGTTGTCTTCACTTCCTATAATTGGTGTTATCGCTCGCTTCAAATCTTTGTTCAAAAATCTAACTGCTTTTACAAAATGTGTGCCTTCGCTAATTATAGGGTACTTCCTCCGTTCACATTTTGTTTGCTATACTTGTAATTTTCGCCTTAACAATTTGTTCCTTTTCCTTTCCTGTGCTTACCTCCTGTACTATCTCGCCCTCTTTTTTCGATATTACAAGATGCAATCCAACCCACTGTTTCTTTTCTCAACTTTTTTAATATTTTAGTTTATAAACTTTGGATAAAAGTCAGCTTCTATTTCTTCATCAATGTAATTTTGTTGGTTGAGTATGTATTTTACTTTTCCATATATGTACATATGTATATGGCTTCTTTTCAAATTTCTTTATTGGTCTCCTAATCTTTGCAGTTTGAATAACACTAAAATTTTTGTTCAGCTGAAAACTCGCATTTAAATCTGGGTCTTTTTTCCACTTTACGGCACGAAACTTTACGCATTATTCTGAGATGCCGCTTATCTTGGTTGCAAATATTGTTTTTGGTGATTCAAAAATCTGATCAGCTTCCTATGAGATTGGAGTTTTTTTACCAGTCTCTGTTTATTAAAGCCCTTTCTTCCAAAGCTCCTTGTGGTGTTCCCACCTTTATAATTGCAGTTGCTAAAAATTTGACTTTCGATTTTTGCTTGATCGCATTTCACATTGGTTTGTATTCATGGTTTACATATTTGATATCATGGCACTATAACAGGTGTAGTCCGATTTTGACAATTTTCGGTTACAAGTTGGCTTACTTTAAACACAATATTCGGCAATGTTTTATCTCGATAGATTCATTGCTGCTTGATTTGTATACTGGAAAATGAAAGTAAGAAAAGCAGACTTGGATATAGTCAATTGCGTCCAAGGAGCATAAGAATGTCAAGATAATATTACATACCAAATTAGTGAGCGGCGTCACGTCACGTCCATCGTCTAAGTTTGAGCTTGGCTCGTAAAAGGTCTTCTAGTCGCTAATCTAGGAAGTCGTCCAACCTTTTTTGCCAAGAAACACGTGTGCAAAATTTCATTACGATATCTATGTTTTTACTCACACAAGTAGTCAATCCTGAGATTGCAAGAGTATAAAAATTAGAAAAGGAAATATAAACCAATAATTTCATAGGAAAACCAAAAAAACAAATGGGTTCAGTTACGCACACCAAACTCAGTAATAAGTAATGAAGAATAATTTTAAAATTTTGATCAAATACCTATTCGTTTTAAAACATTTAGTATACTTTCAACCAATTTTTTGATTTCCTCTACGCGGCAACACGAAAATATTAAGACAATCTTCCTTTCTCAATTCTTCTTATATTTTGTATATTGAACCGACGTGCTACCAAGTGAAACAATCTTCTATTATTAGTTTTATAGGGGCTAAGTCAAGTTTTCATCCGATTTTATTTTATCAATTTAAAAAAATAAAATACAAAGTATTAAAAAAGTTTTCCCTTCTGAATTCGTTAACAATTTAAAAAAATAAAATACCTGTAATGTTTGTCCTTGTACCTCATTTATAGTAACAGCAAAACGCTTAACGGTAATAAAGTGGGACGGTATTACAATATTCATTGTTGAAACTTCATTTTCGCATTTATAATATCGGGTGATTTTTTTGAGGTTAGGATTTTCATGCATTAGTATTTGACAGATCACGTGGGATTTCAGACATGGTGTCAAAGAGAAAGATGCTCAGTATGCTTTGACATTTCATCATGAATAGACTTACTAACGAGCAACGCTTGCAAATCATTGAATTTTATTACCAAAATCAGTGTTCGGTTCGAAATGTGTTTCGCGCTTTACGTCCGATTTATGGTCTACATAATCGACCAAGTGAGCAAACAATTAATGCGATTGTGACCAAGTTTCGCACTCAGTTTACTTTATTGGACATTAAACCATTTGGGGTGAAGAGCAACCAGAAGCCGTTCAAGAACTGCCCATGCATCCCGAAAAATGCACTGTTTGGTGTGGTTTGTACGCTGGTGGAATCATTGGACCGTATTTTTTCAAAGATGCTGTTGGACGCAACGTTACGGTGAATGGCGATCGCTATCGTTCGATGCTAACAAACTTTTTGTTGCCAAAAATGGAAGAACTGAACTTGGTTGACATGTGGTTTCAACAAGATGGCGCTACATGCCACACAGCTCGCGATTCTATGGCCATTTTGAGGTAAAACTTCGGAGAACAATTCATCTCAAGAAATGGACCCGTAAGTTGGCCACCAAGATCATGCGATTTAACGCCTTTAGACTATTTTTTGTGGGGCTACGTCAAGTCTAAAGTCTACAGAAATAAGCCAGCAACTATTCCAGCTTTGGAAGACAACATTTCCGAAGAAATTCGGGCTATTCCGGCCGAAATGCTCGAAAAGTTGCCCAAAATTGGACTTTCCGAATGGACCACCTAAGACGCAGCCGCGGTCAACATTTAAATGAAATTATCTTCAAAAAGTAAATGTCATGAACCAATCTAACGTTTCAAATAAAGAACCGATGAGATTTTGCAAATTTTATGCGTTTTTTTTTTTAAAAAGTTATCAAGCTCTTAAAAAATCACCCGATATTAGTATGAGTATGATTTGGATATACCAGATTTCCGCTTCCGAGACATTTTCTAAGAAAGCATAGTAAGAATTAACATCTTCGAGTAAGATCTAAAATAATAAACTGACAGCTAAACACATACATTACGGATTACCTCAAAAATTTGAATAGTTTCACACTTCATGTAACGACAGAAGAAAATAACAATAAATATAGAAAAATTAGAAACAGTTGAAACTATGTATATTCAATTGAATTTGATATTGTCGTCTCCGCCGGTAATACAGTAGGACGGTATTACAGTATTCATGGTTGAAACTTCATTACTGTAACGCTAGATGGCGTTGAAGTAGCTTAATTTGACAATTTTTTGACAGACAATTTTTTTTATCTTTCCTCGTTGCTGGATCACCCGAAATCAAAAAATTAAAGTTCATTCGTTAGATAATAGTTTTCCCCAGATAACGCTGTAAGGGTTTTTTTGAAATTCCAATTTTTGAATTTTTTCGAAGACTTTGAAGAGAAAAGCACAATTTTTTGGGAAAAAATCGGTTAAGTTGTTATTGCGAAATCAAAAGTATGAACAAAAAAAAACTCTCCAGCGTTACCTCGTAAAATATGTACGGAAATAGTGTTTGAAAATGTGAGTTGTGGGAAAAACGCTTTAAAGTTTCACAGACGCTCACAATCAAATCGGAGGGCGGAGACTTACAAGTGTGTATCTACGTCAATTTTGCTATAATTGCTCTCAAATTTTCATAAAATAATCTTAAGATATTGTACATTAATATAAAATAAAAAACAATGCAAAAAAAAACAAAAATACCTTACTCCCCCTTAAGTAGTTTTTGCGTGAAAGCGTAACAAACAAACTTACATTCGCATTTATAATATTAGTATGATATAAACGGTATAAAGTCATCTGGAAGTTAAAAATCTTTATATTACATATGTGGGGTATTGACCCTAGTAAGTATTGACCCAATCCAACCTATTTTTGACATTCATACATACTATTATCAGAAAAGGATTCTCTATGAATATCATTTACACGTATTGATGAATTGACCGATATTATCTGTCAAAAGTTAAATGTGGCTCCTGGGGTCTTGAACAGTTTCAGCTCAATTTAGACAATTTTGTTCCTAAAGTGGCATACTGTAAGGCACTCTTCCAGCAGTGTGTTCACTTATACAAGGTGTTTTCCAAAGTAAACAGGACTTTTTGAATCTAGCGCCCCCTGATGGCGCCATCTATATGTCGACTGGTGCGTTAGAATCTGCTGTCCTTATTGATTGTCCAGTGAGAATTTCATAACATTTCATAGATTCGAACTGAAGTTATTACGTTTTAAGTGTCAGTATGTTTGTGTTATCGGTGAGAAAATGAGCTTCGAACAACGAGCCAACATTAAATTTTGTTTTAAAATTGCTAAAACTTTTACCGAAACGTTTCAATTGATGAAACAAGTTTATGGCGATGATTGCCTATCCCGTAGCAGAGTGCACGAGTGGTTTCAACGTTTTCAAAGTGATCGTGACGACATAAATGACGATCAACATGTGGGCCAATCAATATCCGTGATCACCGGAAATTCCATCGAAGCTGTGCATAAATCAAAAATCAGCCGAAATCATCATTGAAATTCATGGAAATGGAATTGAACATCTCCAAAACATCGATTTATCGCATTTTGACCGAACATTTGGGCTTACGAAAGGTGTGCGCACGGTTTGTTCCACACAAATTGACTGACGACCAAAAATTGCTCAGAATCCATCATTCGAAGGACGATTATTTGACCAAAAATCACATTTTAACAATTAACCACTATCCAAATTCACCTGATAGGGCACCGTGCGAGTTTTTCCTTTCGGAAAAATGCATTTACCCATAAAAGGAAAGCGTTATGCAGACGTAGAGGCCGTTCAAAGGCTAGCACCGGCATACTGGCGGACATACCGGCCAACGAGCTGGTTTTTTGATTGATTTTATTTTGAATAAAACAAATTGCTTTTGTTCTGTTTGTTTTTTTAAGTCCTGTTTACTTTGGAATGCACCTTGTATTAACTGATGCTCTATTTGTAGACTGGAATGAATACGAATCAAATGGAATTTAAAAATTTGTTACATGGGAAGTAGGCATGGTTGCAGTCTGATTTCTACAATTTTGGCACTGTGACATAGGAATATTAAAAGAATAGTATGGTTGAAATCGGTCGAGTAGTAGTCTTTTAGTAGCTTTTAACCAAATCGGAGTGGGCGGGGTTATTATCCGATTTAACTTATTTTTACACTTCGTAAGTAGGGTCAGGGTTAATTTTGTATACGTTTGGGTAATATAACTTTGTTGGTTTGGAATATATATACATACATAAATCTTAGTAGAGAGCTGGGCCACGCACACTTTCTAAACTTTTCAAATTTAAGTTCTGCAACTTAATTTACGGCATAGTTATGGCACTTTATACATTTTCCGTTAGTGGCGTTTTGTGGACTACTAAATTGAAAAAGTCACTAATTTATAAAGAAAGGTGTATCCTTGAAAAACAAAACCGTTAATTAGTAAAAATTTCATACATTTTGGTTCTCTCGTTAATTCGTATTGAACCTATTACAAATCGAAATTTTTTTTCGTAACCTCTTTTAATTCGTAATTTAATTTGAAATTTCTTCTCGTCAAAGCACCGTTAGGTTTTGCAGACTGTCATGATGCCATTATGTTGCTGTGCATGTTGAATTTTTTGTTTTTCACACCGTTTTCGCGTTGTTTGAGGCGTATGTTGCAAGCGTAACATCTTTCCGAGGAAATGGAAAATACGTACGTATAAAACGTTTTCAATGAAAACAAAGCATTATTTCGGCCATTGATAATAGAACAAAACAAATTAAAGTGGCAAAAAAAAACAATGTATATTGATCCATCAACCCTATCATCCAAAAAACAAAAAACAGATTATTTTGCAAGCATCCTCTTCTAGTAAACTAAAACAACAAGGAGGCGATCTAGTAACCGATGCCCAGAGCATACTAAAATTATGGAAGGAACACTTCTGTAACCTGCAGAATGGCAGGGAAACCATAACGCCAGGACAAGGCGAACCCGATTCCGCAATCGATGACAATGGAGCAGACGTTCCATTGTCCGACCATGAAGAAGTTCGAATAGAAATTAACCGTCTGAAGAACAACAAAGCAGCGGGAGCTCATGGATTGCGGGCCAAGCTATTCAAACACAACGGCGAAGAACTGATAAGGAGCATGCATCAGCTTCTTTAAAAAAATGGTCGGACGAAAGCATGCCAAACGATTGGAATTTAAGTGTGCTCTGTCCAATCCACAAAAAGGGAGACCCCACAATCTGCACCAACTACCGTAGGATAAGTCTCTTAAATATCGCATATAAGGTTCTATCGAGCGTATTGAAAGATTAAAGCCCACCGTCAACAAACTGATTGAACCTTATGAGCGTGGCTTTAGAACTGACAAATCAACAACTGACCAGATATTCACCATGCGCAAAATATTGGAAAAGTCCGGTGAAAAGGAAATCGACACTCAGCGTCGATTTCAAAGCTGCCTTTGACAGCACAAAAAGGAGCTGCCTTTATGCCAAAAACTATGTCAGGATCGGGATGGACCTCTCCGAGCCGTTCGATACCAAACGGGGTTCAGATAACTCCTTTTCGGGTGATTTTCTTCAATCTACTCTTGGAGAAAATAGTTCGAGCTGCAAAACAAAATAGAGAAGGTACAATCTTCTATAAGAGTGGGCAGCTGCTAGCAGCTGTACGCCGATTATATTGATATCATTGGCTTTAACAACCACGACACGCAGAACTTTCTCCAGAATGGAAAAAGCGGCGAAGCAAGTGGGTCTGGAAGTGAAAGAGGACAAGACGAAATGACTCTTGTGATCAAACAAACAGTCGTTGCAATCGCGACTTGGCTCTCACGTCACTGTTGACAGTCATAACTTCGAAGTCGTAGATAATTTCGTCTATCTTGGAACCAGTATTTACAGCAACAATAATGGCAGCATTAATAACCCTTGCCAACAGGTGCTATTACGGACTGAGTAGCCCGAAGTCCTCTCTCGACGAACAAAAATAAACTCTATAAGTTACTCCTTATTCCCGCCCTGCTATATGGTGCAGAGGTAGGGACGATGACAACATCTGGTGAGTCGACGTTACGAGTTTTCGAGAGAGAAAGTTTATGCGAAAGACTTAAGATCCTTTGCGCGATACACGCGGCGAACACCGCATTAGATGGAACGATGAGCTGTGTGAGATATACGACGATATTAACTTTATTCAACGGCTATGCTGGCTCCGAATGCACGAAAGCACTCTAGGTCTGAAAGTACTTGACGCAGTACCTACCGGGGGAAGCAGAGGAAGAGGAAGACCTCAACTCCGTTGGAAAGGCCAGATGGAGAAGGACCTGGCTTCGCTTGGAATCTCAAACTGGCGCCACATTGAAAGTGAAGAAAGGACTGGCACGTTGTTGTTAACTCGGCTATAATCGCTTAAGCGGTGTCTATGCTAGTAAAGAAGAAGTTATATGGGGGCTAGCTCAAGTTTCCGTTCAAATTTATCCATTTTAAGCACAAAATACACAGTTATAAGTAACACATGCCCTGCCATTTTCATTGATATAACTCACAAAGGTACACTGTTATAAGTAAAACACTGTCTCCCATTTATATGGCTTAAATATTGGCCCATATATCTAGCAAAAAGTCACCTTGAAGTTCGAAAATTTTTTTATTAGGTATATGAGGAAACAAGCAACTATTAACCCGATTCAACCCATTTTTGATACACAGAAATACTATTGACAGGAACGTTTTTTGTCTGAATTTCAGTTATACAGTTTTGGTTGGATTTGGACAATTTTTGGTCATAAGGTTTCATAATTTAAAAAATTATTAGCGCAAAATTGTATCCCGTTATTTTGGAAAATAAAATTGTGCTAAGTATATGGGAAGTAGACGTGTTCGTAATGCGATTTCGCCCATTTTCACACTGCGGCGTGGAAATATTAGATGAATGTCACATACCAAAAAAATGGGCGGTGCCATGCCCTTCGTATAATTTTCTGACCGGCTCAAATAAAATACTCCCATACAATCTCCGAGGTAAAATTTAGAGTCTCTGACGTAATTAGGTATTGATTTATTGCGCTTTTATTAGTTTTTAACAGTACGGTTATATTCGGAGTGAATGGGGTTATCTTCCGATTTTATGCATTTTTATACTGTCGGTCGGAGTTCTTATGATACTTGGGCTAGGTAAACTTGGATGTTGTAGCTTCAGTGGTTTAGGAGATATGTACATTAAACTTTTTAGAGGACAGGGCCACGCTATTTTTTAAATTTTTTTTCCGCACAGATGTCCTTTGTTACTGCATTTTCCTGTGCCAAATGCCAAATCTCAATTTAGTGCTTAGTTATGGTTTTTATTAGTTTTTAGTTAATGAATGAAAACTACAGTGAATTCATAGTAATAATATTTTGCTCGTGGCAATTAGAACTATTTCTTTTGTGTTTCTATACCTATATAGTACATATAATACATCTTAACAAAATACCAAATTTGAAAACATGCTGAGGATAATTTCTTTCAGCAGTTCCTTAAGAGGGAGCCTGCTTTAGAAGCTTCAAAAAATGGATTTTCTTTGTCTTGCTTAAATCTCTTTAATAATCTAAGAATATGTCCCAAAAGTTTTAGATGGGAGTTTAAGTGTGCTCTGTCCAATCCACAAAAAGGGAAACCCCACAATATACGCCAACTACCTTTGGATAAGCCTCCTCAACATCGCGTATAAGGTTATATCGAGCGTATTGTGTGAAAGATTAAAGCTCTACATTATATCATCGGCCTCAACACCCGCGCAGTTAGTTCTGCTTGCTCCAGGCTGAACAAGGAAGCAAAGCAAATGGGTCTGGCAGAGAACGAAGGCAAGACGAAATATCTCCTGTCATCAAAGAAACAGTCGTCGCACTCGCGACTTGGCACTCACGTCACTTGTGACAGTCATAAAATAGAAGTTGTAGATAATTGTGTCTATTTAGGAACCAGTATAAACAGCACCAACAATGTCAGCCTGGAAACCCCACACAGGATTACTCTTGCCAATTGAGAAATAAAGTCCTCTCTCGACGAACAAAAATAAAACTCTATAAGTCACTCATTATTCCCGTCTTTCTATATGGTGCAAAGGCTTGGACGATGCCAACAACGATGACATTGCGAGTTTTCGAGAGAAAGGTTCTGCGAAATATTTGTGGTTTGCGTGTTGGTCACGGCGAATATCGTATTCGATGGAACGATCAGCTATACGAGATATACGACGACATTGACATAGTTCAGCGAATTAAAAGACAGCGGCTACGTTGGCTGGGTCATATTTTCCGAATGGACGAAAATACTCCAGCTCTGAAAGTATTCGATGCAGGACCCGCCTGGGGAAGCAGAGGGAGAGGAAGACTTCCACTCCGTTGAAAGGACCAAGTGGAGACGGACTTGACTCCGCTTGGAATCTCCAATTGTCGCTACGTAGAGAAAAGAAACAAGTAAGGAAGGGCCCTGTTCGGTTGTCACCGAACATTTTATACTCTCGCATGATAAAGTGATAATCGAGATTTCATTACCCGTCATTTACATATTTTTCAAATACCGTATTTGTGTAAAGTTTTATTCCGCTATCGTCATTGGTTCCTAATGTATATATTATACATAGAAGGCATCAGATGGAATTAAAAATAGCGTTATATTGGAAGAAGGCGTGGTTGTGAACCGATTTCACCCATATTTCGTACATATCATCAGGGTGTTAAGAAAGTATTATATACCGAAGTTCCTAAGATATGATTTTTGGTCTATAAGTGGGCGACGCCACACCCATTTTCAATTTAAAAAAAAGGCTGGGTGCAACTTCCTTCTGCCATTTCTTCCGTAAAACTTAGTGTTTCTGACATTTTTGGTTAGTCGGTTAACGCACTTTTAGTGATTTTCAACATAACCTTTGTATGGGAGGAGGGCGTGGTTATTATCCGATTTCTTCCATTGTTGAACTGTATATGGAAATGCCTGAAAGAAACGACTCTATAGAGTTTGGTTGACATAGCTATAGTAGTTTCCGAGATATATACAAAAAACTTAGTAGGGGGCGGGGCCACGCCCACTTTTCCAAAAAAATTACATCCAAATATGCCCCTCCCTAATGCGATCCTTTGTGCCAAATTTCACTTTAATACCTTTATTTATGGCTTAGTTATGACACTTTATAAGTTTTCGGTTTTCGCCATTTTGTGGGCGTGGCAGTGGGCCGATTTTGCCCATTTTCGAACTTAATCTGCTTATGGATACCAAGTTTCATCATGATATCTCAATTTTTACTCAAGTTACAGCTTGCACGGACGGACGGACAGACGGACGGACGGACAGACAGACATTCGGATTTCAACTCTACTCGTCACACTGATCACTTTGGTATATATAACCCTATATCTGACTCTTTTAATTTTAGGACTTACAAACAACCGTTATGTGTTGTGAGAGTATAAAAACTACTGGCGTGCTGTTGTTAACTCGGCTGTAATCGCGTAAGCGGTGTCTACGCCAGTAAAGAAGAAGAATTAATAATTGTATTGTTTTTCCTTCTTTTCATCTTTTGAGCTTGGCATTATTAAATATTAAAAATAAGTGATCAGTGAGGATTTTTATTTCATTAGCTCCATACAAATACCTCCTTAATTTGTAAATAAATTATCCTATGACAAGCATTTCTACTCAATTTTCAATAAATTCTCTATGGTGTTAATGAGAGACTAGATATTTTAATTATGGGTGCATCTTTAAAGATTTCCTCGTTATAAACGGAAGTTTTCATTGCAGTATCAGAAGTATCCTTTGTCAAAATATAAGATTTATTGAAATCTGGGAAGAATTTCGGAATAAGCAAGCTTTTTGCGTATCTAAAAGATCTTAACCTCTCGTTTGTTAGTTGTTTTTTTTTTTTGATAATTTTCGCATGAGGTTAAATTTGGACGTGGATTGATAACTTTTGTGACTGCTGTAAAATAACGTTTAAGCTGGAATAGTTATTTGGATTCTTTGCATTATTACAATATGATTTAAAACATTTTCTTTGTTTTTCAACCTTAGCACAAAGTTTTATTTTTGTTACCACGATTGTGCCGATTGTGCTGTCCCCTTTCGGAGGGGAGTTAGTATTGCAGATAGTCGGAATCAGTCCATTGCTATATCCAAAAAGTACCGTTAAGCGAAATTATATAAAGTGTCATAACTAAGCACCAAATTAAAATACATAACTTTCATTATTAAAATCGGTGAATGCGGATTATAACCTCGCCTAGTCCACATATAACGGTTTTGTTAAAAACTACTGAAAATGAGATACGTAAGTCTATAACTAGAGACAAAATTTTACACTCGAGATGATACATGAGGTGTTAAAGGATGCAATGTCAAATTTGAACGATGTCGTTCTCTCTCCCACATTTAGGTGAAAACCTTTCAACCGATTTCAACCAAATTCGGAAGATAATATTATCCTGAAGCCTTTAAATTACGTGCAAAAATGAGAGAAATCAGATCAAAACTACGTCTACTTCAATTTTACAATTTTAAATTCGATTTGATCCTTTTACTTTCCAGTTTACAAATCAAGAACCAATCAGTGTATTCATATAACATTTTGCACAAATAATGTCCTTGAAGTGAGTCATCTCAGTCGACCTGTCAGATACATTTGTGCTGACAAAATTAAGCCACTAAATGTTATGGTGTAAAAATTCATACAAGTTGAATTTTATTGATAATTAGAAAAATATTTTCACAAAGCTAAGTAAATTGACTTTAAATTTAATTTAAAGTTGAATTTGAATGTGAAAACAAAAATCTACTTTCTTTTTAATGGTAAGTATTTTTCGTGTTCATATAACTAAGCACACTGCAACTAAAAATCTCAGATAAAATAATTTGGTGTTTTGTTTAAAAAGCTTGCTTTATTTTATCTAGTAGTTTTCAAAATATCTTCCCTGCAGCGTTTGCTCTTTGTACAAACCAATGTGTTTTATTGGTCTAGGCCGCAATCTAATCCAATTCGATGGTTTTTTCCCCTCAACTGTTCCCTTAATAAACTTCCATAGGTAGGCCAGACAGTTGATGTAGTCTACTACTACTAGTGACCTTACCCTGAATGGAATGAAACACCCATACCATGACTATTGAGCTACCATTTTTCACAATTTATATTTTTGTATATTGTAGATATGATTCTTGTAATGGCAGTATTCTGACATAGGGTTCACCATCATTCCTAAAGACATTGAATTTGAGATTCATCACCCCACAGCATTATATTTCAGAACTTTGCTAGTGATCCCTTTCAACTCGACATCAAATGCATTATATGAGATTAAAGGCGTTTCAGCAGAACTTCTCCCTTCTTTCCTACTATGCCTTAATATGCTATATAGTGGCCTTGCTCTTACTAATTCGTGTTCCTGTGAATTACTAGTTTGTTATGGACTCAAGAGTTGCACTGAATCGTGGAAGATAACGGGTGGGCCATCTAACGTTTTAAATTTGAATTATCTATATTTCGACATTGGAAACGTCAAATACCATTCGGAAAGTGACAGATATTCAGTTAAAAGTCTAAAATTTACGAAATGGGTCGCTATTCACTAGAAGAAAACTGAAAAACAGTTCGCAGATTGGGCAGAAGATAGTTTGACTGAGGATGGTCAATTTTACCGGAAACTCATCTTTTCTGACGAGGCTCATTTCCACCTCGATGGTTACGTTAACAAGCAGAATTGTCGCATTTGGGGCACAGAGAACCCGCACGTAATCGTCGAGAAGCCAATGCACCCAGCACGAATCACTGCATGGTGCGAATTTTGGTCTGGTGGAATCATCTATCACTTACTCCAAATCTTTGGGCAGCTAAAGCAGTGTGTTCTAATACTAGTGTGTTTTGTTTGGTTTTAAAGGATGGAAGAGAAAATTCATCATCAGAATCGTTTTTGGAAGAATCCATATGCGACGCACCTACATTGTTGTCGTCTGTATGAGAGTCTGGCTGATCTGAATGGTCACGTGTTCTAGCTGATACTTTTCTGGTAAGTGTTGATGTTGAATGACGTTTTAAAAGCTTTTATTTACGTTAATTTTTCTTTGTAAACTTTTTTGTTTCAGGTAGAACAACACTTCCAATGCGACCAATTCTTCTGGTTCTCTGGTCCAAGAGAAATGGTTGTTCATTGATAGGAACTTTCCTTTCCTTTGGACAAGTGCAAGAAGCAGCGATGTCAAATAATTTTCCGGCAGAAGAGACAAAGTCGGTCTTTTAGAGCTCAATCCTATTGGGTTACTTAAAACCATTTGTTTAAGAGTCAGAAATTTCTTATGGTATGTGGTGAGCATTTGTACAACTCTGGTGTGTGAAACTATCGGAATATATGACTTTTTGAATGTATTTTCAACCTTTTTTGCAACTATTTCTGTAACATCTTTACTCCTAGGTTCATAGTTGTCGGCTCGGAGTCGTCCTATACGAAATCTTTCAAACTGATAACACAAAAGAACATCCTGGTAAGTAGGTAACTGGGACTCAGAGAGATTGGTCGGATATATGCCAAACACAGGACATTTCTGTCTAAATTTAAATTTAGATACAGACATTTTGAGTTCTGTGTTCTGTTGAGAGAATATAAGTGATAGCACTCGGCGAAATCAACGACAAGAGTAAAGGAACTCGATGAAAAAATATTTGTGTGGAGACCTATCCGAACGTGTTCTTTGGCGTCGGTAAATGAATGTGAGTGATAGCACTCGGCGAAATCAACGTCAATAAGTGTGGGCGCAAGCCGATTTTTTGAAAAGTTCACTGCACTGTACTTTGTTTTTCATCAGAGTTTTCAAAGTAGTTCCAGAAAATGTGTAGTATTACATTCCTTATGTTTATATGGATTTGGTTAATAAGTCACAAAACACAAAAGTAAAGCTTTTTCTTAAATAAAGTAAAGTGTACGCACGAAAAAAATTGGTCGCACCAATATCATTATAAAACTTGTGTTTAATTTCAAAAAGATTTATAAAAATTTGGTTAACAACACATTTATATGAATGTTTTAGGCGAATAGTCGCAATTTTGGCTTAAGGGATCCCGGTGGTATAGAATTTTCAAAAAATCGATTTTTTTTTGACAGTTCGAAACTATGGTCCTTTAAGGATATACTGTAAAATTTTTGGAAGGATATTTACATTATTTTAGCTTCTACAGCCGTTTTAGCAGGTAGCGCGCGGTCTCTAAACTTTAAACCAGTGCACACTGGTCGATTTCATAGGCCAAAAATAAAAAAATAAAAGTTTGAAACTTACCACTTTTTGTATCAAAGCTATTTCTTAAAACACCAATAAAACTAACGGTAAATACATTTTTGCTCTATCCCATTCGTAGGGGCTGCGAAAAGCGAGAGAAGTGAGACAATAGAAACACGCGGAATGTGCACTAAAAATAGCTTAAAAATTATCTTTTACTAGCTGACCCGGCGAACTTCGCACCGCCTAATTATTGGAGGCATATTTAGTAAGTCACAAACACACGACACAATACTTTTTTAATTTTATTGAAATTTGCTGCTTTTAGATTTTTAGGAATATTAAAGAATTATAGTATAGATGCACAGCAAAGAGACGTTAACATTTCAAGTGACATTTTACCATAGACAATTTTTTTTGAGTGAATACTGACAAATATTTACACTATAACTATCAAACTACATCTGTCGTTGTTTTTTTTTTGACGATGGCCATGGTTAGGAAAAGAAGAAGAACTACATCTGTCATCGAGAAAATAAAGAATTCAAACAACTATAATATAGTTATAGTGAAGCTATATATCCCTCAACTCCTTAAAATGCATTGTCCGTTTTGTAAAAAGTGGATGGAACGGCAGAAAAAAAATAATAACTGTCCAGATTGTATTAAATTATTATTAAGATGCGACGAATGCTACAACATAATCGCTGTTACCTTCAGATTTTGTACCAAGTGTGGTAAGAATGTAGAACGAATAATACGCGTGAACAGGGCAAAAGTACAAAAAAATATATTAAAGCAAAAGCTGCTATCTAAACCAAAACACGTTTCTACAATGCCATCTTCATCATCTGAGGAGACATTCTGTGAATTAAATTTATCGGCCGAAGACATACAGGACATTCAAGTTATTGAAGACAGCCAAAAGCCCAACATCAAGAATGTTCTGGTAGATATTGATGTTATTGAAGACAGCCAGCAGCTCAACATTGATAATGTTCTGATCGAATCAGATTTGTCCGAGTCGCCTAGTACTTCCACCATATTATCATGTCCTGGCGAGCCAAGTGGTTCCCAAGTAGATGGAGCCAAGTTGATGGAAATAAAGAGTTACTAATACACGTTGACATTAAGGATCCAAATGCACATATTATATACATATTAAGTCATTTATTTATATTTATACACTTCATATACAAAAATTTAAAATTTTCTTGGATGTGCTCGTTTCTGGACTGTGAACATGATAAACAAATCTTTGCTTAAATTAAATACAACACAGTTATGATCATATACAGTTAATTAATATAGTGCTTTCTGGTAGACAATATTTTTAGTTTTTTTTTTTTTGCGGTGCGTAAATAAATAAGGATGTTGGTTTTCCGACACGCGAACACGCAACGTATAATTGTCCATGTGCGAAACAGGGAAACTCTAAGTTTATTCCGCAAACTTGCAACGATTGGCCTTGCGATTTATTTATGGTCATCGCAAACGCCAGACGCACGGGAAATTGCAACCTCTTAAAATCAAATGGCAAATCCGTTGGAATCATAGGTATTCGTGGGATTAAGACATCCTCTCCTTTGTATTTTCCTTTGATTATTTTAGCTTCGATGATGTTATTCATGAGTTTCTTCACAACCAATCTCGTTCCATTGCAAAGTCGAGGTTGATTAATATTACGCAGCATGATGACAACTGACCCTACTTTTAATTTCAAATTATATGGTGGTAGTCCAGGCAAGTCCAATGAATTTAAAAATTCTGTAGGATAGTTGACTACGTCATCCTGGTTTGTGGCCGTGTCAACTGATTTGTACGTAAACAACTCTGCTGCTCTCCTGGAAGGAAATTCTGAATGGTAGCATTGAGATCATCGACATCTTTGTTTTTTGCTGCCAATATTGCTCGTTCACTTAGCCAATCGTGGTTATTATATTGTTGTTTAATGTCCGGAAAAACACGCTGAATAAGCTCCTTTTTCGATTCTGTGAAGTGACAGAAATCTGTGGGAAAAGTCATTAATCCGGTCGAGCTGTCAACTGCGACCTTACCATTGCCAATATCCAGCAACTGCTTCGAAAACACAGTCGCAGTTTGATCTTGTTGCAAAAACACTCGCATGTTAGTAGTTAATTGTAGTGTCTTTACGTGCCGCCACAAATTTGATGATTTTAGACATGCGTTTATTTCGTCAGCAACAGTCGATCGAGGAATTACTGGAAGAGTCTGACGAAAATCACCTGACAACAGTATCATAGCTCCACCAAAAATGTTTTGGTTATCACGTAAATCTTTTAACGTCCTATCTAGTGCCTCCAGCGACCTCTTGTGGGCCATTGTGCATTCGTCCCAAATTATCAATTTGCATACTTGGAGAGTCTTCGCCATAGCGCTATTTTTGGCAATGTTGCAAACTGGCGTTTCGTTGATATGCATGTTTAATGGTAATTTTAAGGCTGAATGTGCAGTTCGTCCGCCTTCTAATAAAGTTGCTGCTATTCCAGATGAAGCCAACGCTAGGGCTACCTCATTTTGCGATCGGATCTTTGCTAATAGCAATGAAATTAGGAACGTTTTCCCAGTACCCCCAGGAGAATCAAGAAAGTAAATCCCCCCAGACCCACTGTTTACAGCTTGTGTTAAACGATCGTACGCAATCCTTTGTTCTTCGTTCAATTGCGGAACAGTTGTGCGAACTGCTTCGGTCATAGCTTGAGTATCGTACTGGAGTTCTCTTTGCAACTCATGGTTTAATGCATCTTGCATAGCACGATTGGGTGCTGTCAGGCCCAAACACGACAATACTTTATTTGCCATCAACAAACACATATCTTCTATTATGATCAATGTGTCATTGTAAATCTCTGCCGTAATTTCCAATGTAGGATTCAAAGTTTCACAACGCACGCGATGCAACACATCCTCAGACATGTCATCCCTATATTTCATCCACAAATCATTCGGATTTGAGGGGAAACATGTCGATATTATAATCGCAAACAGTGTGCGAATTTGATGCGGCGATGAAGATATCACGGAATCCTTGAGCGTATCATCCCAATGCGAATCGTTTTCAAGCAACCGTAATAATTGACACGCCTCACGGTAAGTCGCACACAGATGTCCATCAACTGTTCGCAATTGTTGAAAAGATGTCGGACCAGGAACATTCACCAATAACAATCTAAGATAATAACATTCATCGTTATTAGGATGTACTGTATATATACGGCCTATAGCATCTGTGGCAAATACATTTTCATATCCTTCAAGTGGTGTTCCTTGTTTACGACGCTGAAAAGACTTTGATGATGCGTTCCATGTGTAGTAGCGCGGCATATCAGCATACAGCAAAGTGCGAGCGAATTGATCAGTTGCACAAATTGAGAAGAAACCTGTCAATGTGGTCACAGGTGGACGTGCCGCTCTATCCACAGCGTTGTTTGGGTTGAAATACACTCGTTGTCCATTTTCTAAATGAACTGCCAAATGCAATACAGTGGGATGTCTTTCATGAATTGCAAACGAAAATATGCGCCAAATAGCCTCATTGCTGCTTACATAGCGACCCATCTGATAGTGAGACACTTCATCATTTGTGTTTGTTACTGCGAACATGGCCATGTCGCTACCTTTGTTAACATATTTACATATGTACTTTATGGATTTCACAGAGTTACAAAATTCCACGTTGATGTGAGCTTCAAAAGTTTTGGACAATATGGGCGAGAACGGCACAATCCAACGATTGTCTACATGAAAATCTTGTCCTTTTATCTTGACATCTACAGATCGTCCACCGTCCTCAACTGATCGCCGACGATACAATGGGTAACCATCGATTCCCGAGATGGTTTCAGCAAGCAAGTTTCTCGGGTACCGTTTGGAGCACTTGCCGTCGATCATACAGGGTGAGCTGTTGTTGAAAACTCCGCAAGGTCCATGTATCATGTGTTTAGTTACTATCGTATGCAATTTTGGGTCAACCGTTTCATCAGGAATTTCGGCTGAAATAATGGAATCAATTTCTTCTGGCCTTATTTTGTCAACCAACCAGACTAATATATGAGCATGTGGCAAACCACGCTTTTGCCACTCAACAGAGTACATCCAACAACGTACTTGGCCATACACACGATGCTTTGTAATGAAATTCATTAAAGATTTTAATTTTTGCTTGTAAACTCTGGCTGTGATGTCATGCCTATCAAGTGGTGTTTGGTTGTGTAGCAGTTCTTTTTTTATTTCAATCCATTGTGGGTTACAGGTGAATGTAATAAATAGGTCTGGACGGCCATACTTTCGAACATAAGACATCGCATCTTGAGCGTACTCGTGCATGTGGCGCGGGCTTCCGATGTAAGTGGCCGGTAAAATTGTCATTCTTCCTACATTATTTACATTGCCGTCAGCATTGATTGCATCGCGAAGATGAATGTACTCTTCAGATCGAAGCTGCTGTTGGTTAAGACGGATGTATGTCAATCTTTCAGTCTCAATTTTGACGTACATGTCCACTGCATACTGATGAAAGAGCCGTTGACACATCAAAATGTGATTTACTTCACCTTCACGGATCATGAGTCTGTATGCATAATAATTCATGGCAAAAAATACATTTATGTATATATTGAACATATAAAATATTTTATTTTGTATAATCTAATTACCTGTTGTTGGATTAACCATTTTGATATTAAAATGGTACCCATCTTCTCCCTGCCAGAAAATTAATGGGTATTGTAAAGCATCATAAGCTCTATGCGTTTCATATACACGTTTCAATTCATTGTTCCGGCGATGAAGTACAATATCTCTTGATTGCAAATTCTCTCCAACAACGACAATAGCCACTTCATCTATTGTCGGTGAATTAAACCTCCTTGCATGCTCTCCAGCAGGTGTTTTGTCGGCTCTTATTACAATATTATGGCTGTCTGATGGCATCCGATCCAGTGCCATTTTGAACATCTTCACTAATTCATTATTCTCGTGAAGAAATGTTTGCAGTTGTTGGACAATGATTCGCTTGACGGTTGGATTATGACCACAACGTGTATCAACTTCCACATCTTGATTGCCCATAAAATAAATTTGCAAAAATTTATGATCTGCATCTGGCACTGGCAGCATTGCCCCCAGTAGGTGATGAATTTGTCCTTGTATCTGTAATTGTTTAAGAACTGGTTAAATTAATTGTGATACAAATACAAATTAGAATTTCACTAAAACAATTATGGTATACTACCTTGAAAGTAGGCATGAACCCGTCTTGTACTATATGCGTTGCACCAAACGATGTCATTTGGAAGCAATTATTATATTTTTGGATGTTAGCCAAGAAGTGTTTAGACTCACTTTCCATCCCATTAACTAATGAGTGTAACGGTTCAGGTGGTGGAACCAATTGAGGCAATTGTACATTGCCACCAGCACAACATAATCCTGCAGGTTCACTACTGTACTTTAATGCTTTACAATGTTGACAAATGATTGACATTTCTCCAATCGTCACAGATTTGTCGGCACTATAATCAAATTCCGGATCGTAGGAAAATGCTCCTCGTTCGAGGTTTACAGGAGCATTGCGTCTGCGGAATCGATTAAATTCGTTATCCCGTGCTCGCTGCTGTTGTGATCGATGTGCACGAACTCGTTCCATTCTCCCCCTATCCACTTGATAGTTATTTACTCTTGAACGTAATTCTCCCATACTTGTACGACTGTTATCATTATCAGCATCTCGCTGGTCATTAGTGCGGTTGGAGCGTAAAGTAGCTCGTTGCACATTTACACGACTTCGACGACCTATGTCAGGTCGTTTTCTTTTCCTCGGCATTGTAAGCAGCGAGAAGAAAATCACTTTTAGCAGTATTTCAATATTTCTCCAATTAAATTTTTTTTTTTTTTAACATGAGATGACAAAACCAAGGATGTTAAAGTAGGAGCGCAGCAAAAAGTCTCTAAATTTATGGACAAAACAATGTAACGTTCGGATACACGTGCTTTTTACATGAGATGACAAAACAATGGAACGTTCGGATACACTTATTACTTACTTATTACTTTCTTATTTCTCCAATTAAATGGAGATGACAAAACCAAGGATGTTAAAGTAGGAGCGCAGCAAAAAGTCTCTAAATTTATGGACAAAACAATGTAACGTTCGGATACACGTGCTTTTTACATGAGATGACAAAACAATGGAACGTTCGGGTACACTTATTATAGGGCATCTCGACAGGATAGAATTTATAGAATACTAACTGTTATTGCCATTGCCAAATCTGTATGTGGGCATTTGCTATCATGATATAATCATTTGCGCAAAAGCGTAGGGTAGGTAGGTTCGAGATGATGTAGCGTATGCTTTGAGCTCTTGAAAAATTTATTTTATCATTTGCGAAATGCCGTCGGGTAGGTAGCTGATGTAGGGCACGTTTTGAGCTCTTGAACTCCTTAAATCTTTTGTGTGGAACATAAAAAAAGGATAAATATCCTTTTGTTTACAAATGTATTTTTGGAAAAAATAAGATAATAACAAAGGATAAAGATCCTTTTTTTACAAATGTATTTTTGGGAAAAAATTAGAATTTATATTTTTGTACTACTATAGAATAATTGTGAAATGATATTTTGATTTATGCTTGTATAAGTTTATTATATACCAATTAAATTTCTATAAATAAATTTAAAATGAGAAATGATATTTTAATGTCTTTGCTCTTCTAATTTTATAAGTTTATTAAATTTAAGACTTACGAGGCGCCAATTGGAACCCAATTTGCATAATATTGAACTATGTAAATTAACAATATTATACTAAATATTAAATGTTATTTTGAAAATGTACTATTATTTTTATAATCAATGTTAAACACAACCGTCTTAACTCGCTCTTCTAATTTTCATATTACCAAAATTAAAATGCCGTCGGCATATGTGGAAATGGGATATGTTGCCTCTTCGACTTACTTAAACTGCTGAAGAGACAGCTTCTAGCTTACGATATATGGCAAACTATGTAGTATTCTATATCTAGTAAGCAATGAGCAATGTGGAGTCTGCACAGGCAGAGATGCCCCGTTATTATAATAAAAGTATTTTTGAGAGTTGGAACACTGTAAGGTTGGCACCATCAAACATGTCAACACATTAATTATATTTATATTTTGAAATTAAAATAATAAATTTAAAATGAGAAATGATATTTTGATTTATGCTTGTATAAGTTTATTAAGTTTAAGACTTCACAACCCAATTTCCATAATATTTCTATAAATTAACAATATTAAACTAAATATTAAATGTTATTTTGAAAATGTACTTTATTTTTATAATATAACACAACCGTCTTAACTCGCTCTTCTAATTTTCATATTACCGAAATTAAAATGCCGTCGGCATATGTGGAAATGGAATATGTTGCCTCTTCGAAATTTTCATATAAATGAAAACTGCGCTGTTAAACTGCTGAAGAGACAGCTTCTAGCTTACCATATATGGCAAACTATGTAGTATTCTATATCTAGTAAGCAATGAGCAATGTGGAGTCTGCACAGGCAGAGATGCCCCGTTATTATAATAAAAGTATTTTTGAGAGTTGGTAACACTGTAAGGTTGGCACCATCAAACATGTCAACACATTAATTATATTTATATATTTTGAAATTTGAAATTGAAATTTAAATACACGATGTTATGAGCAAAGTTGATATTATGTTGTCGATTCAAAAGTCTTGTTTTAATGTCATACATCGATTTAAGGCATACAAAAAGTTGTGATCCCTGTCTCGCCCTCAAATGAATCAAAATTTTGTTATATCAGTTAATGTTTTCTAAGTCTATGCTTTTGATTTCAGCTGCAACTGTTTGCAACTTTCTTTGTTATTCATACTATTCTACCAGGCATGCGATATACTTTTTTGTATTTATGTGCATGTATTTTCGTGCATATTTTATTGTTTTTTATGTTTTTTTTTTCGTCATACATATATGTACATACATATTTGAGCTTTGGTTTTCATTTTATCATTTTCTCTCTTTTATCAAATGTTTGTTTTATATGTACTTTTATTTAGGCACATCATATGGGTGAAAACTTTCAGGCCCATATACATACATATAATATTTCATTTTTGAATTTTGGTGTTTAGAAAATTTGTGAAGTAATATCACTTATCACCGAAGCAAATTTAATAAAGCTTCAGTATCTACTTATTAGAAGCTTCGTTAGCAAAAAACTTGATATTAGGTGCATTCCATGAAAAAGTGGAACTCTGAACTGTTTTACAAATATACATTTTTTAATAATAATTTAGAAAAATTGTAGTGAGTATGTGTCATTTTTTGTAATCACCGTTATTTATTGAGGGTAAAAACAAGTCGGATTTTTTCATTAGTCTTTACACAACTTTTTGCGAGGTCGCTACCGCTATTGTTTATCAGATAGAAACTAGATTTCTGTTCTTAGTTATAGTGTATGGTCCTCTGTATTTAACTGCATACTCATTTTTTTGGTTAAGTGTTTTTTTGATAAGAAATTAATCATAACGGAAAGGTAAGTTTCGATGTCCCATAAGTGACACTTAATTCCTTTTTCTATTAATAATTATAAAACAAGTCGACTATACAAATTTAATTTTTCTGTTAACAGCTAACTTCTAGCGGTCTAAAAACTGGTGAAACAATTTTGTTTGAAATCGCTTTGCTTACAATATATTCTTGGTGATAATAAAGTGTATGTACGCGACGCCAAAGAATAAGTTATCTGACATCTTCAACTTTTACTGGCGTTTGTAATAAACAAAGCCCTTTTTTGTACTGCAAATCTCAATAACGCAAAAATGAGCGACCAGCAACCATCAACCAGTGCTAGCTGCATGCGAAAATTTCGAGAAAAGCAAAAAGAGAAAGATCCAAACTTTACCGCTAATGAGACTAAAAGCTTGCGTTAGCTTCGTAAACGAAAAGCAGAAAATCTTTCTCAAGGTGAGTTAAAAGTAATTTTACTTAAGGAAAGGGATAAGAAGAGATTGCAAAGGGCAAAAAAGCGGGTTGAACTTAAAAATCCTACTGATTCTCCTATAAGTACTGAATCTCCGTACAAGTCGAAACAGACTTTATCTAAAGCTGTTCAAAAGGCTCTAAAAGCACTGCCTCAATCACCAAGAAAGAAAAAAGTGGTTTTTACAGAACTAGCGCGTAAAATGAACATTGCTCTAGCAGAAAGCCCAAACATTAGCACATCAGGTGACGATACACGTTATGACGATGTGAAAGCATTTTACTATCGTCCGGATATTGTGTATACCTGCCCAGGCGCAAATGATTTCATCGTTGTTTGGGAAAACGGCATTAAGAAGAAGTGTCATAAGCATTATTTGGCTTTGTACCTACGAGAAGCCTTTTGCATTTTTAAAGAATTTTTTCCTAATATCGAAATTGGATTTTCAAAATTTTGTAGTCTAAGACCGAAAAACGTTTTGCTAATGAAAGACACACCTTCAGACCAGTGCAAATGTTTAACTCATGAAAATTTTATGTTCAAATTGAAAGGTTTGAAACAAAATTATTATAACGACTGGTGGACTATGATTTTATGTGATCCTTCTTTGGATTCGAAGTGCTGGAAAAATGAATGTGATACTTGTTCTGATGGCAAAAAAAATTAATTTCTATGGATTTAAGTACAATCTGTGTATGGAAAGAACGGGAAAAAAACTCAGAAAATAAACTACGTTTAGTAAACCACGAAACAAGTTCAGGTGAACTTAAAGAAAAATTGATTGATTCTATCCATATTATGATGAAGCATGTTAATTTAAAACGAGTTCAAGCCGGTGAATTTCAAAAAGACCAACGCAATGAATTGCGATTTGATTTATGTGCCATCCTCTGAAATTTATGAAAGGATTAAAAGTGCATCGCCGTGGGACAATGCCAAAGCGATAACTGGAATTTCCATTTTCCATTTTATTAAAACTGTGGAGAAAGTTGTGAAGTGCAGAAAACATTGCCTTTCCCAAGACAAAACTGTATTTACATACATATTGATGTTTACTATATTATAGATTTAACTATGTCCCGTACGTGACGCGACTTGTCTGTACGTGACAAATATAAAAAAATGTTTTTGAATTATAAATATGTGTTTTAATTAATATTTTTTTTCGCTAGTAGCAAGCTTGATTCTTAGTTATAATTTCCTTCGAAGACACTTTTTGTGCACCTGTAATATATTCGCTGAAATCTGAATAAAACTATAACGATTTCGAATGTTGGTTGACTTGATGTGTCCCGTACGTGACGTGGGTTGTTTGCATTTTTCTTCAGTACTTCATGACTTTTTTAAAATGTTTCTTCGCACTATTAAAGACTAGTATATAATCGATTAAATTAAAGAAAAAAATATATATATCCGATAAAACAATTAAGTGCTATATGTAATATAAACCGTGAAATTAGATGAACTTGTCTGTACGTAACAGTGGAATGCACCATTAACTTTTTACCCTGCTGTGATGACATTTTAAAGGAAAAACAGTTATTCTGAGCAAATAAAGGTCCCAGAATCTGATCTTGAAGTTGAGATAAAAAAATTATTGAGCCACATTGCGTCACAAATGTAATTAATGAACGGAATGAGTCCTCTAATTACCTATTATCAATAGAAATATGTGGCTTTGATGGCAATTCTGGTCAGAGCGAAAATAAGCAGAAATTTGAAAATAATAATTTGGAGGACAATAGTTTATTTGTCACGGCATATGTCCCTGTATAACTGATAATAAAATCGCAAAATGATGAAGAGCACAAACAAATTCGAAAAACTGCAGACCGACCTTCGTCTACCCGCTATTGCCGTCCTGTTCGAATTCAATTTCAAAGGGAATTAGTTTAATAAACCCTCAATGCACTAGATTTGCTCTAGATCCTGCAAAGGAATTAACTTCAAAATATTTCTGGTATTATCTTTCTCCGTCAGTCCGTAAAATTTTAATTCACGCCCCCTATGTTATTCAATATGCTCCAGTTTCAATTGGAGAGTTCTCATAAGAGCTGAGAGCTGAGTCAAGCAATAAGGACGTTAAGATGTATCGACTCCATCATATACGAAAGAACTAATGGATCAAATTCAAATGAGGACTTGCTAAACCGAATGCTTTTGAGCTTAGATCCTTTCATCACCAGTCAAAGAAACTATCATGCGAAAGTAAATAAATTTTTTTAAAATCAGTTTTTGATTTAGTTGACTAAAATTCAAAAAATTTCTTTTTTCGTTTATTAACTTTTTTAATTTAATATAATTAATTAAAATTTTTTACCACCGGGGGGTGTCGAAGTGGGAAACGGGAGAGGGAGATTTTAAAAAGCTTTGGCAAAAGTTTCATTTTTATTTAGGCAGTGGAAGTATTTTTGGCCGCTGATTCCATACAAGACCGACCACTGTGCAGTGGCGCTCATTTAATAACAACGCAAAAAATCCAAACACGCGTGTTTGACTGATAATTCTGCTACTGCGAAAAATATCACACGCACACGAAAGCGGCTGAACACGTACGCTAGGTCAACACAAAGAATCGGCATTTAGTTTCTGTTGAGCAAGCACCATCGCATCGCGCATTTTTTTAAATACACTGACAGAAACACCTCGAATTTTTAAAATGTTTTCAAGCGAATGGCAAGAAAATTATATTTTTATTGAAACTGATTAAGGGGAAGCGCAATGCTTATTGTGTTACAAAACAACACGCTTTCTGACCAACATCTTACCGATCTTCTACGCATTAAGGAGTATAAAGGGGAAATCAATATTGATGATGTATTATCGAAACGAGCCAATTAGTCAACGACTTTATAAATTTTCAGTATTACACAAAAAGAATGCAATAAACATTTTTGATATTTTTTCCAATTTGGCCAATAATTTTTTTCCCTGAATGTAAATGAAAAAAAAAATACAGTAGAAATTTGTTCAGCGTACATGGCAGCGAAAATCTATAGCAATGTTTGTGCAGCGCAAACGTAAAATGTAGTAGTATTGAGGCGAGGGCTCATTTATCTCAAAACTACTTTTTTCGGCGTGCCGTTGATGAAAAAAAACTATCCGTCCGAATCACTTGAAATTTTAATATGGTGTTTATAAGATCAATATCTATCGGGACTACGATCAAATTTTAATTTTAAGAACTTCGATTTTTTTTTTAATCTAAAACTGGTCCAAAAACAGCTGTTTTCAGAATCTGAACTTCAAAAGCGCGAAATTGTTTTAATTTAAAATTTTTTTTTTGGTTGTAGTCCAGGCGATAGCTGCACTCCTACTGATTAATAATTTATTTGGTTTTTATGTTTCAGATGTTCAGAAGAGTCAAAATCAACAACGGCACCGGGAGTCATCGTTTAAGATAGCTTTTTTTGGACGCCATTTTTACTATTGTTAAAATTTTTTTTATTTAACAAAAAAATATTTTTGTACTTTCCATAAGTGTATAAATAAACTGTAAAAATTTTAAATTGATTGCTCTTTTTTAAACCTTAAGAAAAAGCTAGAAAACACTCTTAATTTGAGGGTTCTAGACCACCGGGGCCCCTTAACATCCTTCATAAGTGCATCCACATAATACTTACTGCAGTTTAATTCACAAACCAAAATGTTGGGAATTTGTAGACTCTTTTAGTTGCAAATGTTTTCTGCGTAAAACTACTGCCCTAGAATTTGTTTATATATAGTATATAGGTCTCTATTACAACGCAGTTAAAGTTAGGCATATAATTTACGAGGACGTTGCTTCGCCAAATTATATTGATTATCATTCCAATTTTTTCTACTTTGGTAGACCAAGTAAGCTCTGGGTAGCCAAAGAACATCCGTTTGAAGACAAGCTAAAGTGAGAAGGCGAACCATTCCCCTAGGGTTGGTACCCACCACGTAATAAGCGCATGAAAATGACACAAAAGTCTCGAAAGAGAAATCCCCCTTTTGATGACGACCATGGCAAACGTATTCCTTATCCGGCATTTACTACAGTGGTCATATAAAAGAGCGCAAACTCGGAGTGAGATTCATGGTGAGAGAGAGACTCCGTCGGCGACTGCTAGTACTCCGTCACTCCGGTGGATGAACGTCTAGCCACAATCCGCATCAAAGAGAGGTTCTTCAACATATTGCTGATATGCGCCCATGCCCTGGCGGAAGAGAAGGACGATATGGCCAAAGATGTCTTCTATGAGCAATTAGAGCACTCCTAAGAGAGCTGCCCCTGCCACGATGTCAAAATCTTGCTTGGCGACTTCAACGCCAGGTTGGCAAAGAAGGCTCAAAATATGGTTATATATGCATATAGAAGAATTCACCGTACGATGAGCAGACGCAGATTTCTGTATAATTTAAAAAGGTGTTGCGTGTTTATGCTACCCAGTAGAATCCCAAATTCAACAAATGAAATAAATTCAATATTTATTCTTATTATTCAACGGATTAGAGTGCCTACAAGGCAATATTCCGATTACTTTGGCGGAGGGGTAAAAAAACCGAATTTCCGTATAAATGGGGTACATACGGATAGGGGAGCTTCTCCAGAGGAGGAATATCCAAAAATTATGTAAAAATTGCTAATATTTTTTAAAATATTCACGATTAAAAGTTCAAAGATTTGTACTAAGAAAACATGTTATTTCTCTATGTTTCACAAAATTTTTTCACATTTTTTACTTTGTATATTTAAATACACACTCTAAGCTTTGAAATAAGCTTACATTTCACTTTTATTTTGCTATATTTTACCTAAATTTATTAATTTAAAAATCACTTAGCACACTCATCGTTGAAAAGGTTAGATTGTTTACAATTATGAGGAAAACGAGCCTTGCCACATCTTAAACAGTAAACATGTAGGATTTTCAACAATTTTTCTTTGTTTGTTTTATCGCGCCATTCTTTTTTCTTTATTAACTATAAAAAAATACTTTCTACATATGTATATGTGTACTACGTAATTTATGTGACTGACGCGTTGGCGGCCTTCGGCCGTGCTCTAAAAAAATAACTCTGGCCGAGCGAATACCCGGGGTGACTGAAGTACTTTCGCGTAGTACTCCTTTCTGCGTTGGCTGCCTTCGGCCGCGCGCTAAAAAAATAACCCTGGCCGAGCGAATACCCGGGGTGACTGAAGTAATATCGCGTAGTACTCCTTTCTGCGTTGGCGGCCTTCGGCCGCGCTCTAAAAAAATAACCCTGGCCGAGCGAATAAGCGGGGTGACTGAAGTACTTTCGCGTAGTACTCCTTTCTGCGTTAAAAATAAAAAAAATATATTGACTTTTTGTTATAAAGTGGTGAAAGTGGTTATATTCTTTGGTTATTATGCACTCATATGCAAACAAAATTTAAGTTTTTGTTATAAAATTGATAAATTTTGATTATTATTTCTGTCAGCGATTTCCATTTATTTTTTATGAAACATTGGTTTGTATATTAGGTGACGATATATATTTATATATTATATTTAAAATATGAGTTTGAGTGCATAATAACCACAAAATATAACTACTTTATATCCAAAACTCAAATTTTGTTTCAATATGAGTGCATGATAACCGTAAAATATAACCACTTTATATAATCTTTATTTTACGGTTATCATGCACTCATACATATTGAAACAAAATTTGAGTTTTCGTACTGTACTGTAACCTTACACTTTATTACGTAACATTATTATATAATATTACTTATACATACGTATATATAATAATGTTATATAATATTACTAATACATGTATATAATATTACTTATTTGCTTAATAAATTTAAAAAAAAAAATATCCATATGCATGAATAGAGGAATTTTTGCGAAAAAGAGGAATTTCAGCGAATTGCCTTGTCATCACATGGCAGCGCTCCATTTCTTCGTAATTTTTGGTAAACAAATGAGGTTCAAACGAGTGTAAAATTTAATTTTTAAAATAAAGATTTTTTAAATAAAAAACCTGCTAAAAGTGTAAAATGTGGATTTATTTAAAAGATTATAGTGTAATTTAATTAATTTGAAGAGAAAAATGTGAATAAAGTGGGTTTAACGTGGTGAAATAGCTTCTTGAAATGTTCGAATTTTGCGAATTTTTGAACTTTAAGGTCGAATATCTCGTAAACTAAGCGTTTGCGGTACAATAACCCTGTGTATTTTTTAATCAGGAGGACTTCCTCTTTCCAACGGTACCTTCAAATCGCGACGCCAAAGAAATCGGAATTGTGCCGCCTACAATTGTGTTGCTATTGGACCTATGAACTCAGTTTACCAAAATTATTAAAATACAAAAATGAAGCCATTGAATTGTGTTACGTAAATTGAAAGGTGAAATTTATATCATTGCGTCAACCTCCAGATCCATTATATTCAAGCTATTATGTCAATTGGCCAAATCACAAACTGCACTATTTTATGATCAACTGTTACAACCAGGGATAATGGGTTGCCCAACTTATTCCAGTGTGAGAGCGCCTCAAAATAAGCGTTTTTTATAACATTTTCCATTATGGCCAGATCGAACAAAATAAGAATTTTTGGGCATTTTAAATTAAAACACCCAACATTTATTACGATTGCAAATTATTATGTATTGGACTTTTAATATATGACGAAACTACTTAAATCCTTTTTTATGATTTTATGGTATATTAAAACAACTGACTTTTGATCTTTCAATACTTAATAGGGTGAATTAAGCCTGTTAGTTCTCAATTATCAAATGTTGTTAATCATTTGTAATTGAAAATTAATTCTATTATGCATCAAATTACAAAACGTTTCATGAAATATATTTAAATTTCGCATTTTCTTTGATTTTCACTGTTTTAAATTTTTATTAACGATCTTGAACAGCGGCAACAAATTCCTCCGTTTACATATTTTTTTGGTAAGATTTCAATCTGGCCGTCGCTCGTTTCCAATTGCTAAACGTCAATCCAATCCAATCAATCCAGTCAACTGTCAAAGTTTAGGTGGTTTTGACGTTTAGCAATTGTTCTCTCACTTCCAGTGAGAGAGGAGTTGGGCACCCCATTATTCCTGGTTACAACGCGAAAAATTACATGATCTTAATATCTTTTCCACTATTAAACAAACAAAAGTAGATACGTATTTTATAATCTTATGAAAGGAACATATTATGGAACTGAAGGGATTTACTTCTTGGGTGCCCCTGTTGGCACAACAATTCGCTTAAAAATGAAATTTTACTTGCTCTTGCTTCTAATAAAGATGATGTCGTGAACTATCCACCGGAGTTTTTTTACTCACTAGATTTGCCAGGATCGCCGCCTCAAAATTTTCAATTAAAAATTTTGTAAAAGCATTTCATAACCCAACAGTGTTCTTATTGCCGTTGAAAAGATTAAAAACAGCTGTTTTCGCCATTCAAGAATTTACATCGCTCAATATTCATCAAAAGAAAACATTGTCATATAGTATTTTGTAATAAAAGCCGTATTCTTTTAAATATATTCCATACAATGGAAATAATGGACGCATTTTTTTCATTTGGGAAGTCGATTTTCAGCAGAAATTAGGTTCATAGCTCTAATAAAAATTTGTTTGTTTACATTTTTTCCTTTTTGTGGTGTCTAAATCAGCTGTGATAATGTAATAGATTTCCAATGCTGCCAAGTAGATGGCACAAAATCAGAGTCGCACAGCGAGATTTAGCGTGGATCAGTTTCAAATCACTCCGATGAAGTGATTTTGAACTGTCATTTTTATATGGCGAAATCTTGATAAATTTATAAGATTAGTGGGATAAACCACTCAATAGCCGAAATCGTGTGATTAAGTGTCGGTCTGAACATGGTATAACTGTTGACTTAATAGTTTTATTTTTTTATCTTACTAGCTGACCCGGCGTCTATAATAGCAGAATAAGTATTAAAAACCTAAAAAAATTACTGCTCCTATACCAAAAAATTTGTGGAATCCATGCTAAAATATATGGAAGTATATATTGCCAATATGGGCTATGTGAAAAGTATTAATTGACCTTTATTTTTGTTGTGAGATATATTTTAATACTTAAGTTTGTTTGGTGTTCATTTAATAAAATAGCCATCTGACTTTATGAAGCATTAATTAAATGAGTATATCCGTTGCTGTGGAGTGGTATTATTGATTTCCGTAAAGCGTGTTTAGTTTTAAGACAATAACGGTCCGTAAAACAACTTATTTCGACTATAGCATTGAAGACAAATTAGGAAAATATCATGCAACGATTTCATTATAACTACAAAATTGGGTAATATGCATTCCTGCTATTAGGAATTTACTTAGATTAAAATATTCGTTTACCTTGTGATCGCCCATACAAATATTATCTCCAATTAAATTATATGACGTATTTCTATTTATAGTTATTTCATTCATTTGAGCGCTCATCAAAACTCGATCACACCAAGATGGGCACCTTGTTGTCAAATATCTAGTCGGCAATTCAGGTTTCTCTTCATAGGGATACGATGGTGAAAACGTGATTTCATATTCGAACAGTATACCTTTGCAAATTTCCAAATCCCGGTCGTATTGCTTTAGCTAGAATTTAACAATAAAGTTTTGTCTTTTTATTAAGGGCAAATAAGAAAAAATTAAGTACTGAATGAGTAAATTGAAAAATGGCCAAAAAAAGTCAAAAACAATTTACTGACACCTACATAAGTTCTGGATGCAACACTGAAATAAATTAAAAACAAGAAAAAACAGCGGTGCAGCCGAAACTATAATACTCTTCACAAATTCCAAAGATTCCTTTCAAGATCCAAACAATTTCATCGGAATTTGGTGGAGATATCTCATCAAAAGGAAAAGTTTCCGTATAATCACTTACATAGTTCCAATTTCTTTGGAGATTGCTATGTATTTATGACTTTAAATAATAACTCATGCCAAATTTTGTGAACATACACATGTATCTCGTCAAATGAAAAAGTTTTCGATACAAGCACTGTTCCAAATTGAGATATTGTATAGGGTATAATTCCCGATCTAAGTTTGCTTACTCTACGCCTATGGGACAAATATCGCCTGATTGTAGCGTAATTTCTTTTCTCCTTTGTTATTTACATTCAGCTATTGACATATATGCATATGTAAGTTAGCACATATACAAAATATACAGACAATTTTGTAAGTAAAATCTAATTCAGCAATATTTTGCATTGCTCAAGTAAAATTAAGTAAAATTAAAGTTAGCACATATACAAAATATACAGACAATTTTGTAAGTAAAATCTAATTCAGCAATATTTTGCATTGTTCAAGTAAAATTAAATCAAATAAAATTAATTTCCAAAAATTGCAATAACAAAAACACATTTCGTCGGCACTATAACAAGCGGAAACCGAAGCGGAAACCGTGCCGCCGCAATGTGAGCCGTTTCACAACCAAACTGAGGTTCGCACTGGTTTTAGCTTACGTTATGATTATTTGATGTATAGAAATAAGTTCTAGCTAGTAAGAACTCGTACATATGTAAGTTTTTAGTAAGTAAGCAAAATTTGATTATAAAAACTAAGTAAATTTGTTGAATAAAGAGAGTTCAATTTTTGCCAGCAGCAAAGGTGCGTGTTGATATTATTGGTGGGCAGCATTAACTTGTATGCACATACATATGTTAGAGACGCTGACGGTTGCCAACTGTACATATGCGCATCGCTAGCAAATGCTCTATTCCCGAAATCATAATTAGTTTACATACATACATATCTACATATCAAGTAAAAGCGCATATATTCGCACCTACATAAAGTATATTACCTATCGATGTGCAGTTATTAGCATTGCATTTTTTGTACATGTGCCTATTGTATAAGAAAGCATATAATTGCCGCTCCTTATGTATTTAAGTTAGTCGTTCCCAGTTCCTCTTGTTTTATTGAAATATTATAAATTTTTGGTGCCTCCAGTGAGGACTGCGACCACCTGTCTTGAGTGTTAGGTGATGATGGTCTCATTGAATTTACGTGCATCGGCACATGCTTCAATTGTGCGCCTTGGAAAAGAAATCCAGAATGCAGATTTCAATCCGGATAAAGTGGAGTGTGAAGTTTTACTCAGGCGAGTAAATCAACACTTTGATCGTCATACATCACCACTTTGATCTGGTCAGCAAGGCGAAGAAAGACGAAATTGCATCTCACGAAGAGTTGTTTGCGACAACAGAATCATTGTACACCACGTTGTGTGTCACGCTGCAACGCCGTTTAAACCCCCAGACTGCCGTTCAGGTTGCATCATCGACAATAAATCATGTGGCAGACATGTGACTGGATCCGGTATCAATCCCACGATTTGACGAAAAACCAACGAGTTGGTTGGCATTTAAAGACCTCAACAACGCGGATTTGCTGCTATTTCTCGAACGACGTGCCAACAACCATTGCACCACAAACCGTTACCACACAACCGTTGTTTAAGCGTTTCGCCTCTCGTACAGTTAAGGCGTACGTGGACGCCACGCATAGTATTCAATGTACAAACGCACTCCCCGCTACATTTGGTTGCCCTTAGTGCTCAGGTAATCATCGGTTAATAAGGTGTCCTCAGTTTCGAAACATGCAAGTTCCTGAACGGTGGGAACGTGTAAGGCGTTTAGCAATATGTTTCAATTGTCTCCGATCAGAACATACCGTCTGCCAGTGCACTTCTAGTGCATGTTCGTTTTGTCAGCTACTCTGCCGACGTACAGGTACAAGACCTGTGGATAATATAACGGATACGAGTTTATCCGCAAGTGTATTCCCTCCAGCAATGACAATTAGATAAGGTCCAGTCGTTAGTTGTGCAAAATGACCGGACCATTTTACTTGCGACGGCTAAGATGCTCCTTTCAGAATGCCGTGCATTATGCGACATAGAATCTCAGGTGAGCTTTCTCTATGAATCCATGTTTAAAATTCTGAATCTTCGTAGAACTATGGGACAGAACCGAGTAGAAGGTAAAGGCGCCATTGTAGCCACTTACACAAAGGTGTTCAAAATTGAACATATTCATTGCTTTTAAAAGGCGGTATATATTAATATTCTCTTATTTAGACATTTTTATATTCTACAAATAAGATAAGGAATATTGTAGCTATTGTAATAAGTTATACAGTCCACATATTTACATACATAGTATGTATATTAGATAAGACCGAGGCAATATACATAAACAAGCACATAAAAATATATGCATTTATATGCAGCATACATACATATATGAGGCACGTATGCATTAATATGTAATACGCATGCATTCAAAAAATAAAATAAACATATTTACTTAGGTTTGGGCAATTGATTACAAATGCACATGTGCACTTGAAAACAACCCAAACCATGCAACATAAATTATATGACAGCAATCACACACGCACACATGTATAGCATGCCAAGGCTGAGAAAGGCGGAAACATATCCAAAAAGATTATGGTAGGGAAAGCGTCCCAGGTTTTCCCAAAGGGTAAAGAGGTAAATACCCCGAAAAGGCTACGTGACATAAGAGGCTTTTTACCACCTACTAAAAAGCCGAAAAATATAAATAAAGCGGTGCAGCCCTACAGTGAGGCAGCGAAACTAATTAAAGCCAATACAACGGTTAGATCCAGCGAAAGCGAAACTTGGGTGGACGTTGTTAAGAACCGAAGACCGCTCGAAAAGAAAATAAGATCGAGGCCAGACGCCATCATACTTACGAAAAAGGATGGTGCATCATACGCGGATATTCTCCGGAAAATAAAAGGTGACAGTGGCTTAGAGGAATTTCGCTCAAGCGTCACGTACATAAGAAAAACGTTGAAAAGAGACCTGCTATTAGAGATGAAATATCAAGCGGATAAGAGAGCCGAAGCGTTCCAAAGTACCTTAGAAGGAGTGGTCGGTGAAATGGCTGTAATACAGCCCAAAACCCACAACGTCATGATTATATGCAAGGATTTAGATGAAATAACTTCTCCAGAAGAGATTTGCGAAGCTATGCAAAAAGAGTGTGGAATAGAAAATCTGGGAAAAATAAACGTTAAGAGTATGCGAAAAACCCGAAGCGGTACTCAAATAGCTGTCTTATTCCTGCGCGCCCAGGACGCCAAGACTGCGCTCAAGGTAGGCAAAATAAAAATCGGGTGGTCTGTATGTCGCCTCCGGGAATACTCCCCTATTCCCCGTTGCTTCAGGTGTTTCCATCAGGGGCACATGGCGCATAACTGTTCCAACCCCGTGGACAGGTCGTCTCTATGTACACGTTGTGGAGCCGGTGGACATGTAGCGAAGTCTTGTACTAACAATCCAAGCTGCATGCTTTGCAAAGGAGCATACTTAGCCCTGAGTACTACGTGCCCTAAATATCTCGAGATAGCAATATACAAGGCGAAGACGCAATGCACTTGGTATCCTCAGTGCGAAAAGAATTGTTCACAGCATGCGACGCAACCATGCGTAGAACAGTACACCACAACAACCGGAAGCCAGCGTATTGGTGGAATGAAGAAATAGCTGGACTTAGAAAGCTCTGCCATTCAGCTAGACGTCGCCTACAACGTAATCAACGGGAAGAAAATGAAAGCAGTCTCAGACAAATATTTAAAAGTCAGAAGAAGCTTCTAAAATTAGCCATTGGCCGCATTAAAAAGAAGTGTTTTGAAAAGCTTTGTGAGGAAGCAAACGAAGACCCCTGGGGAACGGCATACAAAATCTGTATGTCTAAATTCAAAAATAAGGCACAACAACCCATTATGAGAAATATCGTGGAAACCTTGTTCCCAAAACACCACACTATTTCTTATGCTAAGCCCCGAACCGAAGTCGTAGAGCCACCACTGCTAGTTAGTGAAGAAGAAATATTGGCCATAACCACAAAAATTAAAAGCAGCAAAGCGCCTGGATTAGATGGCATACCAAACAGAGCATTAAAGGAAGCCATGACTTTGAAACCAAGATTGTTCGCAGAAATGTATAATGCGTGCTTAAAAGAAGGAATATTTCCCGACCCTTGGAAAGTCCAGCGTTTGGTTCTACTTCCTAAACCAAAAAGGCCTCCGGAGGAACCTACATCATATCGACCTCTGTGCATGCTTGACACTATTGGCAAAGTATATGAAAGCATAGTTAGAAACCGCTTGGAGACAGCAATCCAGAAAGCCGGCGGATTATCAGAAAGACAATACGGCTTTATGAAAAAGAGGTCCACCATTGACGCATTATATGAAGCCGTTGACACCGCGAAATGCGCATTAAGTGGCAAGCGATGGAAGGGCGGAACAAAAAAATATTGCGCGCTGATCACCCTGGATGTGAAGAATGCCTTCAACTCTGCAAAGTGGGCAAACATATTCGACGCTCTGTTTGACATGCGCGCTCCTCAATATATTATGGAAATTATCATAAGTTATTTTGAAAACAGGCGACTTTTATTCGATACAGATGAAGGCACCAAGAACTACTCTATCTCGAGTGGAGTACCGCAAGGCTCGGTACTAGGCCCCCTTTTATGGAACATAATGTATGATGGGGTACTAAGGAGACACCAACTGAAAGCTATTAAATTAGTTGCATTCGCAGACGACCTTATTGTGTTAGCAGTTGCTAAACACCTCGATGACCTCCGGAGCTAATGCAACGAGTGCATAAACGGTCTGCGCCAATGGTTTTCTTCAATGAGTTTAGAACTGGCGGAGCAAAAGACTGAAGTCTTGCTCAGAAGTACAAGAAAAGTGGAGGAAAACATATCTCTCACCATAGGAGAGTGCCAGATTCATTCACAGCCACACCTAAAATATTTGGGAGTAATAGTAGACTCAAGGCTCAAATTTAAGGACCACCTAGAATACACTGCAGGTAAAGCGAAGAAAATCCTGAATGGCTTATCAAGAATGATGGCAAATAAAGGCTGCGTGCGTTCCAGCCGGCGTTTTTTACTCGCAAAGGTTATGAGATCGGTTGTATTATATACGGCTCTAATATGGATCCAGGCGCTAGGCATCAAAGCATATGCCAGACAAATAAACACAGTGCACAGGCTGTCGGCACTAAGAGTTTTCAGTGCTTTCCAAACAATTTCAAGCGATGCTGCTGAAGTAATAGCCGGTATGATGCCCATTGACATCCAGGGTGACGAATACGAGCGAGTGTACAAATTATCAGAGCAGAAGAACAGAAGAGAGAGAGTGAAAAGCTTAGCTATATGGCAGCAGCGGTGGCAAACCTCACTCAAAGGACGGTGGATGTACAGACTCATACCGGATATCCATTCCTGGATCGACAGACGACATGGGGACCTGGATTTCCACCTAACCCAAATACTAAGTGGACATGGATGCTTTAGAAGCTATCTGTACAGATTCCAGCAGGACATAAGTCCGAATTGTCCGTCGTGTTCAGAGTGCTTTGAAGACTCTGAGCATGTTTTCTTTTATTGCCCGCGCTTTATAAGTGCAGTTTTACAGTGGAAAATTTGACGACGCTCATGTGTTAAGTCCACTGAGAACTGGGGGGCTGTCAGCGAAGCGGCAGCCTCAATCATGACAAAACTGAGACATATAGACCAGAGTAGGCGTCCGTCAGTCATGTCTTAACACTCCCACGAAGTAATACTTAATCAGGTGGTTCCGTGGGAGAGTCTAGAGTTGGGAGTACATACACATATGTACATACTATATTTAATTAGATAAGATAGTTTTAAAATTTGTATATAAGTAAAGAAAACACAAAATAAAATCAGAATGAATAAATTCTCCCTGAATATAAGTCTATCATTGCCCCACACCAGCGGTAAGGATTGTTAGAAACTACATTGAGGTAGTAACATTTAGTCTTTCGAGCCGGATAGTAGCTCGGGCCAAAATTGTAAGACCTGTATAAATGAAATACAGGCAATATATGTAAAAGACCTATAATATATGTATGTATATAGGCAATATAAAAGCCCTGTTATTTACAAAGGCAAATTAGTAAAGAAATTGTAAGACGGGTCAATATTCCCGCATATTCATTTGATCACATAAATATATGCATTTATATGCTGCATACATATGTACATATATGAGGCACGTATGCATTAATATGAAATACCCATGCATTCAAGAAATATAATAAACATATTTACTTAGGTTTGGGCAATTGATTACAAATGCACATTTGCACATGAAAACAACCCAAACCATGCAACATAAATTATATGACAGCATACACACACGCACACATGCATAGCATTGAATAGTTGAAAACAACCCCATGTGGTGTACTGTAATATACATACACATACATATATTTAATTAGATAAGATAGTTTTAAAATTTGTATATAAGCAAAGAAAATCAGAATGAATAAATTCTCAGCTTGAATAAGATCTTTGTTTTCCCCCCACCAGTGGTAAGGATCTAAAGCATCTTATTTAAGTTTAAAGGTTTGATCTTACAAATCAAACAGTTTGATTTTATAATCAAACAAAGGGCTCCACAACTGTGTGATTGAGATCCCTCACTGATGAGGCTTTCTCGATGCAATTTGAAGTCTACATCTTACCAACGATTACGACTATGACACCAGTATGCAAGGTCAACTCCTCCGCCTGGGGTCACCCTTATGGACTACAGCTTGCCGATCCAACATTTTTTACTCCCGCCAAAATTGATCTACTTATTGGCGCATATATTTGGCCCGCTTTAATTGCAGATGGGATTGCTACGGGACCCATGACGAACCGAGCGCGATCTGTACCCGCCTCGGTTGGATTGTGTTTGCCCCCGCGATGGTCAACACTCCAAACCATTAGACGCATATTTTAACTGTCAGCAAATGTATAGACGATCAGCACCTGTACAAACTACTGCAGAGGTTCTGGCAGGTAAGGACAATGGTCCTGTCGACGAACTCTCGGTAGACTCTTGTGAATGGATTTTTATTGACACTGTACGTGGCACAGGGAGTGGACGCTATAGTGTACAAATCCTGTTTCTTCCGAATGCTCCAGTGTTAGGAGATTCATATCAAGCAGCGTGAAGTCAGGTTTTCCATCTTGAAAGAAAATTAGCTGGCGAACCTGAGCTTCGCAACAAATACATCACGTTTATGCAAGAGTACATAGCACTCGGTCACATGAATCCCATGAAATGCGATTGCTTCGACCCCACGCAATGCTATTACGTACTCCATCATGCGGTGACAGGTAAATTTCGTGCGGTATTCAACGCGTCCTGCAAAACCACAAGCGGAGTGTCATTGAACAACACTCAGTTTTCGGGACCACAACTCCTTCACAATTAGATTGATATTCTTCATCGGTTTCGACGCTTTCGGATAGCGCTAACAGCCGATGTCAGGAAGATGTTTCGACAGGTTGAGATCAATCCCTTACATCATAAATGGCAACGCATCTTGTTGCGGGATCTCCAGTCGAACCACTACGTAGCTTCGAGTTGGCTACAGTAACGCATGGAATGACAAGCAGTCCATAGAATGCGATTCGCTCCTTACGCCAATGTACTTTAGATAACTACACCATTGTGGAGGACGAAAACCGGGCTTCTACAGCAAGGAACAATAACATTGATGGATTTTACGTCGACGACTATTAGGAAAGTTTTGACTCTCTGATGGGGTCGAATCGTTACATCCGTACACGGATCGGCAAACATACGAATGAAAATTACGTGATACGTAAATCGTATGCGGTGATTGGCATTATGAAATACGATAACAACCGGATAGTAATGTATTTTCAATTCACCATAATTTTTAAATTCCACATTGCCTTGGATCGTATTTTTAGGTCACAATAGATGTGGAACTGTCAAAACTTTTGCGAAATTTTCAATAAATGGACAAAAGCTAATTAAATATCAAAATGAATCCAACTTTTTTTTGTTTTTTGAGCTCTAGTCAAAGTGATGGGGATAATAAAATAGTGCGGAGATAGCTAAGAGATCGTAGCAATAGCGCAGGTAAAAAAAAATATGGATCCTCATTAACAAAATTTTCTTTGTAGATGTATCGTTGAACAAAGCATCGGAATCTTTAAAACACGGTGGAAAATTTTAGGATATGGCAAGAGAGGAAGGTATCACCCCACAAAGGTAGAAGTATTGCTAACGTTTGTGAGGCATTACATAACATCTGCATAAAATTTACAACAAGTTGCGAGCTTCAAAATTGCGATTCTTATCACACACAAGAAATTGACATCGGGGTAGCGAATAGGCTTGCCACCCGTACTTTATTATAAAGTATTTTACGTTATTTCAGGTAATTGTATTCTATACTTTATAAGAACAATAAAGTTCACAAAAATACTTTATTTCGCATGATTTGATTTCTTTGAGATTTGGAAAAGTTTAGTCGATGAATTTGTTAAACGAAATTTATAGATTGGTGATTTAGTGCTGAATCGATGTCGCCACTCGTCGGCGCCACATCACTCAAGCAATCGTTTTGTACAATTAGGTACAATTTCTGAACGCTACCTAACCTCAAATGTCAATGATGTCAGCGTGTCAATCATTATCACAATAATTTGTTTGTTTTGTGCAAAGCGGTTGAGTGCAATTTTATTAGAATACGATATAAAGTTTTATAGATTTATGCTATAGTACATTATGGATAAGAATACTCCAAGAACACCTGCAAAATGCAATTTCGATAGTGAAACGGATAAAATGGATATTGAATATACTACACCGAAAAAATGTTTAAAAAAAAGATAATACGACAAAACAGAAAAATAAACGATTTCAGAAATATAAAAGTCATTGGGAAATCGAACATGGCGATTGGTTAATTAATGATCCATTAAACGAATCTAATGCAAAATGAAAATTATGTGGAGTTACATTTACAGTTGCCTCAGCAGGAATAGGACAAGTAAAAACTTTTTCTTTTTTCTGTATGTCGTGTGTGTGTGTCTCTGTATTGGTTTGATTGCATTAAATATCAAAACTTAACTTTGCTAAGCTATAAAATGATCTGATTTTATTTAAAATAATTATGCAGTTTTTTCACAATAACTATAAAAGCATAATTATTTGATGGTGACTGGAGGTGATGGGTAAGGTGGCGGGATTATTCTCATTATTTTCAGATTAAACAACACCTGCAAACCAAACAACACAGATCAAAAGTAGAAGTGAGGAGAACATCTGGACTACTAGAGAAATTCCTTGACTCTTCTTCTACTTCCACATCGTCTCGACACAGTGATAAAGAAAATGTTATTGCATCTGAGTTAGCCCTAACATATCACACAGTAAAACATAATTTGTCCTACAATAGCATGGATTGTACTATAAAATTGAATAAAATTATTTATGTCAATTCAACTACAGCTACAGGAATTCATCTAGCTAGAACAAAAATGGAAGCACTATTTACAGAGGTGTTGGGCCCATATTCTTTACAAAACGTAATAGACGCTATCAATAAAGATAATTTGTTTTACTGCTTACAAACAGATGCTTCTAACAAAAAAATATAAAACTGTTTCCATTAGTGATACAATATTTTACAGCCAAAACTGGCATTGAAAACAAATTAATAGATTTTTATGAAAATAGTAATGAATCTGCGATGGTATGTTTGAAGCAATTCAAAAGTCATTAGAGCAATACAAATTATCTTTTCATAATGTATCTGGGTTAAGTGCTGATAATACAAATGCAAATTTTGGCGTCAATCATTCTTTATTCACAAATATGAAAAATGTGGTACCAAATTTGATTAATGGCAATTGTCATGCACATATAGTGCATAATTGTGTAAGATGAGCTTTTTATCACATGACATAGAAAATGTGATTTTAAAAATTTATGCACATTTTTCACATTCTGCTGTAAGAAGAGAGGAGCTGAAAAAATTTGTAGCATCAGTAGATGGAGACTTTCATGAAATAAGACGCCATGTGGGAACAAGATGGCTCTCTCTTTTGCCATGCATTGATACATTATTATTAAATTGGTCACCTATTAGAAGCTACTTTTGAAGTTTAGACCATTGTCCAATAGTTATACAAGATTTATTGATGCTCAATGATACTAAGAATGATATGATTAAAATTTATTTGCATTTTTGTAGTCACTTATTAAATTTATTTAATAAAGCTGTGATATGTCTTGAAGGCAATTGCATAACAATTTTAGATATTTTTGTGGGATTATGGTTAATCTTAGAAATCAATTAAAACAAAGAAAACAAGATCTGTTTTTTGGCTATGAAACAGGCAAAAAAATTAAACTGTTATCTTCACCGGAACTGACTAGAAAAATTCAAGGGAATTTTTTATTATTTATTGACGAATCCCTAGTGTACCTGAATAAATGGTTTGATTTTAACAATTAATTGTCTATTCCCGCCACGTCAGCATTCACAGAAAGAGTTTTTTCTGTGATGAATAGCAAATGGCGAGACGAAAGAAACAAACCGTCTCTGAATTTGATAAAAAATTAATTAGTTATTTATTTTAGTTTAAATATAGAATGTAAAGATGCTATGCAATTGTTCAGTAAAGATGCTAATTTGATACAAATTGCAAAAAGCAATAAAAATTATGTTTTTAAATATAATAATAAAAAAAAATAAATTATACTTTATTTTAATAGTATGTACTTTTTTTTTCCTTCCTATAATAACCAATGTACTTTAACTGCAAAAAAAAGGTGGCAACCCTAGCCCTGTGGTACACCAGCCCTTATCTGTCGTTCATCAGATATGAAATCTCCCATTTTTACCATAAATTGTCTATTTTTTAAATAAGACTCCAATGTTTTATACAATTTTAAAGGTAGAATGTTTTTAATCTTATACGAAAGACCTTCATGTCACACCTTATCGAACGCCTGAGCCACGTCTAGAAATAAAGCTGAACAGTACTCTCTGTGCTCAAATGCTTTTCTTTCCATTTGGACACAGCTTCTTTATATACATTTCGGTATTGAATTCTTCTTCACGTTTAAGTGCTTTTATTAATTTACATGCAGCTGATTTCAATTGAAGCTGAGTGGAAGGGGAGCGATTTATCTTCCATTCACGCCTTGCACGCCTTTTTTCATTTACAAGCTTTGCTATTTCTCTGTTAGTAATATTTCTGGCACCAAGCGGCTTATAGTTTTTGTTTGGTGTTGCTAAGACAGCTGCGCTAGTTATTATATCATTGAGTTCTTCTATGCTTTCGTCAATATCTCTTCCTGTATTTATTTTGTACTCAACATTAATGTGGCTACTCACGTATTTTTTATATTTTAGCCAATTTGTTTTATAAGATGTTAGATCCACTTTTGGATCAACGAATATGGGTTGTTCACATAATTTTATTATTACAGGAGAGCGATCAGAAGATAGATCAGTACATGTATCAGCTATTTATCGATTTATCTATTCTTTTGATTACAGCAAAATCAATTAAATCTGGTATTTTTTTACGATAACTAGGCCAATATGTCGTCTTACCAGGAGATATTATGTTAAGTTTATTGTGCTTATTTATAATAGTGTGATACAGCTGTCGTCCTTTCAGATTAATTAGCCGTGAGCCCCAATACATGTGTTTTGCATTGTAGTCTCCACTTGCTAGAAATCTATGGCCTAGTGTTCCAAAAAAGTTTTTAAATTGGATGTCTGTAATTTTAAACCGAGGTGGGCAGTATATGGCCGTCAGATTTAAGTCCCCGCAGCGATTTTTTATAGTTATTGTTGTAGCTTGTAATTGCGCTGTGGCATAAGATTCTAATGTGTGGTGATTTAACCGTTTTCTGACCAACACTGCTGTTCCTCCATGTGCCTTTCGATCTGGGTGGTTAGAGTCTAAATCCTGGTATAAAGAAATTGTTTTTGTTCGTAAGATGAGTTTCTGATAATAGCATTACATCAATATTATTTTCATCCAGAAATCTAATAAGTTCCAATTTATGTTGGTTAACACCGTTAGCATTCCATAAACAAATGTTCAATACACTCATTTTTTACTTAAAAAATTTTGCAACATTTGGTTTTGTGATTTGATTATCTCTTGAATCATATTTTGCATTGAAGCCATAAATTATGTCATACATTGGGTAAGGTTTAAAATCATAGTTTCAACTCTTCCATTCGGTTGGTTTTGGGGCAATTACATTTGTGTAGTATTGTCTTTCACCACGTTTGCATAGCTCCCATGTGTAGCATTGTCTTTAAGATTTACTGATTTTGAAATATGGACGGGGATTTTAATATTTTCATTAGATGGAATATTTATCATTTGGTTACAACGTGGTTGGATGCCCTGTGACAACTTCGATTTCAAATCTTTGTATACAGGGCAACCCCTGTAGTTAGCAGTGTGATTTCCTCCACAATTGCTGCATTTTTTATTTAAATCCTCTTTTTTAAGAGTACATTTTGAAGTAGGATATAGATCACCACACACTACACAGTCACTTCGTAGAGTGCAATATGCTTTCGTGTGTCCATACTCTTGGCAGTTTGTACATTGTTCTAGACCATTTCTCTTGTGTGGTTCCTCAACGGTGATTCTGCGATGGAGAAGATATTTTAAATTGTAAATCGGGTGTATTTAATTTTTCTTTCATTTGTTAGAATCTGGCATCAATTATATTTTGAACATTGGTTGTGGGACTTTGTTCTTGTTAAAAATATTTACTACTGATTTAATGCTAAAACCACCTTCTTCTAGTCCTTCTTTAACGTCGTTAGAGTTTACCGAAGACTCTATACCTATTATGACAAAAACTAGGCCTTTTGAGCTGTTCAGTTGGTAAGAGTAGTAATTCTTGTTATTATTTGATACGAATTTTACAATATCCATGGAACTTTTTTATACTCTCGCAACAAAGTTGCTAAGGAGGGTATTATAGTTTTGTTCACATAACGGTTATTTGTAAGTCCTAAAACTAAAAGAGTCAGATATAGGGTTATATATACCAAAGTGATCAGGGTGACGAGTAGAGTTGAAATCCGGATGTCTGTCTGTCCGTCCGTCTGTCCGTCCGTCCGTCCGTCCGTCCGTGCAAGCTGTAACTTGAGTAAAAATTGAGGTATCGTGATGAAACTTGGTACACGTATTTATTGGCTCCATAAGAAGGTTAAGTTCGAAGATGGGCAAAATCGGCCCACTGCCACGCCCACAAAATGGCGAAAACCGAAAACCTATAAAGTGTCATAACTAAGCAATTTGGCACAAAGATCGCATTAGAGAGGGGCATATGTGGACAAATTTTTTTTTGGAAAAGTGGGCGTGGTCCCTCCCCCTACTAAGTTTTTTGTACATATCTCGGAAACTACTATAGCTATGTCAACCAAACTCTATAAAGTCGTCTTGTTCAGGCATTTCCATATACAGTTCAAAAATGGAAGAAATCGGATAATAACCACGCCCACCTCCCATACAAAGGTTATGTTGAAAATCACTAAAAGTGCGTTAACCGACTAACAAAAAACGTCAGAAACACTAAATTTTACGGAAGAAATGGCAGAGGGATGCTGCACCCAGGCTTGTTTTAAAAATTGAAAAAGGGCGTGGCGTCGCCCACTTATGGACCAAAAACCATATCTCAGGAACTACTAGACCGATTTCAATAAAATTCGGTATATAATATTTTCTTAACACCCTGATGACATCTACGAAATATGGGTGAAATGGGTTCACATCACGCCTTCTTCCAATATAACACTATTTTGAATTCCATCTGATGCCTTCTCTGTATAATACGAGTATATACATACATACATTAGGAACCAATGATGATAGCGGAATAAAACTTTTCACAAATACGGTATTTGAAAAAGATGTAAATGACGGATAATGAAATCTCGATTATCACTTTATCATGCGAGAGTATAAAATGTTCGGTGACACCCGAACTGAGCCCTTCCTTACTTTTTTCAGTGTAGGTTTGAATTTTTGTTTCATCTATGTTACCTTTTTTCAAGGGCACAATGTGAAAATTGTTTGTTCCTATTATATTGCTCATTTTGGAAACAAGCGCATTTGAGCTACGCTCACGCAAATAGATTGGAGGGGGTTTGGCATTCACGACCGTGGTGGTACATTTTGCTTCGTCGTTAGGCTCTTTACTTAATAAGGCAAATCTGTTGCCATTAAGAATTTCTGGCTTTTTACTGTTTGGCGTGCCTGCTTGAAATTTTTTGGTATTGACCGCTGTTTTAATAGGACTCAATTTCCTTTTTACATTAATGTAGCGATCAATACCAGTCTGAACTGATGGCCCTTTTTTGCTTGGTACATTCTCACCTTGCATTTTATTTTCCTTCGCTGTCCGGGTGCTTGTTTGTACCTGCATAGTGTCTGCATTCAGTGGATTTGTTGTTGCCCGATTGCTGTTTACTGCTGCTTCTGCTGTCTGCACTTGCTTAGTCTCTCTTTAATCTGATCGCTGCGATGACTCATCATCGCCGTTACATTTATTTTTGCCAGGAGTTGCTTTTGCTACAAAGCTGAAATAGGCATTTAAGGAATGCCTACGGTTTTGCGGGTGAGGCTGCAAAGCACTCATTACTGTTTGTTTTTTTGTTTTGATTTTTGTTTTTATATATTTGTTTTGTGCACCATTTGTTAATATTACTTACACGTTTTATTTACATTAAGGCGAAACGACTGCCCTCTTTTGGTTTTAAATGGGAATACTATTCCTAAAAGTGATAGCGTTATATACCTCGGCATGTACTTGGACAAACGATTAACTTGGAAACAGCACATACTCGTACAAATCAAAAATAAACAATTAAAAATAAAAACCAAACAACTTTATTGGCTACTTGGGCATACATCGCAGTTATATCTTGAAAATAAATTACTATTATATAAATCTATACTAAAACCTATATGGACATGCGGTGTGCAACTTTGGGGCACTGCTTGTAATTCAAATATTTGAATTCTACAAAGATACCAATCGAAAACTCTAAGATTAATTACAAACGCGCCTTGGTTCATAACAAATAAAGCCATTCATTCAGATCTGAATATTCCTTTTGTTAAAGATGAAATTAAAAGATTTAGTTCAGCATATTTACACAGGATAAGTTATCATGACAATCCTTTGGCAGTCATGTCATTAGATGATAGTAATGAAACTATTAGACTTAAAAGACAACATGTTCTAGATCTCCCATTTAGGAATTAAGTAAATGTTTAATTATATATGTTACTACGATATTAGATGTATAATTAAAATTTTTATATAAACATTTGTATTTATGTAGAACATATTGTTATATTGTATATTATTTTTGATCTCATGGGAGACCAGAAATATATGTCAAATTATGGTTTTGTTATCCAATTTGCTTATTATTTACTAAAATCGATTGCAAATAAAATGTATTTAACAAAAACAAAAAATTTATTTGTTTTGTGCACTATTTGTTAATGTTTATTATTAATAGTTTGTGTGCACTGTTTTTTTTTTGTACTCTCGCAACAATGTTGCTAAGGAGAGTATTATAGTTTTGTTCACATAACGGTTGTTTGTAAGTCCTAAAACTAAAAGAGTCAGATATAGGGTTATATATACCAAAGTGATCAGGGTGACGAGTAGAGTCGAAATCCGGATGTCTGTCTGTCCGTCCGTCCGTCTGTACGTTATTCGCATTAGGGAGGGGCATATTTGAACGCAATTTTTTTGGAAAAGTGGGCGTGGCCCCGCCCCCTACTAAGTTTTTTGTACATATCTTGGAAACTACTATAGCTATGTCAACCAAACTCTATAGAGTCGTTTTCTTCAGGCATTTCCATATACAGTTCAAAAACGGAAGAAATCGGATAATAACCACGCCCACCTCCCATACAAAGGTTATGTTGAAAATCACTAAAAGTGCGTTAACCGACTAACAAAAAACGTCAGAAACACTAAATTTTACGGAAGAAATGGCAGAGGGATGCTGCACCCAGGCTTGTTTTAAAAATTGAAAATGGGCGTGGCCTCGCCCACTTATGGACCAAAACCCATATCTCAGGAACTACTATACCGATTTCAATGAAATTCGGTATATAATTTTTTCTTAACACCCTGATGACATCTACGAAATATGGGTGAAATGGGTTCACATCACGCCTTCTTCCAATATAACACTATTTTGAATTCCATCTGATGCCTTTTCTGTATAATACGAGTATATACATTAGGAACCAATGAAGATAGCGGAATAAAACTTTAGGTCGAATTGGATAATGGCGGCGAGAAGTTGACGCGGCGCAGTATATAAACGAATGTATACTATATATACGAATATGTTCGCTATACTTTTGCCCATCCTTTTTTGTTGAGTGTGCTCATGTAGAAGCCCTGCCAACCACGGCTACCCACTTTTGTCAAATATTTCAATACAACTACATTTTTCTTCTCTACGCACTAACACCAACGCACATTTTCGGGTTATTATTTGTTTACCTAAATGTGATGAAAAAAAGATTCTTTCATTTCTTGATTTATTTGAATGAGTGCGAAGGAGAAAACATAATTGTCAATAGTGCCAAAAGAAAATCCCAAAAAGGGTAATAAAAAAAGGATTGAAAGATGATTGATGTCTTTCGTGATCGTACCATCGTAAAGGAGGCTCGTACAACAAGAAGTGTAATTAAGTGAATTTTATGTGATTTTTTTAAAATAACTTGCAAATAATTACTTCATTTGTTTTTATAGAATTGGAAATCAGAATGAATTGGAAATAGCAGCAGCAGCAATATCATCAGAAGCAGCAGTGGCGTAGTTACAACTTCGGGCGCCCGGGGCCAAGTATGTTCTGCCGCCCCCCTTTATCTACCTACCTACAAGTTTCATGAGGTGGTTCGAACAAAAGTGAATTTTTACAAAATATCTTCGATATTAAGTATATAAAATTTGGGAACTAGAAGCCACGCAAATTCTGAAGTTCCAAAATTCTCACAATACGGCTTTTGAGGAAATTTATAGTAAATTTACAAGACATCTACGTCCTACTTTTATTAAAGAGAGGAAGAAAAACGAAGAACAAATTGGATTTTCGCCAGAAAAAGTTTTATTATACATTTCTTCAATGGGACTGGAAGCCTACAAGACGTTAGCGACAGCTTTAAGAATACTACTCACTATACCCGTATCAGTTGCATCTTGTGAAAGATCTTTTAGCAAACTTAAATTGATCAAATCTTACTTGAGATCGACCATGAGTCAGAGTAGACTGTCCAATATTGCGATTCTCTCAATAGAATGTGAAATTGCTTCAACTTTAGACTACAAAGATATGATATGTGATTTTGCAGTGATCAAAGCTATAAAAGTGCATCTTTAAGTTCTATCACTATTTTTAAGAAAGATATAAGCCAAAAGATATATGCCAAATTCAAAGACTGAAGAGTATTCGAGTAAAAATGAATTTTTTTCATTGTTATTCAGATTATTACATTGTGAGTGTACAACTCTTTATCTTTCTCTTCTCTTTCTCTTTATCTCGGGGCAGTCTTTTATTTTCAGGTTTTAATAACCTTTATTTTATTTCATTATATTAGAGCAGGATATATATACTTTTTTATATGACACTGCTGAATGAGCGCAACAGAGATGTATAATCACATGTATACGCACTTTACTACCTATTGTTTCGCTGGTTTTTTAACTGCTCATGGCAGGGAGTCTCGCGAGTTGTGTTGGTGTTGTGTGGTGATGTATGAGTACGGTATGCTTTATTTATTTTATTAGCGGCTATTTACAATTTCTTATTTTATAGGTTTGGTATACCGGTTGTTTATCATATGCCTTTTCTGTATTATCGGCAATTGTTGGGATTTTATTTATTCTCGGCATATGAAGGATAGTAATTGCATGTCTGGCTCAGATATGGCCAGAATAGGTACTCCTTAGCCCTGGAGTTAGAACATAAAATAAGAGGGATCTAGCGACTGAGGAGCCATGAGTAGAGAACGGCTTCGATTCGTAAAGTACAGAATTCTTCATAGTTACTTTGAAAGTTTCTATAGCTGATTTCCATAATCACCAATGTGAGGAGCGCTTATGTAGATGCGATGAGAGCGACCTTTGCTTTTTGTAAGTCTAGGTGTGTCACAGTATCGCATTAGACATATGGTGATCCCTTAACCTTAATTTTGAGTTGTCTTATAAATTATTAGGCAATATTGTTTGAAATGTGTAGATTTGGCAAGAAGTAGCCCGCCAGCGCTCTAAGATCTGTTCGAAATGGTTTTTTTTATTATTGGCGAAAGCAACCCCAGAAGCGAAGTGGAGAGAATTAAAGAGTGATAGAAATAAATTAACTTAACATCAGGGGACACGAAAATAGCAGAATTGAGCATTTTCAGTGTTAAATGAGAAAAATTATGCTATTTCCGATGTTAAAGAATGTACGCTTACAGATTCGCATATTTACAATGTGCAAACGACTCTGCATATAATTTATTTACATACAGGGGACCAATAAAGTTTACATACACCTAGTTCTATTAAATTACGACACGTTTATTTGTTTTAAAATGATAAAATTTTGTGTTCTTTTTCTATCCATTTCAAAATTTGCAAAAAGTTCCAGATATTTTGAATAAGATTAATGTATGATTGATTGCGGGACCTATGGAGTTATTTTTAATTCCATAACAACCATTCACGTACAAGATAAGACGTGCGTTTTGGGTCCATATCCTGATGTCAATTGAAATGGCTGCTATTAACAGCCTATTTAAGGACACTTAAAATTTAAACTTTTTTCTTAAAATATTCAGATACATGTGGTTATCCATTTTTTCACTAAAAAAATCCAAATGGCCAACTCCAGATGCAGCCACATACCCCCAAACCATAACATTACTCCTACAACTCTCAACTTGCAACTCTTCATTGATCCTTCTCCACACTTTTGATCTAGTTGAACCAAATATATTAAATTTTGCTTCGTAATGTTTTCCCAAAATCAATGCGGTTTGTTTAAATATTGTTTAGCAACCGCCGACCTCTTCTTTTTACAAACCTTATTTATGTATGGCTTACGACGTACCAGCACTTTTCAACACATTCGCTACTGTTTGGGGATTTATTTTTTTTTGGATACGTTTCCAAAAAGGGTTAAGCCTACGATTTTCAGCTTTTGCCATCGTCACGAAAAGACGCTTGTAGGCAAAGGCATGCTCGGGGAGATGTAATGGTGTTTATTTTTATGAATGAAGCAAGTTTGCCTGTTGAAAGTCCGCTTGCGTTCATGAATGAAAATATTGTTGTTGTGTGTTTTTCTACAAATTTAAGCATCGGCTATTTGACTGCCATATTGACTTGTGACGCTGCTGATGATATTTGAGTCGACTGTTGTTTTTGTAGAACAATATTTGCAGTCTATGCGGGCGACATATTTACATTTGTATGCAGATATCTATATACATATGTAGGTTTGTGTATGCATTATTTGTGTGGGAATGTCATACGCACATATGCATGTATGAATGTACATATAAAGCAGTGCGCGCACATTATATTACTGATGAACGATATGATTTTCCCGTTGGTCTTGGTTCCAGTGGGACCAGGCTTTTCAGCTGAGCTCTAAGCTAACGGGTGGGTCGGCAGGTCGAGGATAGCCGGACTGCCTGTAGTAGAAGGTTAGTTGCGAAATAAGTTATAACGAATAAGCAACCGCCGACGAGGAGCGGCAAGAGTGGAGTCTGCGGTATAAAAGCCAGCTAAGCCGATGAAACCCCTGTCACAGAAGCGAGTCGATACCGTCTCTTAAAAATAGGTGTCCCCCCCATCATGCATGGGCATGGTGGGTAATATAAAAACCCAGGCGCGACGGACTCACAATGAGCGGATTCCTGGTCAGCGTCTGTTCACCAGGTTAGGTGCGGCTGCGAACATGACCGGTCCATACCGGGGCGCACTGGGAGTTCCACAAAGCACCATCAGCGGTTTCCCACTGATTGTGTGGAAAGGGTGATGTGAGCTTGCTCTTCCGAAGTGTATCAGTAACCAGCCCCTTCGGGCCTTGGTCAGGAAGTGTTCATTGGACGCAGAACTAGTAGTCTGCGGTGCTCCGGGCGAGCGCCGGTTCGTCCGCGTATTCTGGGACCGGTAAAGCGGAAGACAGGCCTCAGAGAACTGGGGTAGGGGCATCGTCCCCGAGGGTACACCCGTTCCTGTCTATTTCGGCCCGCCCCCTTGCACACAATGCGCTGGTAAAACTGATTTATGGAGAAAATAACGGAAAAAAATTAACAACGCTAACAACAATAGCAGCAACAAAAATGTGGAGTACCCAGAGATAGATAACTTTAAGAAGGCTTCGCGATTGGCCAGATCGCCTGTAAAAATGCTATCGGTGGATAGACCTGAGCGAGCGAAATCCCCACCCCCGGCGCTACAGGAAGATACGCCGTCATTAGTGGGAAGACTAGGCATACGAGACCACATCGCAGAATAAGGAGAATTTATACAGAAGGTAGCTGATATGATGCGCTCACCGCAGCACTCCATCAACAATTCGATGCGGGAGCTACTTGGCTCTATCGCGAAACTTCACGCATGTGCCAAGGACGAGCACGCCCGACTGGGCGAACTAAGACGTAATATGTCATGCCAGACAAAGGTTGTCGAAACAACACCTAAAAGGCCACGTGACGGCAAGCAAATGGAGAGGCGAACGCCCCCAAAAAAAACCAAAACCACCCATGAAGCACTATCGACGAGAACTGTAGTCGACCTGACAAGTGAGGACAGAGGCAGCTATCCTAAAGATGCTAGAGCGAAACCAGCGACAGAGGAAGACTTGATAACGGTCCAGCATAGGACACAGAGGAAAACGAATAAAAAGGATGCAAATATAACAAAACGCCTTTCACCTGATGCTATCGTGATTGAATAATCTGGCGAAATAACGTACGCAGACATTTTTCGAACAGTCAAAACAAATGGGACACTACAAGAACTTGGCAAAAATGTGTCAAGAGTTAAAAAGACAGCCAAAGGAGAGATTCTACTTGAGCTAAAAAAGGAGACGACAGGAAGCACTGAAGGTCACAAAGAAGAGATAGGCAGAATTTTGGGCGACCAGGCACAAATTAAAACATTGAGGCAAGAAACCACGGTGGAGCAGCGGGACCTGGACGATATCAAAACAAAAGAAGGCATAGCAGAAGCAATCCGAACTGAAATTAAAGAGCCTCTTTAACGTAGCAGCGGTAGAAACTATCAGAGCGGCCTACGCGGGCACCCAGATAGCAGTGATAAGTCTTCCTGCGCAAGAAGCAAGATATTTACTACAGGCCCAAAAGATCAGGATCGGCAACCTGGAAGACAGGAGTAAGTGCTGTATTAAGTGCGGAGAGGAGGGTCATTTTGCGAAATCCTGCACTAATAAACCCTTTTGCATTGCGTGCAAAAAGAGTGGGAAAACGAACATCGAACACCAAATAGGGAGCCGAAAATGTCCCATCTACATAGCAGCGTGTAGTAAAACTACAAAGCGAAGATCCTGCAAATAAACCTGAACCACTGTGAGGCGGCTCAGGAGCTATTGACGCAAACGGTATATGAAAATAGTATTGACGTAGCAATAATTTGTGAACAATATAAAAATAAAACGACTGACTAGTGGATCTCAGATATTGCAAAAAAGGTAGCAATATGGGCATGTTGAGACAAAACGTTTCAACACAAACCACTGACTGGAAGGGCCTATTACGCAAGAGCGAAAATATATGGGATCTACTTTTACAGCTGCTACATACCGCCAAGTATCCCGCTTAACGAATATGAAAAAATACTTGACGAATTGGTGAACGATGCAACCACAACTACACCAAACATAATTGCGGAGGACTTCAATGCCTGGGCTATAGAATGGGGAAGCAAAGCAACTAACCCAAGAGGAAGGGCACTGCTTAAAGCCTTTGCTGTGTTAGACGCTGTTCTACTGAATACAGGGACAAAGAACACTTTTAAAAAGAATGGGCGTGGCTCTATTATTGACGTATCCTTTGGGAAACGGTCAAAACTCTAAAGTTAAAATTCTGAAGTTAATATTCCGGAATCAAAATTCTGGGTCGACAAAATTCTGGAAATCGGAATTCCGCAATTCCTTCGGTTTTTTTTTTGGCAGCATTTCAAAATTCTGGTTTTTCATAATTCCGAAATTTACGTTTTCCAGAATTAATTCTGGAAATTTTTTCCCCAAAATTTGAGCCAAATCGTGTATTTTATATAAATTTGCTTATACATACATAATAATATAACATAAACAAAACATAACCTCCAAAATAATTCCAAAATTCAAACATGTTTATCGGAAAGACAAAAAACAACACTATTAACAAATAAAGATCAAAAAGATACTACATTAATGTCATGTTTGAAGCAATACGCTTTAAATACGCTAAGTGACTTAAATCTAATCTTTTTTTCACTAGCGGAACAATTTGCCCTTCTACTCTTCCGTGTATGGAAAATAGCTGCCTCATCATCGTTGGAACAACGTCAAATGTACCGTCCATAATCCAGCAGTCGCTCTCATTTAACAACTGCAGCGAAGATTTTGTTCCAAATGTAAGAATGCATTCGCCATCAATAATTTTCTCACTTAAAATAAATAGTTGACCTTCCAAAACATAAAGTGATAAAGGAATGTCTATTTCTTCAACACAAGTTGGGTCTTTAAAACATTTCAAACTGTTCCGTTGTCTTCTAATTTTTAGCTTAAGGGCATTTCTTGATGGCAGATAATCTCTAATATGTTTTTCTGTCATAGATACCAAAAGCAGAACTATTTGGCTAAGCTGCAGAAAACTCGAGCGAGTCATATTTTTAACCAGATTATTTGTTTCTGCTTCCGATTTTTTATGCGCACATGGATCATGAGAATGTTCATTTCTTTTTTTTCGTATAACATGTGTGGGCAACTAACAAGATGCATCACATCTGGCAGCACTGTTTGTCAGTTATTCTATTATTTTTCTATTACTTCATTCTCTGTATATTCTTGGAAATTTACAGTTTCCAACTAAATTCCTATTCTTAGTTTACAGTTTTAAGAAGCGTCACTTTTTGTACAGACGCCGTCAAGAGTACAAGTGTTTAAGATCTCTTTAATAAATAATAGTTTTAATATTAAATGTGGTGTCGTAATATTTCCACATTATGGTGACCCCGACGTGATTAAATTGGATCAAACTTGGTTTCTCCACGCGTTAAAAAACAAAAGTTAATATTAATTGCAAATTCACGGTCGTTGTAATTTCACACTCATCAGTGTCTAAAAAAATTTGTGCAAACCAGTTACCACGTGCTCTCAATCGATTCATTGACATGCCATTAGAGCATTCGCCAAACACTCCACCAGTAATTCAAACGTCTTGACATCAATCTCCTCGAACATGACCACAAACGACCCAACTGTGACCCAGAACACTGCATCAATTTTAGCTGTGTCCAGCTGCAAACTCCCGCAGTTCTGGTCCATCCAGCCTCGTTTGTGGTTTGTTCAGGTTGAAGCAGTGTTACAGGTGGCCCGTATCACAAATGACGCATCACGTTACAATCAAATCGTTAGTACTTTGGACACTGATGCAATGTTACAGCTAGCGGACTTCCTACAGAATCCACCAGAGACCGACAAGTACGCGAAGCTGAAGGACGAGATATTGAAGCGGTTTTCAGAATCCAGCGACCGCCAGCTTCATCGAGCGCTTACGGAGGTTCAACTCGATGATAAAAAACCTAGCCAGCTCCTGCGCCAGCTCAGAATTCTCATGGGCGACAGGGCCTCAGAGGACTTACTGCGTATAAAATGGTTGGCATTGTCACCACCATCAACCAGCCGGTGTCTCAAACTACCGAGAGATGCCCCTCCATATGAGCTTGCTGAAGTTGCAGACGAGCTAATGGAAAACCAGGCTAATAGAAAACCAGGTTGGAGGCTAACACACCACCAACCAGAGAGCATCGCCTTCACATTCATGATCGCACAACGAACATGAAATTTCTTGTCGATTCTGGATCAGTGATCTCTCTCATGCCCAAGTCCGCCATCACTCACACGCCCACAGAAGATGATCTGACTCTCTTCGCAGCCAACGGGACCGTTATCCGAACCTACGGTCGAAAAGTCATCACCGTTGATTTCAATCTTCGCCGTACATTTAATTGGTCTTTTATAATCGCAGATGTCAAGTCAGCCATTCTCGGTGCAGACTTCCTGGTCCACTTTGCATTGCTTCTGGATCTCAAAGGACGATGTCTCATCGATACAACCTCGTCATGCACAACTCAGGGCACACTATCTGAGGCCACGGTACACAGCATTTCAACAATCGATCGCTCAATCTGTCCACATGACGCCAAATACCTGCAATTACTCAACCAATTCATCGACATAACTCATCCCAGCACCAATCCTGTCACAGCCACTGACAGTCAAGTCGCTCATCACATTGAGACAACTGGGCCACCAGTATTTGAGTGCCCACGACGTCTCACCGGCAATAAACTACAAATAGCTAAAGATGACTTTGACGTCCTGCTACATCATGGCGTGATCCATCCATCGAGCAGCCCTGGGGCTAGCCCTATCCATATGGTGCCAAAGAAAACAGGTGGATGGCGCACCACAGGTGACTATCGAAAACTAAACGCAAATACAGTTTCAGATCGATATCCAGTCCCTCATGGGGATGACATTCTCCAGCGTCTTCACGGATCCACCGTTTTCTCCACCATCGACTTAGTCAGGGCTTACCACCAGATACCCATGGCCAAGTCAGACATTGCCAAAACAGCTGTAACCACCCCTTTTGGACTTTTCGAATTTCTGGATATGCCACCCGGACTACGCAATGCAACGCAGACTTTTCAAAAACATATGAACAACATCCTCAGAGATTTAGACTTCATGGGCTGCTTCATAGACGATCTGATTGTCTACTCTCAGTCCCACGAACAGCACCTACGACATCTCACCACCATCTTTGAAGTCCTGCGTGCACATCATCTCACCATCAACCCAAAGAAGTGCCAGCTTGGCAAGTCTGAAGTCATCTACCTGGGGTACACTATCAACAAAGACGGCTACACTCCACCCGCCGAACGCACGCAAGCAATTGCCGATTACACAAAGCCAGAAACCGTCAGCGATCTACGTCGTCCACTGACGGACTTTCTCAAACATGCCAAGAAGAAGGACAACACTAAAATCCAGTGGACACCATCTGCAGATCAAGCCTGGCAAGACTGCAAGAAAAGTGTCATCCAAGCCACGCGCCTGGCTTTCCTCGCACCAAACGCCATCCTCTCATTGAGATCCGACGCCTCGGATACAGCCATTGAGGGCGTTCTTGAACAGCGACACAAAGACTCATGGCAACCACTGGCCTTTTTCTCCCGCAAGCTCAGTCCAGCAGAGACCAGATACTCCACGTATGATCTTGAACTTCTAGCCATCTTTGCCGCCATCAAGTTTTTCAAGCACATTCTCGAGGGAAGAAACTTCAGCATCTTCACCGACCACAAGCCAATCATCTACGCATTTTCTCAACGTACTGACAAGGCATCACCTCGCCAACTCCAAGATGACCAGCTTAATGATCTCCAATCCAGCACATCTCTCAAGCTGCACCTGCTGAACATTGAAGGTCATGATATACTATGTGATGTGAGCAATAATATTGTGCGACCTTATCTTCCACAGCCACTCAGACGCCAGGCCTTTGACATCATCCATGGTCTTTCTCATCCCAGTGGCAGGGCCACAGTCAAGGAACTGGAAGATTCGTCTGGCCAGGTATTAGAAAAGACGCACTCCTCTGGTCCAGACACTGCATACCATGTCAACGTTTCAAGGTCTATCGTCACAATCGCACCACACCAAACCACATTGACGTACCAGACAATCGCTTGACCGCTTCAGCAGATGGCCACACGCCATACCACTCAACAACATGACAGCTGAGACAGTTGCACACGCCTTTTACACTCAGTGGATTTGTCAATTCGGTACACCATTGACAATCACCACTGATCAAGGTCTGCAGTTCGAATCAGCACTGTTCACCTCACTCTCACGAATGCTGGGCATTCATCGTATCAGAACGACGCCGTCTCATCCTCAATCGAATGGTCTGGTGGAACGGTGGCACTGCACACTCAAGGCGGCTCTCATGTGCAACCTGAGAGACACCTTGGCCGGACATGCTACCGTCAGTTCTACTAAGACTCCGAAACGCATACAAACCAGATCTGAAAGCATCTCCTGCTGAAATGCTTTTCGGGACTACACTGCGTATACCCGGTGATTTCTTTGATACAGCAAGCACACCAGGTGATCCACAAACATTCGTGAGGAAATACAGGCAAATCATCCAAGCAATCAGGCCAACACCAACGGCTCATCACACCAAACACAAGCTGTTCCTACTCAAAAACCTTGAAACGTGCACCCACGTCTTCAAGAGAGTAGACTCCATCAAGAAGCCTCTGCAACAACCATACACTGGCCAACATGAAGTCATCCAGCGTGTAGCGTGCAGACAAAACAGTCTCAATCGACATGCTGAAGCCAGCATACATTGAGTTAACAGACAACTCACAACCAACAACTTAAAAAGTCCAGCAATAAAGTCATTTGAGGGGGAGTACTGTGGGCACACTAACAAGATGCATCACATCTGGCATCACTGTTTGTCATTTATTCTATTATTTTTCTATTACTTCATTCTCTGTATATACTTGGAAATTTACAGTTTCCAACTAAATTCCTATTCTGAGTTTACAGTTTTAAGAAGCGTCACTTATTGTACAGACGCCGTCAAGAGTACAAGTGTTTAAGATCTCTTTAATAAATAATGGTTTCAATATTAAATGTGGTGTCGTAATATTTCCACACATGTTCACAGTCATCAAATTGTGTGACAATACGCACGGTACATTTGTTTTTAATTCGTTCAGAACAAGTCCAGTTAAATGTTTTCTTATTTTTTCGTTCCAAATAGAAGAAGTAGCCGTCGACGCTTAACATGTCTTTTCCTTTATTGAACTTCATCACAGTTATATTTTCCATCATTTCACAAAAATATTTAGCACGTGTTTATTAACGAAATTGCAGTAACATATTGCTTAGTCAGTACATACATATATATGTAGGTACATAGTAAACTAAATCATTATGGTAGTACAAAAAAGTAAATGAACAACAACAAACAAAGCAATAACAATAATAAATACAATCATACAATTGTAAAAAATTACTTACTAGGCAATAAAACATATGATTACAGAATTGACGTGTAACTCTTCTAATTTATGCTGGACGATAACCTGGAGAAAGATACTGGCGTAGATATCCAGGCCAAACTACTGGTAGACCACATATCCAAAGCCTTCGATGCGGCTATGACCAAAAGGAAGCAAACAACACAAAGAAAACCGGTATACTGAGAAGCGAGTGTCAAATAGCGAGGCGCCGGTTCCAACGTAGCATAGGCAGCGGCGATTTTACGATACTGAGCGATATTTTCAAGAAAAAGCGCAGGGACCTCAAAAAGGCGATAAAGGCGAACAAAACTTCTTGCTTCAATATGTTACGCGACAAAGTTGACGAAACTCCATGGGGCGAGGCGTATAAGATAGCAATAGAAAAAATAGGAGGGGGCAAGGGGCAAGCTCCGACCTGTCCCTCTTTGCTAAAAAACGTGGTAGAAACGCTATTCCCTAAGCAAAGCCAAGAAGTTGGAAGTTTACTCCTCGAAAATGCAGAGCCTGCAGATGCAGCGCCAGTAAGTGACCTCGAAGTGCTACAAGCTGCTGAACGGTTCGGCAATTCAAAAGCACCAGGCCTGGATGGAATCCCGAACAAGGTTCTGAAGATTGCAGTCAATTACAAAACCAAACAATTTGTGGAGCTCTTTACACGATGCCTACGAGAAGGGATCTTCCCCAAGATATGGAAAATGCAACGCCTAGTGCTATTGCAGAAGGCAGGCCTGCAGTCTATCAAATAACCAATACGGCTTCCGCAAAAAACGCTCAACTTTTGACGCAATTGAGAAGCTCACAGGTATTGCGGAGAATGCCATAGAAGGAGAAAGATGGATGTATGGCAATAAAGAATACTGCGCGGTCATAGCCCTCGATGTAAAAAACGCATTTAATTCGGCTTACTGGCCCCACATACTGCGTGCGTTACAGGCGAAAACAACACCAGCATATTGCTGAACATCATACAGAGCTATATGTCCGAAAGGCTGCTGCTCTACAACACAGACGAAGGTCGAAAAGAGCACACTGTAACTGTTGGTGTGCCACAAGGTTCCGTACTGGGTCCACTCTTATGGAATGTCCTGTATGATGGGATACTACACCTTCCGCTGCCAAAAGAAGTACATATTATCGGATACGCCGATGATATAGCGGTAACCATAGTGGCCAAAGAACTCCACCAAATTCAGAGGATATGTGGTGAGACGGTACCAAAAATAAAGCACTGGCTAAATAGCTCAAAACTCCAACTTACGGAACAAAAAACGGAAGCAGTGCTTATTACAAGCAGAAAAAAACTCGATAATGTCTCTTTAAACATTGACGGACACATCATTACAACACAATCAGCACTAAAGTACCTTGGGGTAATGATCGACGCGAGACTCAGCTACAAAGTCCACATTGAAAAAGTCTGCGAAAAAGCTGCCCGTGTAAATGCGGCCTTATCCAGAATTATGGCCAACATAGGAGGTCCAAAACAAAGCAGCAGAGCACTTTTGCCCACGGTTAGCCAGTCAATCCTAATGTAATGCAAGAATGGCACAATCAGTGTTCCGCCTAAGCGCAATAAGAACTATTAGCGCTTTCCGAACGGTATCTCATGAAGCCGCTAGCATTATACCTGAAATAATGCCACCAGACATAATGGCTCGAGAACTGAAGCGGATTTATGACAACAGCAAAATTATAGGTAGAAAGCTGACAATTGCAGAGCGAAAAGGGGAAAGACAAGAAAGCATAGAGGAATGGAAAAATTGTTGGAACACAACAACAAAGGGAAGATGGACGCACCATCAGAAATGTACAAAATGTGTATTTGCCCCGCACTCACCTTTTAGCTCACCAGAAATTTCCGTAAATCACGAAATTAAACAATGTATTGGTTTGTGAACGCGTATTCCACTAGGGTTTTATTACACTTTAAAATTCACAGCCTTTTAATAATAATTCTGGGACGGTATATACCCCAATAGGGTTTTATTAAATAATTTAAAAATTCAATTTTGATAATAATGTTAGGATTTCGGGGCGGTATATGCCCAATGGGGTTTGGTGAAAAAAAACGGAAACTTCCAGAAAATTGAAAAATGTATAAATTACGGATCTCTGCAGCGTGGGAGATTCGCGAAAAAGTACCGATCGTGGCTGATGTCGATAACCAACTGTCCTGCATCTCCTCGTCGGTTCCCTTTCTCGCTTAGGTATGGGGGCGATGTCATAGTGTTGGTTGAAATACTTGTGTGTTGGTGTCAATATATGTTGCTCTCGTGAGTAATGTGGATGGTAAGTCGTGATGTGATGAGTGTGTTGAAGGATGCGTGTTAGTGTTGATATGTTGAGTTGATGTGGTGTGCTAATGTGGGGTGTGTGTGGATGTTCGGGGGAGGATGCTCATTTATACATCCTGGCCCCCTAGGCGAATATTTAGCCTAGTAGCCTCTGAAGTTGTTGCAGTGTTGCAACAACGTGGCTGAGGCCTGTTGTACGGCGGGCTTGCGGTCTAGGGTGGCGCCTCCAGTTCGGGGTTGCATGACGAGGACGCCTATATCGGGACTCCTCCTCAGCTGGCAATACGACTGCGAGGGGCATGATGACGCCCGACGTCGGATTCAGCGGTTCGGTGCAGCATCGTGTGATGGTGCCGCATGCATACCTGGCACTGGTACCCGGTTATACATTCGCGCTTGAGATGGGTAGGCGCCAGGCAATTCAGGCAATGGCAATTCAGGCAATGGCATGGCAGTGGCAACCGATGTCGTCGGCGACACAGCACGCATTGACGCTGGGGCTGCTCCGGAGCTAATGCCTGCGGGTCACTGCGCGGAGTCGATGGAATTTCTCGGGGAGGTGCGGCAGCGATGGTTGTTCGCGGCGCTGCTACTGGGGTAGCTCTAGGACGCGGAACCGTGACGGCGGAACGCACAGTGGGCGTAGGTACAATTGGCATCTCGGTATCCATATTGATCTGTTAAGAAAATAGTATTTTTAATTAGCATACATATATATGTATATGTGTATACAATCATATGGCCGGTGGTGCCACGTAAGGTGGCACGATTGAGTCGTCGGATGGATCGAACTTGTTTTGTTTTTGTCTTTTGCTAGTGTTTATTACTAGTTTATGATTTTGCTATTATTTATTCTGTCTCTTTTGTTTATTAATTATGATTACGTTATTTTCGGTTTACTTTTCGGTTTTATCGGCAGTTGGCAAAAAGCATAGCTTAACGAGCGGCCCGGTTAGTGTTCCGTTTGTGTACGGAGATCGACTACGCGAATATGACCGTCGGAGCCGTAGTAGAGCTTCTCTATGCGGCCAAACCGCCATTCGGTAGGGGGGAGACAATCGTCATTGATTAAGACACATTCAACCAAGCTTAGGCGCGTTTTCTGTGATTTTACATCGGTACCTTCTGTGGAGGTCCTTTAAATAATCTTCGTTCCATCGGCGACTGAAGTTATGATGGAGAATTTTAATTCTTTCCCAACGGTTTAATAAGGAAAGCGACTCCACGCCTGGCACAAGTGTGGCCAGAATGGGCGCTCCTTTAAGAAAATGCCCTGGCGTGAGGGCAGTAAAGTCGGGGGGATCTTGCGAGAGTGCAGCGAGAGCCGTGAGTTAAGAACGGCTTCAATTCTAGTTAAGAGGGTCGTGAATTCGTACCTAGAAATGGGTTTAGAACTAAGAGTGAGCTCTTTTCATCAATAGACTTTGATTCTCTTAGTAATTCTATTTCGCGGCTAAAGTAGCGCGTTTGGGTTGATGCGATAAGAGCGACCTTTGCCTTTTGTAAGTCTTGGTGCGCCAAATTATCGCATTGGAGATAAGTTGCTCCTTGAGCAACTTGAGCGTATAGGCAACTACCTGCAGGGCTCGGGGGAACGATGAAAATCGTTCAAGGATGTCAGTGTCATCCAGTGTTGCATGATAAGTGTCGATTTTTCAACTTTCTGGGGCAAGTATGTTGCGCATGGGCGATTGCGGCCAAGAATCGGGGGACTCTGTCAACCATCGGGGGCTATTCCACCAGAGGGTGGAGGTGGCGAGATGCCATGGTTTGCATCCTCTTGTACCTAAATCAGAAGGATTGTCAGCTTTGGCTACGTGTCGCCAAGTGGCTGATCCTACTAGGTCAATTATTTCAGACGTTCGGTTAGAAATATACGTTTTCCACACATGTTCTGGTTTTTCTAACCAGGCTAGAACTATCTCGGAGTCGGACCATAAATATAATTTGTAGTTTTGCTAGTAGCAGAGCACCACAGAGTTCAAGTCGCGGGAGAAGTAGCGTTTTTAGAGGCGCAACTTTTGCTTTTGCCGCTAGTAGGTGGCTTGTAGTTGCGACATCGCTTTGTGTACGCACATATATTGTGGCACAATATGCCTTTTCAGAGGCGTCGCAGAAGCCGTGTAGTTCCACTTTGTATTCGGGGAAATATTTCACCCACCGTGGAATTTGTATCTGCGAAATGTCTTTTAGATTATTAGCAAACTGGGACCATTTTTCTAAGCGAAGAGGTTTCACTTGTTCATCCCAGTCGGTTCCGTCTAGCCATAATTCTTGTATCAGAATTTTCGCTTGTGTCATAATTGGCGAAAGCCATCCAGCGGGGTCGAAAAGTTTTGCCACCGAGGATAAGATTTGTTTCTTTGTTATGGCGGATAATGCGGATATTGACTCCGTAGTGTATGAAAACTTGTCAGTTATCGCATGCCTAGTGTTTTTGTTGTACTTTCCTTCTCGAATATAAGGAAATTAGTATCCAACAAATGGACTTTTGGAATATTTTTTAAAATATTTAGGTGATTAGCTGTTATCTTTTTTAATGGAAACCCTGCGGTGTTGAGGGCATTTATTACCTGTGATAAGGTCTCGTATGCTTGTGGAAGACTGTGGCTTCCAGACAGGATATCGTCTACATACGTTTGCGTTTTTAACACTTGTGTTGCCAGTGGAAATTCTGGCTTTGTGTCTTCTGCCAGTTCGTGTAGCGTACGAATGGCTAGATATGGGGCACAGTTTACGCCAAAGGTAACTGTTTTCAATTTAAAGTCGCGTAGTGGACTATTGGCAGATTTTCGGAAAATAATCCGCTGAAAATCTTGATCGTATTTATGTACGAGTATTTGTCGATGCATCTCTTCGACATTCCCATTGAATATGTATTTGTATATACGCCAATTTAATATGAGGAGCATTAAAACTGGCTGGGTCCCGTAAATAGAATATCATTAAGGGAATTCCCCGAGCTAGTGCATCTTGAGGCATTGAAGACAACTCTAACATTTGTGGTTTTTTTTGGCAGGCTTTACTACTGCATGATGTGGCAAGTTGAATGAGTGATATTTGCCTCTTATGATTTTTTCGCATGGGCTTACTTCCTCCATGTGGTCTAAATGAAGGTATTCTTCTAAGACCCCATCATAATCTTGTTTCAACTCACCTTTTCTAAGTAGGTTTTTTAGTTTCATACTTAGAAACTGCTGATTTGCAGAGGTGCGAGAGTGTCCTAAGGCGAGTGTGTCTGGAAATTGTTGTTTTAGTGGTAGTCGTACGACATACCGACCATTATCTGATCTAGTAGTTGTGGCTTTGTAAAAGTCTTCACAATACTGATCTTCTGGTGTCGTAATTGAAATGGGGGGGGGGGAGTTCTTGTAACTCCCAAAATTTTCTCAGTTGTGAATTGAGGTACTCGTTTGAGATTTCCTCAACTTGAGTTGTCATTGTTGTAACTGGTTCCGCAACTTGTCCACTTAGGACCCATCCGAAAATGGTATTTTGCGCCAGTAATATCTTCGAAATTTTTTCAACACCAACGTTCGAATAAATGTCTCGACAACTGTCTTTGTAAATGCGCGCACTCTTGGGAAAATCATTTCGTATGTTTTGATTGGCTCCGTTCTTACAAATGTGATCACGCGTGAACTCGTCGATTGTTCATTTAGCTGGATCGTCGTTAATTTCGTAGAGCTCCTGGTCCGGAGGATTGGGCTGCAGTCCTACTCCTGTCACTCCTGGTACGAGTGGGATATCTTCGGCTTGTTCTTTTGATATACTTTCCACATTGATCAAAGTATTTTCACTTGAAGACACTTTAGACACTGCAGAATCATCAGTTGACGGAAAGCCACTACTACTTAGAACGTCGAGTGTTGAGTGAGATAATTACAAATATTTATGTTAATAGGTATAATATAGCAGTGCATACACGTCGCGTCGCGAATGTCGTTACCAAATTAATCCGCTCACTGCAATTGCTATACGTACATTGTTGACAATCGCAGTCACGAGCGAGCAAGCGAGTAAGGCGAAGTTGTTCAATTTATGATTTTTAGCGTTTGCCATCGTCGTGAGAAGCCGTTTATAGGCAAACGCATGCTCGGGGAGATGTGAAGGTGGTCGAAGTGAGGCTGCTTGTTGAAAGTGAAAATGAAATTGTT
>NW_026089622.1:30313269-30343157 GCF_024586455.1 Bactrocera neohumeralis
GTTCACTTACATAAGTATGCTGCTTTTTTTTTTGTTTTTTTTTACATATACATACATACATATGTACGTCAGTTCCTTCGGGCTTCGGCATATTTTATGCCAGCTTCGATTTACCTATTTCATTTTTTTTTTTTTTTAGATTTTCACAAATTTACCTCGTCGCCATTGTAACAACTCACCTTTACCACCAGTAATAAGACCAATTCAGTATATATTTTGATTTAAACTTTATTTCATCCAACTTCAGTTTTGTACAACCTTTCACTTCACCGAACCAAAACAGACATCTCTAACCGCGCCATTTTCATTCCTCTCCGAATCTCCAGCCGCTGCCAGATCTCTCGCGCTGCCAGATCTCCACAGATTTTATCCATATAACATTGAATCAAAACGTGCACTTAATTTTAATCTGCCGTTTTGTTTTGTTCGATAAGCTGTTTCTCCTTTTTCGTTTGCTTTAAGTTGCGGCATTGCCAGCCATTAAAAAAAGTAACTAAGGTTTTAGAACAAAGGACTGAACATACCCAAACTATTTTCTGGCAGAGGTATGGCCTCTGAAAATAGTTTGGGAGTGTACCCCTGACAATCCTTTTCGGAGGAATTCAAAAATTTTGAGAACACCTCCAAAGGCAAAAATGGGAAGACCACCGCTGCTGGACCGATAGAAAAATGTGAAAATGCCGACTAACATAACAAAGGCGGAAAATCTGAGCAAGTGCAGAACAGTGAAACGCTAATAAACTGGGCACAAAAATCAAGCAGCTTGAAACTATGATGTCTGGCCAGAGACATATTAATCAAGCTATGCGCAACCTCTTAAGTTGTATAACAATCCTGTACGATAAGGCTGAAAATCCAATAAATTCGCTGATAAGAGCTATTGTAGGCAAAGGGTCACAAGTATCCTCAATCCACAGAGAAAAGCATACGCCAAAGACCATTATTATAACCAAAAAGGACGGAGGATCATTTGCGGACATTCTCAAGAAAATTAAATGCGATAGTGGCCTTGAAGAACTGGGCACAAACGTAAGGCGCATGAGGTAAACCCTCAAAGGAGACGTGCTACTAGAATTAAAACACCAAGCAGACAAGAGAGCCGACACGTTGGAGAGCGCTTTAGAGGGAGTGATTGGGGAAATGGCTGTAATACAGTCAAAAACGCACAACGTCACTATAATGTGAAGGACTTGGACGAGATAACCACCCCTGAAGAAATTTGCGACGCGTTACAAAAGGAGTGCGGTTTTCAGAGCATAGGGCCAGTAAATATCAAAAATATGCGAAAGACAAGAAGCGGCATTCAAATAGTCCTAATACGTCTGCGTGCTCAAGATGCTTAGACTGCTCTTAAGTTAAGCAAAGTAAAGATCGGGTGGTCGATCTGTCGCCTCCGGGAGTACTCGCCTGCTTTCTGCTGTTACAGATGTTTCCATCCAGGCCCCATGTCGCATAAATGTTGCAGTTTTATCGACAGGTCCTCTCTTTGCACACGTTTTGGAAGCCCGGGACATGTATCAAAAGTATGCACTAATACACCGAATTGCATGCTGTGGAAAGGGAAACACTCAGTTCTGAGTACGACTTGCCCTAAATACTTGGATTTGCTAAAGACGACATTAGAATATTACAGCAGAACTTAAATCACTGCGCCGCAGCACAAGCTCTGCTGCAACAAACCATAACAAAAAGCAACATTGATGTCGCCTTACTGACTGAGCAATATTCCCAACGTTCGGAAAGTACTTGGATCACAGATATATGTGGCAAAGCGGCAATATAATACTTCAACGGACAATCATTCACATCTTGCTGCAGAGAAGCAAAAAATGGTTTCACATGCGCGACCATTAAAGAATTTGAAGACTTCCTTCTAGAATTATCTCTGGAAAGCAGATGTATCGTGGTAGCCAAGTTTTAGAACTCATGAGCCAAACCAATTTCATAATTATTAATGGTGACACCAAAAATACTTATGAACAAGTAAGGAAGGGCTAAGTCCGGGTATCACCGAACATTTTATACTCTCGCATGATAAAGTGATAATCGAGATTTCATTATACGTCATTTACATATTTTTCAAATACCGTATTTTTGTAAAGTTTTATTCCGCTATCATCATTGGTTCCTAATGTATATACTCGTATTATACAGAAAAGGCATCAGATGGAATTCAAAATAGCGTTATATTGGAAGAAGGCGTGGTTGTGAACCGCTTTCACCCATATTTCGTACATGTCATCAGGGTGTTAAGAAAATATTATATACCGAATTTCATTGAAATCGGTTGAGTAGTTCCTGAGATATGGTTTTTGGTCCATAAGTGGGCGAGGCCACTCCCATTTTCAATTTTTAAAATAAGCCTGGGTGCAGCTTCCTTCTGCAATTTCTTCCGTAAAATTTTGTGTTTCTGACGTTTTTTGTTAGTCGGTTAACGCACTTTAGTGATTTAAAACATAACCTTTGTATGGGAGGTGGTCGTGGTTATTATCCGATTTATTTTCCATTTTAGAACTGTATATGGAAATGCCTGAAGGAAACGACTTTATAGAGTTTGGTTGACATAGCTATAGTAGTTTCAGAGATATGTACAAAAAACTTAGTAGGGGGCGGGGCCACGCCCACTTTTCCAAAAAAATTGCGTCCAAATATGCCCCTCCCTAATGCGATCCATTGTGTCAAATTTCACTTTAATATCTTTATTTATGGCTTAGTTATGACACTTTATAGGTTTTCGGTTTCCGCCATTTTTTGGGCGTGGCAGTGGGCCGATTTTGCCCATCTTCGAACTTAATCTTCTTATGGAGCCAAGAAATCCGTGTACCAAGTTTCATCATGATATCTCAATTTTTACTCAAGTTACAGCTTGCACGGACGGACGGACGGACAGACAGACATCCGGATTTCGACTCTACTCGTCACCCTGATCACTTTGGTATATATAACCCTATATCTGACTCTTTTAGTTTTAGGACTTCAAACAACCGTCATGTGAACAAAACTATAATACTCTCCTTAGCAACATTGTTGCGAGAGTATAAAAATGTTTGCAAATGACGCACTTAGCAGACACATTAAGTGGGAAGTGTCAGACATGTTTACAAATAGTGACCACATGGAAATCATTGCAGAAGTTTCGTTCTCTCGGGCCCAGGAACCCTCACGCATTAAGACTACACATAAAAGAAGCTGGAAGCAAACAGATTTTGATACTGACGTTTTTGAGACAGTCTGGAGTGCAGCAATAGCACCGGGCGAAGGCGATGTCCACTTAGTAACCGCAATGCGAAGGACGAAGTATCACAATAAGCGAAGACCTGTATACTGGTGGAATGAAGAAATTGCTGAGATAGCTCTGTTACTACCCGACGTTGTCTATAACGCAATCGAATCGGTGAAAACGAAAACCGTCTCAAAGAAGCTTTTAAAAGACACAAGAAGCTTTTAAAGTCCGCTATAATCTGTAGCAAAAGAAACTGTTTTGAAAAGATCTGTGTAGAAGCGAACATAGACCGCTGGCAGACTGCTTATAAAATCTGTATGTCCAAATTCCAAAATAAGCGACAGCAACCTAAAGGCACTCCGTTCAGGAAGAAAGTCGTACAGCAATTATTTCCGACGCACGCCCCGATTACTAGCGCTGAGCGACGAAACGAAGCTGCTGAATCACCCCACTGGTTACAGAAGAAGAACTATTGGGCTGGTATCGATAGAATACAAAACAGAATACTAAAGATAGTCATAATTTCGAAACCCACTCTTTTTGCAAAAATGTACAATGCATGCATAAAAGAAGAGACATTCCCCGATCCCTGGAAAGTTCAGCGCCTTCTCGTATCGATCTCTGTGTATGCTCGACACAATGGGCAAACTGTATGAAAGCATAATAAGAAACCGCTTGGAGTTTGCAATCCAGGAAGCCGGCGGACTATCAGAAACAATAAGGCTTCCGAAAAAAGAAGTCCACTATCGATGCACTCAAAGAAGTTGTCGACACTGCAAAAAGTGCAGTAAATGGCAAAAGATGGAAAGGTGATAAAAAAAAAATATTGAGCTGCTAAATGGACAAGCATATTCGAAGCCTTATATGAAATACGCGCCCCTTAGTACCTCATAAATATCCCCTACCCTATTTCAAGTGGAGTAACGCAAGGTTCAGTGTTAGGCCCTCTCTTATGGAAAATCGTGTATGATGGGGTGCTAATCGCATACGCGGACGAGCTTATAGTGGTAGCAGTAGCTAAACAACTCGATGAGATTTTACTAAATAATAAAGTGTAATTTGAATCATAAAATCGGTTTTTTCTTATCAAACGCCAAAGCTTATTGAACAACCTGGTAAGCACATAATTAAAATATAATACTGGAAATTGCCATTGACTCAAAGAATTTTGAAGAAGTGGGCGTGGTCTCGCTCTCTAATTAGATTAATTTATATACGTATCTCCTAACCAACTACAGCTACAACATCCAAATTTTCTGAATGCAAATTTTTTAATATCTCCTACCGACAGTGGGAAAATGGGTGAGTAACCCCGCTCACTCCCCATATGTGATGAAAATTAGAAAATGGGAACGGCACCGTCCTCTTTTTGGTGAAATCACATATCTCGGGACCCGACTAACCGATTTTAACTAAATTTATTCCGTAGCATTTCTCTCATATTTCTATCACAGTGTGAAAATGGGTGACTTCCCATATAACACAATTTTAAATTCCATTTGATTCTTTCACTTTCCACTACACAAATCAAGAAGTTATTAATATAACGGGATAAAATTTCACACTAATCATTCTTTTAAAGTGTGCCATGTGCATAGGCTTGCCACCTTTTTTTTTTGCAGTTAAAGTACATTGGTTATTATAGGTAAGAAAAAAAAAGTACATACTATCAAAATAAAGTATAATTTATTTTTCTTTATTATTATATTTAAAAACATATTTTTTATTGCTTTTTGCAATTTGTATCAAATTAGCATCTTTACTGAACAATTGCACAGCATCTTTACATTCTATATTTAAATTAAAATAAATAAGTAATTCATTTTTTATCAAATTCAGAGACGATTTGTTTCTTTCGTCTCGCCATTTGCTATTCATCACAGAAAAAACTCTTTCTGTGAATGCTGACGTGGCGGGAATAGACAATAAAAATGAAATTACCTTATACAAGTTTAAAAAATTATCATCACTCATATTAAATACCTGCTGCCATTTTTGGGCAGTTGATAGCTCTGCAAAACCCTTAGAAGTACATAATTGATTATAAACTTGGTTTAATAAAGCGATTTCTCCATAAAGATCATCCATATCCACATTAAGTTTTTGCAGATTTAAATTTTCAATTATGTTTACAATATTGTCAAATTCTATATTACTCTTTAAATTTATATTACCCAGTGTAAATAACCAGTTCGTGTTATTAAAATCAAACCATTTATTCAGATACACTAGGGATTCGTCAATAAATAATAAAAAATTCCCTTGAATTTTTCTAGTCAGTTCCAGTGAAGATAACAGTTTAATTTTTTTGCCTGTTTCATAGCCAAAAAAAGATCTTGTTTTCTTTGTGTTAATTGATTTCTAAGATGCTACAAATTTTTTCAGCTCCTCTCTTCTTACAGTAGAATGTGAAAAATGTGCATAAATTTTTAAAATCACATTTTCTATGTCATGTGATAAAAAGCTCATGGCATGTCTTACACAATTATGCACTATATGTGCATGACAATTGCCTTTAATCAAATTTGGTACCACATTTTTCATATTTGTGAATAAAGAATGATTGACGCCAAAATTTGCATTTGTATTATCAGCACTTAACCCAGATACATTATGAAAAGATAATTTGTATTGCTGTAATGACCTTTGAATTGCTTCAAACATACCATCAGCAGATTCATTACTATTTTCATAAAAATCTATTAATTTGATTTCAATGCCATTTTTGGCTGTAAAATATTGTATCACTAATGGAAATAGTTATATATTTTTTTTGTTAGAAGCATCTGTTTGTAAGCAGTAAAACAAATTATCTTTATTGATAGCATCTATTACATTTTGTAAAGAATATGGGCCCAACACCTCTGTAACTAGTGCTTCCATTTTTGTTCTAGCTAGATGAATTCCTGTAGCTGTAGCTGAATTGACATAAATAATTTTACTCAATTTTATAGTACAATCCATGCTATTGTAGGACAAATTATGTTTTACTGTGTGATATGTTAGGGCTAACTCAGATGCAACAACATTTTCTTTATCACTGTGTCGAGACGATGTGGAAGTAGAAGAAGAGTCAAGGAATTTCTCAAGTAGTCCAGATGTTCTCCTCATTTCTATTTTTGATCTGTGCTGTTTGGTTTGCAGGTGTTGTTTAATCTGAAAATAATAATCCCGTCACCTTACCCATCACCTCCAGTCACCATCAAATAATTAAGTTTTGATATTTAATGCAATCATACCAATACATAGACACACACACACACGACATACAGAAAAAAAAGAAAAAGTTTTTACTTGTCCTATTCCTGCTGAAGCAACTGTAAATGTAACTCCACATAATTTGCATTTTGCATTATATTCGTTTAGTGGATCATTAATTAACCAATCGCCATGTTCGATTTCCCAATGACTTTTATATTTCTGCAATCGTTTATTTTTCTGTTTTGTCGTATTATCTTTTTTTAAACATTTTTTCGGTGTAGTATATTCAATATCCATTTTATCCGTTTCACTATCGAAATTGCGTTTTGCAGGTGTTTGTGGAGTATTCTTATCCATAATGTGCTATAGCATAAATCTATAAAACTTTATATCGTATTCTAATAAAATTGCACTCAACCGCTTTGCACAAAACAAACAAATTATTGTGATAATGATTGACACGCTGACATCATTGACATTTGAGGTTAGGTAGCGTTCAGAAATTGTACCTAACGGGGCATCTCGACAGGATAGAATTTATAGAATACTAGCTGTCAAACGATAGTATTCTATATCTAGTAAGCTATGAGCAATGTGGAGTCTCCAAAAGCAATGGGCACGGCAATGCAGCTAGTATTCTATATATTCTATCCTGTCGAGATGCCCCGTAATTGTACAAAACGATTGCTTGAGTGATGTGGCGCCGACGAGTGGCAACATCGATTCAGCAATAAATCACCAATCTATAAATTTCGTTTAACAAATTCAATTACCTGAAAATTGTACTCTATACTTTATGAGAACAATAAAGTTCACAAAAATACTTTATTTCGCATGATTTGATTTCTTTGAGATTTTCAAAAGTTTAGCCGATGAATTTGTTAAACGAAATTTATAGATTGGTGATTTATTGCTGAATCGATGTTGCCACTCGTCGGCGCCACATCACTCAAGCACTCGTTTTGTACAATAACGTAAAATACTTTATAATAAAGTACGGGTGGCAAGCCTACATGTGCATGATAATAGTTAATAGATAAAATCGGGTCGATACTATCCCAACTCCCATATAATGATTTTCGTTTTCTAACAAATCTTATACAGAATTTTTCGGTAGGTATATGAATTATATAGAGTATATGTATATGTATATAAAATTGCTTAGATTCTGATCCTCTGGTTGACTTTTTTGTTTTGATTCTTGCAAGCTGCAAGAGTATAAATTCGGTTGCACTCGAACTTAGCCCTTTCTTCCTTGTTAATAGTTGATTTTGATATGAAGAAATTTGTTTGATTACTTAATTGATTAATCGAAAGAAGAAATTCGATTCAATTAAATAGTGTTTTAAAAAATCTCGTTATATGCTATTCATTTGATTATGCCATCCCCATATAGAGGGTCAGGCTTAATAAAACCCACGACCATGTTGTACCATTCCATTTATAATAAAAATTTATGAAAAGAATGGCACATATGTTATATAAAAAGGTAGATGGCGAAAAAAATTATCACATGAACATGACGGATGACTGATACAGAGGATGGTGTAAGCTGACCCAAAAATCGGAACATCTGCGATTACGCGCGTTTCACGGAAGTCCTAATACAAGTGAGTACAAACAAGGCAAATAAAATGAATAAAGGGACACCTACAGCATAGTTAGTGAGATACATACTCGTACGAAAGAAAACATACCGATGTTTCAGAGAAAATCGTGAGCGAAATTTCAAAGAGGAAATTCCAGAAACACTGCAACCTAAATATTGCATTCTATATTCCTATAAAAGACATTTTTTCTAAAGGACAGCTATTCTGTTTGACACATTAAAGGTACCGCAACAGAAATTTTTTGACAGTCTGCGGGTGCTACCTCTCCAACACTCACATTTTTACGCTTTACTTCATTACAGCTTATCAACTATCAATATGTGTATTTGTATTATTATATTTCCTTACTGTAACCCACTGTTAATAAAAGTGTACTGTGTAATAGAAGTTTTAACATCATATGAAACAAATACGAACAGAATTTAGTCCATAAGTCTCCAATGCGATTAATATGATATTCGTGCGAAATTTTCTAAATAAATATGCTCAAGAAATCCATGAAAGTCAACGGTTTCACTATATACTAAAGAAGAACAAATGAAGTTATTGACGCAGATACATAAGGTTACTAAGAAATATGTTTAGAATTCTATGAATATACGAATGGTTAGTTTAAATTATTTGTAGTTTTAGCCGTTGATGAAAATTTTGAAATTAATGACAATTTTGAAATTGATGACGATGTGAACCATTCCCATTTGCATATTTGAAGAACTTGAGACAGCCTTTTAAATTAGAACATCATAAGTGTCAATAGGTACATAACCTAAGCAATGTAAGACATAGTTAGAACGCCTGCAATGTTTAATATGTTACGATTAGAAAACGTACATACAAGGTTTGTCGCAAAAGAAACAGATCTTTTTAAATATAACGGTTTCTGATGGCGCCACCTATTGGTGGGTATATGAAATAAAAAGTTTGATCTCTTGTTGATATTTCGTAAAAATTTTAAGACAATTGGATAACTACAATCGATGTTATCGATCAAAAAGGTACAGCAGCTTTTGGTCATCGGTCGTAAAATGCTAAGAGCAAATATTAAAATTTGTTTTAAACTTGGGAAAACGTTTACTGAAAAATTTCAAATGATGAAAAAAGTTTATGGTGATCAGTGCCTATCCCGTGGTAATGTGCATGAATGGTTTAAGCGATTCCAAGAAGGTCGTGAGGACCTCTCTGACGATCAGAAGTCGGTCGTCTTCAGAAGTCAAAAATAAAGACAATGCTGATTTGTTTTTACGATTCCGAGGGTATTGTACACCGAGAGTTCGTCCCACCTGGCCAAACGATTAATGCTGTGTTTTATCTTGGTGTTATGAAGCGTCTTTTGTCACGCATTCGTCGTGCTCGATCACAATACCGTGAGGCAGGGTCCTGCGCCTGTTGCACGATAATGCGCCGTGTCATCGGTCGACGCTTGTCACTGATTTTTTGACAAAAAACTTCATATTAACCATTAATCACTCACCCTACTCACCTGATCTGGCACCCTGTGATTTTTACCTATTTGGAAAACTTCATTTGCCCATGAAAGGAAGTGTCCTTTTCAGTTATCCAAAAGGCGACGACCGATATTCTCAAGAGCATTCCGAAAAATGATCTTAAACACTCACTTGAAATGCGAGTGCTAAACGCTGTATCGAAACACAAGGAAACTACTTTTAATAAAAAAATATAACTTTTGAAAAATATTAATTTTTTGTTGTTGGTTTTAATAGTCCTGTTTCTTTTGCGACAGACCTTGTATGTCAACTATACAACGCTTGACTCAATGGGGGTCAACATACAATATATTGATTTAAATACTTTTGCATAGAAAGTGTTGACAACATAAAAGAGTCATACATACATTTATCTAATAATAATGGATGGCAGCTTACTGAAACCATTTACGAAATTTTTAATCCAACATATGAAATCACGATTAAATGTCAAAAAATTACCAAATAGAAAAACGGTTTTAGGCATTATTAATTGTTTTTGCAAATTTCGACAAAACTATGCTGAGATAAAGTTCAAGAGTTTAGTAGAAATTGTCCTAGCTGCTCTTGAAACGCAACTCAGGTATCTGTCGAAAGAGCATTTTCATCTTTAAAATGTATTTTACCAAACTTATGAGCAAGTAGAAAAGAACACATTTTTATAACAAATACCGTGTAATCAAGCACATCATACAATTTATAAACTACCTCATGTCTCTTCTTCAAATACGAATTATTCTTTACAACTAAACTTGGTCTCAATAAAAATATTGTTATTATTAATTATACTATTACATAATAATAAGTGGCAATATAGTAATTCATAGTATTTATTAAAACTTTATTAATTTTATCTCAATTACAAAGCTTCTCATGGTTCTACAAGTATTTTCTGAGTGGTTCGAGCCACTGAACCCAAACGCATCGATTTTTGTAGTGGTTTGCAATCATGGTACGAGTAGATGCCATATACACAGTTTTTAACATCACAGTTTGCATAAGGGAGCGTGACTACAAGATGGTGTGAGACTATAAAAAATAATAATAATATATAATTAGTTTTTTCTAAATTATTTTGTATGTTTTTACTAATTTCACATCTTTTCTCTTTACAATTCTTTAAAGAATTTTCATTTTCAGTGCAATCTTTTAACTACTAATACGAATTTTACCGAGTATATACACACATATGTATTTGTAGTGTGATTCTACTGATTTTCTATTTTTGGCTCCATAATTACATCGAATTTTTGCATCTCATTTTTCAGACGCTCCGATCTGTTTATCAAATCAATTAAAAGTATATGGAGTTGCAAAACATGAAAATGTGAATGTCACATGTACGGTAGATGCGAACCCACCTATGGTGGATTTTAACTGGATTTTCAATAACTCCATTGAGAGTATAGACGTCGCTACGAATCATATTTCGAAAACAGGTTTGTTTATTTAAGTTTTCTATCATAGCTACACACTATTCTACACATTTTTGCTGACTGTACAAAATATTATAATGCTCCTAAATGAATGGAATTGCGCGCATTGATGGAAACTTGTGAATCAACCGCTGCGTGAAACAATGGTCTGTCAAAGTTGAACAAGTGCTTATACATATCTGAACTCGGGATAATTTACGAAATTTCATAAAGATCATATACCGAATACAATCATAAATTGCAATATTCATCTTCTTGATATTGTCCATATAGATCACAGTATCTAAAAGCAAACATAAGAAGCAAATAAGAAGGAAGGGATTTTTGGTTGAAATACCAACAAACTTTAAAGTAACATTTGAATCTTTTTATTTTCAATTCCACACGATCCAATAAAGCACAGCATTATAGTTAATTCATTTCTACCTTTGATAGATAACTTTGTTGATTGCTGAATGGCAATAAACGACAACAATTCAGCGGGCTACCGATTAGACTCAGGTAGGCAATGCTGAGTTCTTGATTCATTTAGTACTATTGTCACAAATCAGCAGATAAAATTTCGTACACTTTTGTATTTTTGATGAATATTCAAAAACTGTGACGGATCATTTTATCTCTACCAATTTGTGAGGCTCAAAGGCAGTGAAATACAGTCAGGACAACACTTTATATTAAACAATTTTACAAATAAGTTCAAAATTCATTATTAACCGTGAATAGATAACATTCATAGATTCACTCAGTTTATTACTACATTTTCTTCTGCTCGTGTAGAATTTATAGAAAAAAATCAACTTAATTATTTGAAATGAAAGATGTAATCAAAATTCTTCAAAAGAGCTCATGTTAACATGATGTAGGAAAAGTCACCAGAGAAGTAACATATTATCATCAACTCCTTTGAAGAATTTTGATTACATCTATCATTTGAAATAATTAAATTGATTTTTTTATGCAATGCATTAAGAATATTTAATTTAGAAAAATATCTAGACTTAATTTCAGTCAAGTTAAGTTTAAGAAAACATGTCCACTTAATTATTTTCATTTAAATAACATATTTATATATTGGGCAATAAAAACGGTTTAAAGTCAGCTCGAAGAACATGTTAAGATTACTCGCTAGAATAACAAATGGAGTATATGGAAGCTGACATATTACTTGAACGGTTTTCACTCATTTTCAGTAATAAACTAAAGTATGTCCAATATTACATACATGATGTTTAATGATATAATATATCCTTGATATTGGCTGATATATAATATGAGGCATAGGGAAATAGTATCAAGATTTCAACCAATTTTGAAAAAAAAAACATAACTTTGTTAACAGGAATGGATGCTCTAAAAGAGCATTTCGTTAAAAAGTCAGGAGGGCTGGGAAAGTTACAGTCAAATTCGCTCCATTTAATTCCTTAAAAGCACGGTTTTTTAAGTTTTTTTCATATATCTTTTTTGCTGTGTGATTTATATACAGTAGAATTAAAAAAAAAAAACAAGAAAAAACGTTAACTTCGGCTGCACGGAAACTAATATACCCTTCACAGGTGCATTTCTTTAAGTAACTATGTGTTCAGATTGTATGGAAGCTATATGCAATAGTAATCCGATCGGAACAATTTTATCGGAGGTTATATTATTACCTTAAGCAGTAATCCATGTCAGTTCCGACAGTTTCTTGAAGAGAAAATGACGTTGGAAAAATTTCAAAACGATATCTTAAAAACTGAGGGACTAGTTCATATATATACAGACAGACGGGCAGACAGACAGACGAACATGGCTAAATCGACTCCGCTCAACATACTGATCATTTATTCTCCGACGCTTCCTTCTGGGTGTTAAAAACTTCGTGGCAAACTCAATATACCCTGTTCAGGGTATAAATAGGCTTAAATATAGAAGTGTTATATTCACCATATTCACATTTTACCATAAATATGTCAGAATAATGTCAAGCACCAAAATGCATTCATCTCTGGGTATCGAACTTCACCTAAATTGTACACCGCTCAAGCCGATTATCAAATTTTTACATATTCTTTGAATAAATTTTACACCACAGAATTTTACACTACATCAAATCACAGTTCTTTTTATATCAATCTGTTGCTTAAATATAAGTGTTTCATTAATGGCAATGTTCGCAATTTTCATTAAAGTTATCACTTGTTCGGACATACAGGCAGAGAGGTATCCGGTATTCACCTCTTTTTGTCATCCTCATGTTCGACATACATACGTAACTCTATATCTATACATCCGTGTAAACAAGACCATTGTTATCTGTACAATTTCTTGGGCAGCATTTCGAACATTTTAAACTCTCCTACAAAATGCACCCAAACTCATAAAATTTTTGAGTTAAAATGATTTTCTCTCTTTTGTTTTGTAACTTTTTTTCCATTTTGTAGCTCGGAAGTTATATTCTATTAAGTTTTAAATAGCTATTGCTAAGGAGTGACATCAGTTTCCATAAACGTTTATTTTTTCGGGATGATTTTTACTAATACTGTTTTGATTATTTGTTGTGAAGTACTGTGTGATAATGGATTAAGTGGCTTTTGTATTATTTATAACATCAAACATTGATAACACTGGTATACAGTTGTTTTGTTGACCCAGATGTAAGATGAAGTTTGAATTTACTTTTTCCCGTAGTTTATGAAACTATCAATGATTTTGATAACGGATCAAGTGGCTATTGTATAGTTTCTCATGGCCTACAATTGTTTTGCTGCCCCAGATTTAAGGTCAAGTTTAAATATATTTATTCCCATAGTTCTTGAAACTAACAAGTTGTTTTTTTGTAAGATTTATTTTTTTGAAAGCTTCGTTTATGAGATTATCTTTTATAAACTTCCTGTCTCCTATTATGTGACGATCCCGACAACCTTGATACCTTTCTTCCATCCATTTCTTCCTAGAGTCTGAAAACTTGTTGGCGTATTTTGCAACATTTCTTTACAATTTGTTACTTTACCTAGGAAATTTTCGAGAATCAACACAAAGCTTTTTCACGATTCTAAAACAGTCATAACTTTGATAAGTTCTATATCTTTCTTTAAATTCGGTATCAAATATTCCTCCTTTGAAACTTGCATAAACATTTGACAGCAAAAAAGCTTTTTCACGTTGGATTCCACAAAATTTGATATCGACTCCTGGCGTGTGGCCGATTATTCCCGTATGTAAAAGATAAACTAATGCGAGTAGGTCACCGTTTTCCGACACTTGAAAAGGCGGACTGCCTACCTCGCAACGTTACAATTGGCCACAACACGTGCGGGATAGGATAGATACCGAGGGATGAAAAGGGAAACGAGACACATTTGCAGACAAAAACAGCGAAAGGCTGAAATGTGTGCGTGCGAAGAGCCTGACAAGCTGGCCAACAGGGGTAATGATTGAAAATTCTACGATAAGATTCGGCGACTAACAGAAGGTTCCAAGAACGGAGCATACTAAAAATATGGCGAACTCCATTCCCCAGTCAATGACGATGGATTCCATTGCCCGACCATAAAGAAGTTCGAATAGCAATTACCCGTCTGAAGAACAACAAAGCGGCAGGGCCGATGGATTGCCGGCCGAGCTATTTAAACACGGCGGCGAAGAAAAACTCAACCATAGGAAGTTAAATATGCTCTGCCCAATCCACAAAAAGGGAGACCCTAAAATCTGCGCCAACTACCGTGGGACATCGTGATAAGGTTCTTTCGAGCTTATTGTGTGAAAGATTAAAACCTACCGTGAACAGACTGATTGGACCTTATCAGTGTGGCATTAGACATGGCAAATCAACAACTAACCAGATATTCACCATGCGCCAAATCTTGGAAAAGACCCGTGAAAGGAGAATCGACACACACCACCTCTTCGTCGATTTCACAGCTGCTTTCGACAGCACGAAAAGAAGCTGCCTTTATGCCGCGATGTCTGAATTTGGTATCCCCGCAAAGCTAATACGGCTGTGTAAACTGACGTTGAGCAACACCAAAAGCTCTATCAGGATCGGGAAGGACCTCTCCGAGCCGTTCGATATCAAACGAGGTTTCAGACAAGGCGACTCTCTATCGTGCGAATTCTTCAACCTGTTGCTGGAGAAAATAATTCTATATTGATATCATCGGCCTCAACACCCGCGCCGTTAGTTCTGCTTTCTCCAGACTGAACAAGGAAGCAAAGCAAATGGGTCTAGCAGTGAACGAGGGCAAGACGAAATATCTCCTGTCTTCAAACAAACAGTCCTCACACTCGCGACTAGGCACCCACGTCACTGTTGAGAGCCATAACTTCGAAGTTGTGGATAATCTTGTCTACCTTGGAACCAGCATCAACCCCAACAACAACGTCAGTCTCGAAATCCAACGCAAAATATCTCTTGCCAACAGGTGCAGCTTCGGATTTAGTGTGCAATTGAGAAGTATAGCCATCTCTCGACGATTAAAAACCAAACTCCATAAGTCACTCATAATTCCCGTCCTGCTAAATGGTGCAGAGGCTTAGTCGATGACAACAACTGATGAGTCGACGTTGCGAGTTTTCGAAAGAAAAGTTCTGCGAAAGATTTATGGTCCTTTGCGCGTTGGCCATGGTGAATATCGCATTCGATGGAACGATGAGCTGTATAAGATATATGACCACATTGACATAGTTCAGCGAATTAAAAGACAGCGGTTACGCTGTCTAGGTCATATTGTCCGAATGGACGAAAACACTCCAGCTCTGAAAGTATTCGACACAGTACCCGCGGGGGAAGCAGAGGAAGAGGAAGACCTCCACTCTGTTGTAAGGACCAGGTGGAGAAGGACCTGGCTTATCTTGGAATATGAAATTGGAGCCACGTAGCAAAAAGAAGAAACGACGGACGCGCTGTTGTTTATTCGGCTATAATAGCGTAAACGTTGCCTACGCCAGTAAGGAAGAAGATATACATACATATGTATGTCTTAAGGGAGAACATTTTGAAAAACAATAAAGCGATAATAGATGATTAAAATTGGTTTTTGTTCTTGAACAGCGAAATATGAAAAGCAACCTGTATATTGGTTATAAGCGAAAATTTAGTCTGATAGTATTAATTTATGGCATTACTCAGTTATTAGAGACTGATATATGGTATCTATAAACACAGACTAATCATCATTTTTGTCATAAAGTGTGCTGGAATTGTGAAAATCATTAAGTAGAGTATATGAGAGAGTAATTCGTCGGCGAATTTCACATAGTTTTGGAATTAGGCTAATTTATTAAGGATATGCACTATGATACGTTTAATTTAGTGTAACTAGACATCGTACATATTAACCGATATATTCGGTGCAAAATCAACCGGAAATTTTAAATTCTAAATGAAATTTCCACATACATAGTGGGACCTAGGGTAATATTTAGCTGATTTTATCCATTTTGGGCACAACATATTATTGAAAAACATGTTTTCTAAGTTTCATTAAAATAACTTACAAATTGACTGACATCCTTATATGGTATCAAATCGACAGGAATTGCGAAAATCTTTATATTAGCGGACGTATTAGTTGCACGCCATTATATTTCAATAATATATCTATATAATTTACCAATATTTTCGTCACAAACCAGCTATAGGCACTGAAGATCAACATTAGTTATCTAATTTGAAGCATTTATTTATGGAGTTACTGAACTTTTAGTAGTTTTAAACATAACCGTTACATGGGGAAAGGCAGGGTATAATTCACTTTCGAAAATATTTTTCTTGAGCATTTTTGGATTAATAAGCTTAAGGGATCGTCCCAGTTTGAAATTTTCGAAAAGTCGATTTTTTGATGCATTATCGGATAGTGTTTTTAAATCCACATTCTTATTATTACGGTCGCTACAGCGTTTCTTATAGAAAAGAAACAGAGAACATAGCTACTCCAATCTTTAAAAGCGTTTTTCTCAGAATGGTGGTTTTCAAAACTGTTTCGACTCTCAAAGGGAGAGTTTTGAAGATATCTAGTTCCAATTTGGACATAATAATGGGTTGTCAAAAAAGTCTTGCGGTATTTTCGCTAGTTGGCGCTGAAAACACGTAGTTCTAATTTTATTCGTCGCATCGGGTCATGCTATATCTTTTTGGAAAGCTCATTTCACGCGCTAACACGTGTTTGATTGATTGTCGTTTCTTTTAAGTCGTTCGTGAGTTATAGCGTCGCAAACATGGAGCAAAATAAAGAGAAAATACGGCATATTTTACAGTACTACTACGATAAAGGCAAAAATGGATCTCAAGCCGCCAATAAAATTTGCGCAGTTTATGGACCCGATACAGTTTCCATTTCCTCCGCACAACGATGGTTTCAACGTTTTCGTTCTGGTGTACAAGTGGTCGAAGCTGCGCCACACATTAAAAAAATATTCGCGAAAATCTGGTTTTATTGGAGGGTCACACTGAGACGATAACTTAAGTCGTTTGATGTTCATGTTCATTAAATTTCTAAGATGGGTCCTCGCCCACCTTTAAAAAGTTTTCAAAACGTATATGACTCCTTCATTTGATTCGTTGTTTTAATTTGCCATTACGTATCTTAATTAGTGGTTGATTCTGCCGAATGACAATACTAATCTTAGAAACAACCAGGGAACTCGGTAAAATATCACATTAACAAACATATTTTAAATATTGACAGTTTTTGATTTCTTGATTCAGTGATTATTTTTAAATGGATATTGCGGCATGTTCATCACTTAAAACCGTTTTGTTTCTTAATTTTGTGTCTGATTATGGCTGAATTTGCTTGGAAAATATATATTTTTATTTTTGACGACATTTTTTTAGCTATGAAGAACTTATATTTAAGAGTGAAGTCAATGTTTGCATTTATTGTCGTAGGACGTTATGCAAATCATTGAAATGCTTTAATATTTGCTACTGTGGCATATTTTCTAACTTGCTTAAATCATAGAGAAAACCTAAATCATCAAAATTTTGATTTAAAGTCGTAAATTTTAATTCCATGTTGGTTATTATAGAATCAATCATGGCGTAAAAAAATCTGTTTGATACCGGATTTTAGGTCGCTGTAGAGGTTGATCGCTGCTTTTATAATCGAACATCCTTTTCTTTTTGGCTACTCGTTTATTCCGCAACTCTCTAGGCAGGGTAGGGATTTTTCGAATCCAGCTTCTCGATTGTATTTTATTCATTCATAAAATATGTGTAACTGTTCAAGGGCAATGCTTAAATGAATTTGTATTGATTGTCATAATTTACTTATCTAATTAACACGGGATAATATCTCATACCACACATGTAAAGAATCAATATATTCTAAAATTAACATTTCATTTAGTATCGAAGCGCAATCTCTATTCTCTGATTGCTCCGTTTGATTCTTTAAGCTTTGGATTCATTCAATCACTTTATAGAATTGCAATAATACGACCCTTACTGCTTCGACTTTACTTTCCCATCTTGTCTCTGATGAAGGCTTCATAATAAGTTTTAATCAAGTTTTGATAACAGTTTAAGTACATCTATGAAATTACTGGATTTCATGACAACGTACCAGTCTTGAGAGATTCTGCCTCTAAATGCAAGATAATTAGAGGTTAAAAAATTAATTACGTCAATTATTCTCTCTAACAAGTTCGTTCCTTTCCTTTTCTTGGTCTATTGTTGTGCCTTGATTTCTTTCTTTCTCTAAAGTTAACCATTGGAACATATGTATGTGCCATATGTTCTTTGGTATTCTCATGTCTATGTAAAATGCTACTTATATGTTTCCATTCACAACTTTCTCCTTGCATCACCTGAGTATGCGAATTGCCAAATAGTCTGCATGGAAAACAGTAAACTTTATTTTGGGAATTGAAATAAACTAACCAGCGACGATGTTGAGTTTCACCATTATTTTTTTTCTCGAGAAATATAAATTGGAAAAGTGTCTGTGATCATCACCTTTGGGATACTATTAACCACCTCTATTTAATTGCAGTGTGGGGTCATTTTGTACTATATCACGGCGCTGTGAATCCGTTATGAGAAACGTCCAAAATCCCGGATCCGAATTAACAAGCTGCGAATTGGAGAATCTATGTCAATCTGTTCTTTTTGATTGCTTGATGACAGCACAAGAGTTTCAGCGTCAAATATTGATTGGCTAGAGAATGATCTAAACTTTACATCAACTCACAATCGGTATCTCGGATTGTACAGAAGTCCAATCAATCGATTCGGATGATCTTGTACTACCAGATGCAGTTTGGTTAAGGAACTTCATCATATTTAAACTCAAAACCTGGTTGGATACAGTTCTTTTAGCTTTTCTTTTTCTTATAGCTTATCTAGACTCCCATTTTCTTCCAATATCTCTATCTCGGTCGGTAAACAAAAGCAATAGTTTTAACATTTTTTGTAGTTTTATCTATATAATATTGTAAAATGTAAATTTAAATTGGCTTTCAAACAAAAATCTGTACAAAAGCTCTTACTACTTACTAGTTTTTTAAATTTAAAAAGTCGATACGTTTTCTACTGTTAAAGCTTCGGCTTCCTTCAAAAGATATTATAAAGCGTATAATTTTATATACAAGTAATTATTACGTTATTTATACCAATTACCAATCGATTATATCTTACCTTATGTAAAATAAAGTAAAGATACCGGTGTGTTACACATCACAAAGAAAACAATTATTATTTATTAACAGCCGGTTTCACGAAAATTTTTAATTGAAAATTATGTTAAATTTAATTTTAGTTTTAATTTTTATTTATCTTCGGACTTAAGTTTTCTGCGTTTCACCATTATTCACATTTGGCGTCCCAAAAACTATAAGGCAGGGATATTAGTAAGAGTAACAGCTGATTTATGTAAACAAATAAATTGTATTTATCTGTCAAATCAGCTGATTAAATGGCAAAGCATAAATAAAAATTTGATCAAATTTCAGCGAAACTGAAATTAATTACTTTTCACTTAAATTAGGTTCGTAAAACCGGCTGTAAGTCATTGTTTTTTAGTTTTGAGTCAGTTTACAGGAGCAATCAATATAACTACACACTATCTATTTATTCATTAAAAAACATTGAACACACTATTCAAATTATCAAAATAGGTACGTACAGTAATAAGAACAAAAGATATTGAAAAACACAATTACGTTTCTATTGTTATGCGCCTAGCGACTGCGTGCATGTGGTACTTTGATTTGATTGGTTAGCTTCCTAGTAAAGATAGTAAACAAATAAAATAAGGGATTCTTCGCACTGGTTGGCGCCGGCAAAGATTTTTTTGGGATCGTTAAAAGGGCCCATACACGACACACATGTCCGTTCGATCTGTGTGAATTCGTTTTTGTTAATAAGTTATTTCAACTTTACGTAAGAAATCAAACATTTTCGCGAACATGGATCGGTACGCGCACAAGCCCATACACGAGTAGACCGCATGCGTACACATACCGATCGAACGCACATGTATGTCGTGTATGCCCACTTTAAGCAACGTAAGCAAATGGTTCCAGACTAAAAAAGCATATTTCACAACAAAATTAATTTTTATTTTATTTTCGCTTTGAAACAATGCATAAAATTGCTTGAAGTGTGAGGTCCCTTGTATCCCGAGGCTTTAGGCGGTGGCCCACATCGCCCACGCTCTACGACGCCTCTGTCCCCAATAATACGTTTAAAATCCTAAACGCTATGTTGGAAAAATTTGCTGCAGAGTAATCCTTCGACACGCCTTCATACAATACAAAAGTGGATACAATACTATATACAAGTATGTATGTCTGTATATAAATTATAGTGAAAATTACTAAGAGTGTAATAATTCGCTAAGATTTACGTCAATAGCATAGACCAAATGCAACGGCTTAAAAATCTGTGAAGTTTATTGAAATATTTTAAACAAGTAGGGAAGGGCTAAGTTCGGGTGCAACCGAACATTTATACTCTAGCAACTTGCAAGAATCAAAGCCAGGGAAATATTTTAAGGTGTAAAAGCAACCATATAGAGTAAAGACGGCCAGATGTTCAGAAATCCTGATATTAGTTATCTATTTTAGGCACAAAGATACACTGTTATAAGTAAAACACGTTTTTTTTTATTTTCATTGGGATAGCTCATATATTGGCCGATATATGTGGTACAAAGTCACCCGGTAGTTCGGAAATCTTTATATTAAGTATATGGGGGGCTAAGGGAAATATTGGTCCGATTCAACCCATTTTTGACATCCTGACATACCCTTATTTACCTTAATTTCAGTTACCGGGGTCTAAATATTCGGTACCAAGGGACTTGAATAGTTTTTATTGCATTTAAACAATTTTTGGTCGTAAGGTGGCACACACTAAAACCATTATTGGTGCAAAGTTTTATCACGTTGTATTAATTTGCTTCTTGATTTGTGTACTGGATACTGAACGAATCAAATGGAATTTAAAATTAGGAAGTAGGCTTGGTTGTAGTCTGATTTCGTCCATTTTCACAATGTGATATAGAAATGTAAAAGGAATATTATGTACAAAATTCTGTCGAAATCGGTTGGTCGGGTTCCGAGATATGGGATTTCACCACGCCCACGTCCATCGTCCGATTTTCATACCGGTTTCTATAAAGTTCTCTCATACCATCTCGGTTTTAAATTTTAATGTCTCAAGCGTAGTTATTGATTTATGGCTCTTTTAGTAGTATTTAACAGTACCGTTATATGAGGAGTGAGCGGGGTTATCTTCCGATTTCATCCATTTTCGGTAGAAGTTCTCATACGATTTCTACGCAATAAATTTGGTTGTTGTAGCTTAAGTAGTTTGGGAGCTATGTACATTAAACTTTTTAGAGGGCGGACCTACGCCCACTTTTTAAAAAAATTTTCCAAAAAGTGCCCTTGCTACTGCGATCTTCTGTAACAAATTAAAACTTTGTACCTTAATTAATTGCTCAGTTATGGCACTTTATAGGTTTTCGTTTAATGGCAATTTGTGGGCGCGGCCGTGGTCCGATTACGCCCATTACTCGAAATTTTTTTTGTAGTAAGGAACCCACATATCAAGTTTCATCTCAATTTTTACAAAAGTTACAGCGGACGGAGAGGCAGTCAGACCAGATTTCAAATTTTCTACTCATCCTGATCATTTATATATGTACATACTAGAGGACCCGTCCACGTTTTACTGTCGCTGACACATATTGTAGATAATATTACTACTACCATCTATATGAATTCTATTATTTAGATTATAACTATTAGTTAATGAGATATAACATTTTTGTGAAGCAACTTGTGCTAGTTTACAAATAAAAGGGATCATGAAGCATTTCGTGTGTTAATAAAGCATTGCTTTTTGGGGGAAAATACTGTTGAATTTGAGCTCTGCACCAGGGAAATCCATTTGCAATTTGCTAAATTGGGAAGAGGAGAAATGAGTATCGAGGACAATGATGACCTAAAGAGGCGAAAGGTGCCTCGCAAGTTCATAATCTGACAATAACAACGCATTGCTAATTCCGAGGAGTGTTTGTGTGCTCTTTAATCGTAGTAAATCCAAATATTTGGTTCGGTGTGTGACATTAGAAACTTCGCTCTATAATTTCACTCTGAAATCCATCGAAAGTCATTCTAGTGAACTGCACATGATGAACATGATGAACCGGTTGTCAAGGGTGGAAAGACGTAAAAGTCAGCGGGCAAGGTTATGACATGAGTCTTTAGGGATGCCCGTGGTATATATTCATCAACTGATTACTGACCCAGTTATAATCCTTTGCACTGCGTATTTGGTTACATTTATTTTCTACTATTCCAAATATTTGGCAATTGTATTATTTTTAATTTTTATTTTTAGGAAGGATAAGTTTGAAATTGTACGCGTATACTTCATCAATTCCGTTTAAATATTCATCGCTAGAGAGCTGTGATAATAAATTCGTCCGATCGCTGCTAATTTCAAAGTGCTATATTGAGAACCGCGGCCTCCGACGCGCTATTTATAGGCACGCTCCCGCCGGACCGGTCAGTCGGTACCACCGCAAACGCTTCATCCCGCAATTTTTAATTTGTAATATCTTAGAAAATATTCATTTAAATCATATGCTGTAAGAGACCATACAGATTTCCAAGGAGCGTTCCAAAATAAACAGAACCTAGCGCCCCATGATGGCGCCATCTATATGCTGACTGATGCGTTAGAATCTGCTATCTTTATCGATTGTTCGGTGAGAATTTCATAACATTTCATTGATTAGAAGTGAAGTTATTACATTTTAGGTGTCAGTATGTTTGTGTTATCGTTGTGACAATGAGCTTCAAACAAAGAGCCAACATTAAGTTTGTTTTAAAATTGGTAAACTTTTACCGAAACGTTTCAATTGATGAAATAAGTTTATGGCAATGATTGCCTATCCCATAGCAGAGTGCAAGAGTGATTTCATCGTTTTCAAAGTGGTCGTGAGGACATAAATGACGATCAACATGTGGGCCAATCAAAATCCGTGATCACCGGAAATTCCATCGAAACTGTGCGTGAATTCAGCAAAAATCAGCCGAAATCATCATTGAAATTCATGAAAATGGAATTGAACATCTCCAAAACATCGATTTATCGCATTTTGACTAAACATTTGGGCTTACGAAAGGTGTGTGCACGGTTTGTTCCGTACGAATTGACAGACGACCAAAAATTGCTCAGAATCCAACATTCGAAGAACGATTGTTTGACCAAAAATCACATTTGAACCATTAAGCACTCCCCGTATTCACCTGATATGGCACCGTGCGACTTCTTTCTTTTCGAAAAAATGCATTTGGGCATACTTGCGGCCATACCGGCCAGCGAGCTAAAACACTAGTTCGATAGGCTTTTGAGCCGTTCAAAAAGCTGTATTGAAGCAGAAGGAGACTATTTTGAATAAAATAAATTGATTTTGCCAAAAAAACCATTTGTTATTTTTTTTAAAGCCCTGTTTACTTTGGAATGCACCTTGTATTTTAAATCAACAATGTATTTAAGGTATTTAATTGGTTAAGGATTAATGCTGTATTGGTTAAAATCGGTTGAAATTTTTTGTCGTAAAAATTGAAGGAAAAAAAATGTTATTGTGGGATATCCATAAGAGATAGACATACATATATCATCGCGTAATTTTCTGTAGACCATTTCAATGTGTACAATTCTAAGTACATTATTTTGATAAATCTCGTTCAATACAAGCGGAAAAAATATTATTATTTGTGACATCATATTGGAAACCTCAACAGTATTTCTCCAGTATTTAATGGATTTTATTATAAATTTACCGCATCAAAATCCGTTGCGTAGTTTTAAAGATTTAAGCATAGAGTAATTTTTTAGTAATTTAACAACAAAGCGGCGGGGGCCGATGGATTGCCGGCCGAGCTATTCAAACACGGCGGCGAAGAACTGATAAGGAGCATGCATCAGCTTCTTTGTAAAATATGGTCGGACGAAAGGATGCCCAACGATTGGAATTTAAGTGTGCTATGCCCAATCCATAAAAAAGGAGACCCCACAATCTGCGCCAACTACCGTAGGATTAGCCTCCTCAACATCGCATATAAGGTTCTATCGAGCGTATTGTGTGAAAGATGAAAGCCCACCTTCAACAAACTGATTGGACCTTATCAGTGTGGCTTCAGACCTGGAAAATCAACAAACGACCAGATATTCACCATGCTCCAAATCTTGGAAAAGACCAGTGAAAGAAGAATCGACACACACCACCTCTTCGTCGATTTCAAAGCTGCTTTCGACAGCACGAAAAGGAGCTGCCTTTATGCCGCGATGTCTGAATTTGGTATCCCCGCAAAACTAATACGGCTGTGTAAACTGACGTTGAGTAACACCAAAAGCTCCGTCAGGATCAGGAAGGACCTCTCCGAGCCGTTCGGTACCAAACGAGGTTTCAGACAAGGTGACCCCTATCGTGCGACTTCTTCAACCTGCTTCTGGAGAAAATAGTTCGAGCTGCAGAACTAAATAGAGAAGGTACCATCTTCTATAAGAGTGTACAACTGCAGGCGTATGCCGACGATATTGATATCATCGGCCTCAACACACGTGCCGTTAGTTCTGCTTTCTCCAGGCTGGACAAGGAAGCACAGAAAATGGGTCTGGCAGTGAACGAGGGCAAGACGAAATATCTCCTGTCATCAAACAAACAGTCGTCGCGCTCACGACTTGGCTCTCACGTCACTGTTGACAGTCATAACATTGAAGTTGTAGATAATTTCGTCTATCTTGGAACCAGCATTAACACCACCAACAATGTCAGCCTGGAAATCCAACGCAGGATTGCTCTTGCCAACAGGTGCTACTTCGGACTGAGTAGGCAATTGAAAAGTAAAGTCCTCTCTCGACGAACAAAAGCTAAACTCTATAAGTCGCTCATAATTCCCGTCCTGCTATATGGTGCAGAGGCTTGGGCGATGACAGCAACCGATGAGTCGACGTTACGAGTTTTCGAGAGAAAAATTCTGCGAAAGATTTATGGTCCTTTGCGCATTGGCCACGGCGAATATCGCATTCGATGGAACGATGAGCTGTACGAGATATATGACGACATTGACATAGTTCAGCGAATTAAAAGACAGCGGCTACGCTGGCTAGGTCATGTTGTCCGGATGGACGAAAACGCAGTACCCGCCGGCGGAAGCAAGGAAGAGGAAGACCTCCACTCCGTTGGAAGGACCAAGTGGAGAAGGACCTGGCTTCGCTTGGAATATCCAATTGGCGCCACGTAGCGAAAAGAAGAAACAACTGGCGTGCTGTTTTTAACTCGGCTATAATCGCGTAAGCGGTGTCTACGCCAATTAAGAAGAAGAAGAAGAATTTAGGGTATTCTGATATAGGCATACTTTTTTCGATGACTAATCAACATTTTGAAGAGGAAACTAGTATAATTTCTATTAATGCGATAGGTTCAGGCATTTCCCAACATATTCCGAAATAGTATTGCATTTTGTTCAGTTTTGAGGAAGATATTTGTTTAAAACTATAAAAAGTCGAAAACGTCGGTTTGTAAAAATGGGGTGGTAATGTGATATACCCCATCGGCTAATATGATATACCATACCAAATTACCCAAACCATTACCAAAAAATTATGGTTTTTATTCAATTAAATTAATTCATTTATTTAAAGCACATTTCATATATTATATTTTATATAAAAAAATAAACAAAACAAAATGATATTATAAAAGAAACAAATAAAAATTGAATAAAGTATGTAAGCATTTGTAATAGTTGGTATACATAGTAAAATATTTGAAAAGTCATTCACAAGACTCGCAAACGAATATTGCCTGACGTTTAGGTAGGCATTTGCTATGTGCCCAAACTAAGTCGCATTGCAAGCATGGAGTGCAAGTCATGACTTCCCCATCTGCCCCAAAGGTTTTATTGCAAAAAGCGCAGACGGTATCCTTAGTAGGAGAAATTTCTGCCCAACATTCCTCGTCTGAACTGGGTAATATCAAACTTTTATCCGACTCGCTTGATGCACTTTTCCTAGTCTGCTTTAACCGTTGTATTTGCCCAGCTACTTTACCCGGCATTACTGCCAGCTTCACGCTTTTCTTCTTTTTGCGGTTTTCAGCATTTTTGATGCTTACTTCCAACGCTGCCTTATATGGTGATGTTGTAAGTATTGTCGCTTCTGAACGCTTACCTCTCGAGCTAGTTTTCTGTATCAGCTTAGGTGGAGGTGAGATCTCCCATGGCGTGATTAAGGGCTGCATGGCTGCTTTACTAGTGCTAGCGATCGGTTCTTCTAAATCGCTTTCATCTCTGATTTGTGCGTCTTCCGATTGATGTTTTTCATGATTAAAATCGCTTTCCTGAAACTTGTTCTTATCAAATTGATAAATCCCAGTACATTTGAACCCATTAATCGCTATTTGCGCAGTTTGAGCTTTTAGATAAGCTTTTGCAAAGAGTTCTACAACATCGAATTGTGTCACCTTTCGGCCTTCTTCACGCATAAATCGTCTTATTTCCTCATTATAGTAAGTTTTAAGAGGTCCCATAAAGGATTTGTCCAAAGGTTGCATTTTATGCGTACAATGGGGTGGCAAGGATAAAATTATAACACCATTTTCACGAGCTTTATCAAGAACTTCAATACTTCTTGTATGGCTATAGTGACCATCTAAGATCAAAAGGACTGGGTTCTCCTTAGAAGGATGTGTAAACCGCATAAAATGGTCAAACCACATTGTAAATATTGGAATTTGTATCCATCCGGATATGTGACAGGCAGAATCGGAGCCAGGTGGAGCATGTTTCATTAAAAGCGGAGAAGGTTTCTTTCTTGGAAAAATGAAGTACGGTGGAACAAAGGCACCACCTGCACTCATGCAGCTTACAACTGTTATGAGAGATCCTCTCTCAGCTGTTGTCATGCATCCAATTTGTCTTTTGCCTTTTGCAGCTAAGACTCTTGGCTGCCTACTTTGCACAATAGACACTCCTGTCTCATCCACGTTCCAAATCCTGTTTGGAGGAAATTTAAACTTTTCATACTCGTTTTCCAGTAAACTGTAAAACTTGTTTACGTTCTTCTCATTGAAGCATTTTATTCTGTCTAATAAAGTTCCAGTAGCATTGCGTATGCTTATTTCAGTCTTATGTCTTTTAAGAAATGCGCGCAACCAATTTCTTCCAGCACATTCCTTCGTTATAGAAAATGGATTCACAATATTGTTGCGCTTTGCTATTTGAAAAGCATGCGAGCGGACATCGCTACAAGTAAGCCCCCAAATTTTTGCCTCCATATCTTTTAAATATCTTACCAGCTCTAATTCTACGTCTCTGCTAAAGACCGGTCTCCGGCCTAATGGCGTAGCTAAAACATCATCGACTTTTTGATCACTACGAGCAGCTCTTTGCAAAGTTGCAAATGGAACACCGTACATTTTCGACGCCAACAATATTCCCATTTTTTCACCTCCAACAGCTTGGATTGCTTTTTTCATGTTTTCTGCATTCCACTTACGAATTTCCACCTTTTTCGGCATGACCTATGGTTTTAATTTATGGTATTACTTCATTGTTTTTATTAAATACGTTATTTGTTTAATATAATATAATGTGTTTTTAATGTGATATACTATATCACATTGAACAACTATTACCATATCACATTACCCAAACTACAGCTTTTATGAATTAAAAATTTTTTCATAGTAATTAATTACATAAATATATATAAATACTTGAAAAGATGTTAAATATATTTACCAGTAACCAAATTAAAATATAAGAAGTTAAAAATCTACACAAATTTTGGAATTATCTTCTTTTGAAGAGCACGCTAAATTATTGACGACTGTGAAGCTGAAAATGTTTTTGCACACTGATGGTAATCTAAGCGCTGTATGTCATCCGCTACTTTGCAGTAACACTTTTTTTACCGTTGCCATATGACTCATGACAATATTCTTGTGCAGACGTGCATAGTTTAGAAAATACGCTGGTATATCACTTTACCAACCCATATCACAATACCCTAAATTACTCTACTTGTATAGGGACTAGAGCTCCCACTCCCGGAATGTTTTCGAATTCCCGGGATTTCGGGATATCGAAACTTCATTTCCCGGGATTCCCGGGAAAAACGGGAGAAAATAAAAATTGCTAATTATGGCTTATAAATTAAAAAAAAATTAAATTATTTTTTTTATTCCCAATCAGTTACATAGATTCAATTAAGTATGCCCATGTTCTTGTTCTTGGGTTCTTTATAATAAAAAAATTATTATTTAATAATAATTATTATTTCTTATAAATTGAAAAAAATATATAATTCACTTTTTATTTCGAATCAGTTACATGAATTAAATTAAAAATATACCTATGTATATGGTATTATATGTATATATATTATTTTGTCAAAAAACAAATAATAAAAATCACAGATCGATTTCTGTAGGAACTAATTTTAAATAGTATTTTAAAAATACAAGCGCATCCATTGTTTCATCGTTTAAACTAGATCTGATTTTAGTGCAAATGCTTCCAGACACTGAAAAACAACGCTCGCATTCGACACTAGTTGGTGGTATTGTCTTTAAAAAATTACAAGCAACCTCCAGATTGCTGCCAAGCCCGCCACCCCAAGAAGTAAATTTATTTCCTTTGGTACCGCTTCCTCTACTGATAATGAGACATCTCTTTTTAAAACGCGAGATTCTTTGACAGTTTCTTGCAACCTTTCCTTCAACGTTTTTTCCTTTTCATTTTCGATTATTTTTAAATCGATATCGCGATTCTCAACATCATTAGTATTGTACTTTTTGACAATTAACAGCTGATCAAACCAGTGCTGTAACTTTGATCAAACAGTGTTGTAAAGTACCTACTAAATTCTTACTAATTGTTTTTTGGCAATGTTCATCTATTGTAAATACAACTTAATAATGAACAGTGTTTAAAAAAAAGGACAAAAATCCCGAATATCCCGGGAAATTAATTTTAAATCCCGGGAGGAGTTTTAAGTCCGGGATTTCGGGAGCCCGGGAGTGGGAGCTCTATTAGGGACAGAGAAATTGATTTTCTTTTATACTATATCTATCTCGCTTAGATCCTAACGGAAGCCTTCAACGTCGATTTTGCAATTACATTCGATAAATGTTGAACAAACCATTACGCTATAGGCATCAGGTATGTATGCTACGTGTACTTCTGCTCTCCTACTGCACCGTACAGTTGCTAAGTTGTAGGTAAGGCAGAGTTGTTAATTGACATTACGCCTCTCATATCACATTACAATCTGTTGGATTCACTGCCCGCTTTACTTACCACTTGTGCGCTTTAGGTGTTTGAAAATAAAACTGGTATATTTCGGTTTTATAATATAAAGGGCACACTCGATTGGTTGAGTTTATTGTTCTTTTATAATATTAATTCACGCAATATAATTTTTAACAAT
>NW_026089622.1:30343257-30379033 GCF_024586455.1 Bactrocera neohumeralis
ATAAATTAATTTACGCGCCCGGCTTTTTTTTGTTTAGTTGTTCAGCACAATGTTGTATGTAGGAAATTAATATGTATTTATATGTCTCAAACGCGTTTTAAAATTTATCGTATTAGCATAAAATTTTTATTTTTTTGATTTTGATTAAAAATTTTTTGATTTTTTTTGTAACGGTAAGAAACCGTTTTGTGTTTTCCGTTTTCAACTTCTTTTTTTTTTTTTGTTTTTGGATGTATGTATGTGTTTGTCACTTCTTTTTAATTTCACTTGCAATAAACACTTTGTATATACATATGTATATTGCACTTAATTTTGTATATTTGTATATGTGTATGTATATGTCGCCTTTCACTTGTGCACAAAATTTGCAAGTTTTTAATACGTTTTATGTTACAGAAGTTGATTTTCTTTGTTTTTTTTTTTTCAATAGTGCCGTTCTTTGCGGCTCGAAGGACCAATGTTGGATTCACTGCCCGCTTTACTTACCACTTGTGCGCTTTAGGTGTTTGAAAATAAAACTGGTATATTTCGGTTTTATAATATAAAGGGCACACTCGATTGGTTGAGTTTATTTTTCTTTTATAATATTAATTCACGCAATATAATTTTTAACAATATGAGTTGAACACTCGATTAGTGGGGGTTTCTTTTTCTTTTACAATGTAGGATAAAATTTTAATATTTCACGATGGGACGCTGCGTAGCGGTGGCGGGAAAGCGTAGTTGATGCCAAGGCGATCGAATCTTAACTGATTTGAGTGAAAGCGGACCCTTTTTCCATGGAATGATGTGGTGTGTGTTTTAGTGTGTGGATCCTGCGCTCGCGCGTGTGGGTGGTGTTGATGTGAAGTGTGGTGATGTCGAGGTGAGTGTGGTGAGTGTGCGTGTTAATGATGGGTGTAGGTGTGGTGTGGGGCAGGCGACTAAGGCTCATTTAGCCACAATCGAATCGTTATCGTACTTTGATCGTAATCGCTGAAGTTTCTGATTGTGCACTTAGAAACGTGTATTATTCATCGTGATAAATAACAACGATCAACAAATACCAAAATATTTTTTTGCGCATGGCTTTACTTAGTTACTTTATCGTTCAAGGAGTACGGACGTGTTTTGTAATTCGCTACGTGTACTCAGATTTTGCAAAAAACAAATAATCAACAATAATAAGATAAAACAAACAATCAAATAAAAATCAGTGCACACAAATTTTTAATAATAATATGAACAAATAGTATACCAAACAAATATATATAAAAAAAACAATAATGAGTGCTTCGCTCACCTCACCAGCGAAACCGTAGGCATTCCTTAAATGGGGCCACAACAACTTTACTGACAGCAACCACTATGCAGGTATGTATCAGCAAACACCCGGACAGCGAAGGAAAACAAAACGCAAGGTGAGATTTTACCAAGCAAAAAAGGACCATCTGTTCAGACTGGTATTGATCTTACATAAATGTAAAAAGGAAATCGAGTCCTATTAAATCAGCGGTCAATACCAAAAAATTTCAACCAGACACACCAAGTGGTAAAAAGACAAAACATTTTTAATGGTGACAGATTTGCCTTACTGAGCAGAGAGCCTAACGATGATGCAAAGGGTACCACCATAGTCGTGAATTCCAAACCCCCTCTAATCTAATGTTAAAGAAGCATTGGAAGAAGGTGGTTTTAAATCAGTAGTAAACATTTTTAACAGGAACAAACCAATGTTCAAAATAGAATTGATGCCAAATTTTAGCCAACTTAAGGAAAATGAAACACATCCCATTTACAACCTAAATTTATCTGCCCCTTCTCAGAATTACCGTTGAGGAACCACACAAAAGAAATAGTCCAGTACAATGCACAAACTGCCAAAAAAAGCAGTATGGAAAAACGAAATCATATTGCACACTATGCAGTGCCTGTGTGGTGTGTGGTGATTCACATCCCAAACCAAAATCTACTTTTAAAAAAGAGGATTTAAATAAAAAATGTATTAGTTGTGGGGGAAACCACACTGTAAACTATAAGAGTTGCCATGTGTATAAAAATTTAAAAACGAAATTGTCTGTCGGAATTCAAGCACGTCGTAACCAAATGTTAAATATTCCTCCTAACGAAAATATTAAAACTCCCGTCAATATTTCAAAAGCAGTAAATCTTATAGACAATGCTACACGAAGGAGCTATGCAAACGTGGTGAAAGACAACACTACACTAATGAAATTGCCCTGTACTACAGAATGTATGACACAATTTAGGATTCAATAGGTAATTAACACACAAAACCAAATGTTGCAAACTTTTTTAAGTAAAAAATGAGAGTATTGAATATTTGTGTATGGAATGCTAACGATTTTAACCAACATAAATTGGAAGTTATTAGACTCTATGTTACAAACCATCCAGATGGAAAGGCACATGGTGGAATCGCAGTGTTGGTTAGAAAGCAATTAAACCGCCACAAATTAGAAACTCATGCTACAGCACAGGTACAGGGTACAACAATATTCCTAAAAATTCGAAATGGTGAGTTAAACCTTACGGCTATACTTATACTGTCCAACTCGTTTTCAAATTACACATAGCGAACATAAAGGCTTTTTTGGAACTCTAGGTTAAAGATTTTTACCAGGTGGAGACAACGCAAAACACGCGTACTGGTGCTCACGTCTCATTAATCTGATAGGATGACAGCTACACTATTATGAATAAGAATAACAACGTGGATATAATATCTCCTTGTAAGCCGACATACTGGCCCAGTGACAGAAAAAAAATAACAAACTTAATAAATTTTGCTGTAGACAAAAATATAGATAGTTATACGAACAGCCCATGATATTTGAGCCAAAAGTTTCTCTAACATCTCATAAAAGTAACTGATATATTTTCTAAACTTCAACTAGGTTGAGAAAATATATCAGCAGCCACATTAATATTGATTGCAAAATAACGGGTGATTTTTTTGAGGTTAGGATTTTCATGCATTAGTATTTGACAGATCACGTGGGATTTCAGACATGGTGTCAGAGAGAAAGATGCTCAGTATGCTTTGACATTTCATCATGAATAGACTTACTAACGAGCAACGCTTGCAAATCATTGAATTTTATTACCAAAATCAGTGTTCGGTTCGAAATGTGTTTCGCGCTTTACGTCCGATTTATGGTCTACATAATCGACCAAGTGAGCAAACAATTAATGCGATTGTGACCAAGTTTCGCACTCAGTTTACTTTATTGGACATTAAACCAACCACACGAATGCGTACAGTGCGTACAGAATGCGTACAAGATGGCGCTACATGCCACACAGCTCGCGATTCTATGGCCATTTTGAGGGAAAACTTCGGAGAACAATTCATCTCAAGAAATGGACCCGTAAGTTGGCCACCAAGATCATGCGATTTAACGCCTTTAGACTATTTTTTGTGGGGCTACGTCAAGTCTAAAGTCTACAGAAATAAGCCAGCAACTATTCCAGCTTTGGAAGACAACATTTCCGAAGAAATTCGGGCTATTCCGGCCGAAATGCTCGAAAAAGTTGCCCAAAATTGGACTTTCCGAATGGACCACCTAAGACGCAGCCGCGGTCAACATTTAAATGAAATTATCTTCAAAAAGTAAATGTCATGAACCAATCTAACGTTTCAAATAAAGAACCGATGAGATTTTGCAAATTTTATGCGTTTTTTTTTTTTAAAAAAGTTATCAAGCTCTTAAAAAATCACCCGATAAATACAGGATGAGACATTGATGAAAGTATAAGAGAATTTAATGATGTAATAATTAATGCAGCTGTATTGGCAACAAAAAAAAAGAAACAATAAACCAGTTTAGACTATTTTGGTTTTCCTGTGAGGAATCAAGACAAATCTTGGGTTCCACATAAATGTTGTGTAACGTGTGTGAGGCTCCTTTTGGGTTGGGCTAAACAAGAACCTAGACATTTGTCATTTACTATACCAATGATTTGGAAGGAACCAAAGGATCAAGTAAGTGATTGTTATTTTTGTTTGACTCAAACAAAAGGTATTACTACCAAATCCGAACACACTATCCAGTATCCAAACTTGTCTTGGGCCAAGACACCCATCCTACATAGTGCCGAACTGCCTGTGCCGATGCCTCCAAATCGATCAAAAAGTGAGAATTCTAATCCGAAAGATGGACATGGATTTTTATATCTAAAATATATGTAAATTCTCTCCCCGAGGCGAAAATCAAAAAAGGAATATTTGTAGGCCCACAAATACGGCAATTGATGTAGGATAAGAGCTTTGAAGAAAAACTGAATGATCAGGAAAAATTCGACTGGAAATGTTTTGTGAATGTTGTTCAAAATTTTCTAGGTAACCATAAAGCGGAAAATTACAAAGATTTAATAAATGAACATATGATATGATTTAAAGCTTTGCAATATGTCTTTAAAAACACATATCCTGGACTCTCATCTGGATTTCTTTCCGGCAAATTTGGATGCTGTGAGTGACGAAAAAGGTGAGAGGTTCTATCAGGATATTTCCTTATTGGAAAAGCGTTATCAAGGGAAATGGAGTCCAGGAATGCTAGCAGACTATTGTTGGAGACTTAAAAGGGACCTACCGGAATAATAATATTCAAGAAAATCATAAGTATCTATTAGATATTAGGAAATAATTCTCTAATGTAATAAACAAATTCATAAAGATCTTAATATTATGGTAAATGGTAAAAAAGGAAATAGAGGACAGAAGAATGTGATATATTTCTAAACTTCGCGAACATCAAAACCCGTGGGCTAATGCCTTGCTAAATTCCTGCAATCAAACTCGTTTAAAAAGAAGTGATCTACCAGCTTAACACGGAGTAACGTTCTACCTAAACAGCTCAACCACATTCTTGAGCTTTTTTAGATTTAAATAGATTTAAGGTTTGAATACTTATTGTTAGGCTTTACCAAGCAGATCCATTAAATAAAGAAATATTGAAAAAAAAACAAGTAAGAAAGGGCTTAGTTCGGGTGCAACCGAACATAAAATACTCTTGCAACTTAGAAGAATCAAAGCCAGGGAAAGACTTTATAGTGTAAAATGTCAACCTCAGGATCGAAATCCAAGGAATTTAATATATATGTACATATAATATATATAACTCATATGCTTACGGACACATAAGGTTTGTTAGAAAAGCGGAAAGCACTATTTGTAGTATATGGCAGTTGGGGTAGTATTGACTAGATTTTATCTATTTTCCCAATACCAGATACTAGTAGCAAGACACATACTTAAAAGCCAATCATATAAAGTAAAGTCAGCCAGATGTTCGAAAATCCTAATATTAGTTATATGGGGCTAAGTCAAGTTTTCGCTCAAATTTATCTATTTTAGGCACACATATCTTTGGGAATCTCTGTTATGAGTAAAACACGGTATGTAATTTTTATTGAGATAACTCAAATATTGGCCAATATATCCAGCATAAAGCCACCTGGAAGTTCGAAAATCCTTATATTAGGTAGATGGGGGCTCAAGGAAGTATTGACCTTATTCAAGCATGACCTTAGTTTAACATACACACATACCATTGTCAGAGTTTCAACTATATATGTAAGGCATTGACCGATATTTTCAATCAGAAGTCAACTATATCATTCGTGCAAAATTTAATTCCGTTATATTAATTGCTTATTGGTTTTTACGTATAAAATTTTATTTTATTTTATTTTAACATACAGACATACCATTGTGAGAGTTTCAATTATATATCTTACATTTTGACCGATATTTTATAAAAGTCAACTATAGGTACTGGGGTCCACATATTCGGTACCTAGGTTCTTGAACAGTTTTTATTGGACTTGAACAATGTTTGATCACAGGTGGCATACACTGAAGGCATTATTCGTGCAAAGTTTAAATCCGTTATATTAATTGCTTATTGGTTTTTACAATGTGACATAGAAACATGAAAAAATACTACATATCAAATTTTGTCGAAATCGGTCAGTCGGGTCCCGAGATATGGGATTTCACTAAAAAATAAGCGGTAACACGCCTATCGTTCAATTTTTACCACGGTCCCTATAAAGCTTTGTCATTACATCCCGTCGGAAAATTTTTGCGTATCTTTTTTATATAACGCCATATCTATCTCGTTTCCCTGCCAACCACGGTTACCCCCCTGCCAACCACGGCTACCCGCTTGTGACAAATATTCCAATACAACTACACATATTTTCTCTATACGCTAACACCAACGCACATTTTCGGGTTATTTTTTGTTTACCTAACTGCGATGAAAAAAAGTTCATTTCTTGATTTATTTGAATGAGTGCGAAGGAGAAAACATAATTGTTAATAGTGACAATAGAAAATCCCAAAAAGGGTAATAAAAAAAAACGATTGAAAGACGCCTGTCGTTCGTGATCGTACCATCGTAAAGGAGGCTCGTACAACACGAAGGTAAATGAATTTTATATGATTTTTTAACAATATTTTGAAACTAGTTACTTCATTAATTTTTATAGCATTGGACTTCAGAACTGAATTGGAAGTAGCAGCAGCAGCTATATCATCAGAAGCGGCAAATATTAATTGTTAAGTAAGTATGTGAAAAAAGTGTGTGTACTTTGAAATTGGACTGCGCAGTCCAATATAATACGCAAAAATAAATACATACATATGTACATATGTATTTTATGCGTTTAAGGCGGCCTGCACAATCCAATATAATATGTGAAAACAAATGATCAAATAATATTTATCTTTTCTTTCAGATGTTATTATTATTTTTATTTAATTATTCTTTCTTTTCAGATTTTGTCACTATTTTTATTTAATTAATCTTTGCTTTCAGAGTAAATTCTATTTGTATTTAATATATTTTATTCTTTCAGATAATATTAATCTGTTTTTTCAGATATTATTATCATTTTATACAATTAATCTTTCTTTTTCTTTTAGATATTACTAATTCATATTATTTGTTTTCAGGTATTAATAACCTTTATTTTATTTCAGGTATTTGTCTTTTATAATCTTTTTCCACTCTTTTATTTTCAGGTTTTAATAACCTTTATTTTATTTCAGATATTTGTCTTTTATTATCTTTTTAGATATTAATTATTTTTTTAAATTAAAATTTTTTTAAATTAAATATATTTTTATTTATATATAAATTATAACAAATTTTATGTAAAAATGTAAGAAATAAAATAATATAAAAATTTTACAAATTAAAAAGTTTTGTTTGAAATTTTAAGAAATTTTTAAAGTAGGAATCAAAAAATGCAACTATGCATCAGCTGTTTAAAATGCAACCCTGCATCAGTCATCAATTGGGGATATTAGAGCAGGACAGATATATTTTTTATTTAACACTGCTGAATGAGCGCAACAAAGATGTATGATCACATGTATACGTACGTGTGTGGGTAGAATATTCGCTCGGCCTATGGCGAACTGCACATGTTTACCCGCATGTTTACCCACATGCTTACCCACTGATTATCTGGTTTTTTACCCGCTCATGGTTGGCAGGGTTAGTTTTAGGTGATACGTACAACCGTAAGGTGAACAAAACCGTAACACTCTGTAGCAACTGGTTGCAAGAGTATAAAAAGAGAAACTTCTACGGAACATGGCAAGTGGCTAAATGAGATAAGCCGCCCCCCTCTAATGCCACTACACGACTACACCACCACCATCAATACACCACACACACCGAAGCTACATTCCACACGACCCACACATCAACACCACCCACACGCGAGAGGACATCCACACACGCAAACACATACCACACTGGTGAAAAGGGGATCAACTTACAAGTCTTTCTTCAGTCTCTTTTGATCTGCAAACGAGCCGTATACACCGTCGCTGTGATCCGCGCTTTTTCGATACTCGTATATTAGCATAGTCCGCACATTGGCTTAACTTAAGATTAACTAGTGTTAATAGTTCCGCAATATTGTTTTACATTAAAAAATCGAACTACAGATAACTTGAACCTCATTTTCCACATTTGTAAATAAATTAAATCTACCTTGAATTGCTCTTATAAATTAACCGGGTATTTTAGTTAAAGAAGTGGAAGTGGTAAGTGTCACAAAGATCGAAGTGAAAGTGCGCATCTATTTAAACATTGGTCCTTCGAGCCGCTAAGAAAGGCACTATTGGAAAGAAAAAAAAAATAAAGTTTCAAGCGGCAAAATAATTAAAAAGTGACATATACGTTTAAATATACAAAAAAAAATTGTTTTCTTTTTCAAAAAAAAATATATATAAAAAGAAAAAAAGGTGCGGTGACAGATACACATACATACTTATATACTATGCAAAATATCAAGAAAAAAAATATTTTATAAAAAAGAAAAAGTGGTGCATTCACATATACATACACATACATATGTATATATAAACCAAAAAAATTTCAAAAAAAAAATATATATTAAAATAAAAAGTTGCGGTATACATATACATATAAAAAAAAAAAACACCAGTTAGAAAAAAACGGTTCCGTGGGGAGATTCCCAAATCAAAACCAAAAAACAAAAAATAAAAAAAATATTACAATAATAACAAAACTTAACTGTGTGTGCAGTTATAAAAAAAAAAAAAACACAGCAACATATAAATACATGTACATACAATAAAGTGCTAAAAATCAAAAAAAAATATATACGAAAAATCGGGCGCGAAATAATTTATCAAAATTAAAAAAAAAAAAAAAAAAAAACATCCGCACGGGCGCGAAGCTCAATACTTAAAAAAAAATCTTTGTGAAAAATAAATATTAATAAAAGTAATACAAAAAAAAATTATAAATTAAATAATTTCAATTTAAATAAAAACCAACGAAGGAAAGCCAAGCAACGAGAGGAAAGTCTACAACCACGGAACAAGCACCAAAAAAGGAAAGGAAACGGACAGGAAGCAGATTAAACGCAGTGGCATATACAAGCCCCCCCGCCCTCTTTTTAGCCGCATATAAAGCCCTCAAAGTCCCTTGAAGCGGCGCAAAGTGAGTGTATCAACTCCATTTATTATTTTAAATTATTTGAACTTATTTGCATATATGTATGTTGAAAGTTACAGTTGATCTCTATAAAAACTGTATGCGATCCGGTAAATTTTAATAGAACGGTTGCTACCAAACTGTCCGAACTTACGGTTGTTTCCGGGAAACCGAAAACAGTTTGGTACATTACATATGTACATCCAAATATATGTATGAACAGTATATGGTATATAATTGTATATATACTGGCATATACATATCTGATAAAAGGCCTACTTATGCTTACATTTGTGTATCTAAACACACAACATTACAAATAAAAAAAAAAAAAATAAAAATTTCAAGTATTCACTTGACAACATTTTCCGGCAATACCCCTTATACTCAACAGTATAAGCAGGATTGCGCAAAAAATAAGCTAAGGCAATTGCGAAATTCAAAAAGAGAAAACAAAAAAAAAAAAAATAACAAAACCAAACATACATACATATATGCCAATAGTCATCACTTTTATATGTACATACCTTACATTCCGAAGCAAAGTGAGAAACATTAATGCGACATACACCCACATGTATGTATAAACAGCATAACTTTTTTACATATTAACCAAAAGTGCATACCTGCACTTCACCGATTCTCTATTCCCGCGTTATCCGTACGGCGAATATTATATACATACATACATACGGCATACAATTTGCCTATGCCGGTATATACAACGTACATAGAGTACAAAACTAAATTAAAAATTTCACAAATTTTACAAAATTCCGAAAAAATAAAGCGGTAAATGCGAAATTTTAATTTACTAAAAATTTAAAATTTGCTAATTAAAAAAAAAAAAAAAAAATTTTACGGTCGAAATAAAGCAAAAAAATTTTTTAAGAGTTGGTAGAAAGAAAAAGCAATTAAATACGTATTGCCATTTTCAAGTATTTACACATATACATATAAAGTAAAATGGTTCATTTTCAAATTATCGGACTCAATTTTATAATATATTTTGTATGAAGAAATGCTAAATGGATGATCGGCATATAATTATTTATTTTTATGTAAAATTTGTTTGTATTTTTACTGAGTTCAATTTTTCCATTTTTTGTAAATAGTAGCAAATTAAGAACTACAATTCACAACATGTTGCTTCAGAGTATAATAGTTTTGTTTATCTAACTGTTGTGTGTATTACATAAAATTAATCAAGTTTGATAAAGGGTTGTGTATATATAAATAATCAAGATGATGATGATGTTGAAACGAGTTCAAATACGGGGATTATTTGTTCGGCTGTGTATGCTATAACTTGAGTAAAATGGAGATTTCTTAACGCAACTTGGTACAGCTGGATGTAATCGCACAATTGCCACGCCCACAGAATGCCAATAATCGAAAGGCTATAAAACTTCAAGAGACATAACTAAGCTCCGCAATCAAACATCATACTGTAATTTCATATAATTCGAACTACAACCAAGCGTACTTTTCATACAAGGACAACAAATGGTTTTTTCGACAAAATCAATTTATTTTATTCAAAATAGTCTTCTTCTGCTGCAATACAGCTTTTTTCACGGTCCATAAGCCTGTCGAACGAGTGTTTTAGCTCGTTGGCCGGTATGGCCGCCAGTATGCCGGTGCAAGCCTTTTCAATGGCCTCTGCGTCTGCATAACGCTTTCCTTTTATGCCCAAATGCATTTTTTCGAAAATAAAGAAGTCGCACGGTGCCATATCATGTGAATACGGGGAGTGCTTAATGGTTCAAATGTGATTTTTGATCAAATAATCGTTCTTCGAATGTTGGATTCTGAGCAATTTTTGGTCGTCTGTCAATTCGTACGGGACAAACCGTGCACACATCTTTCGTAAGCCCAAATGTTTAGTCAAAATGCGATAAATCGATGTTTTGGAGATGTTCAATTCCATTTTCGTGAATTTCAATGATGATTTCGGCTGATTTTTGCTGAATTTACGAACAGTTTCGATGCGATTTCCGGTGATCACGGATTTTGATTGGCCCACATGTTGATCGACATTTATGTTCTCACGACCACTTTAAAAACGAAAATCAAATTCAAATCAAATTCATTCATTGAGACCAAAAAGAAACAAAAATACAAATTATTTACAAAAGTAGAAAGTTATAACTTAAGACTATACATATTTTATCTTAAACAAACGTTTCCGAAAACAGATCTTAATCTAAAGAAAAAATTGCAATAAATGCTTGCTCCCGACATTTTTAAATGTATTCTGAGGACTCAGTCTTAAAACTAACTTAAAATTTAAAAAAAATTAAAAAGGAAATCTTACAAGCTATAATAGCAAATAAAGCTTATGCTTAAACTAGCCCCTGTGCGAACCAGGTGTGGATTTTACATAAAAGTTTGAGCAGAAGGCTTCTGGATGATTAACATCATTTATTATATTTTCTTTACTAATACCAAGTGGAGACAAATACTTGCTGTTGACCCAAGTATGACTCGACTGCGACAAGACACCATCAGAAATCAATGGATTGTCACAATTCCGAACATGGTCGAAAAACCTTAATATTGCTCTTATTGCATATTTATTAAAAGGGAGTACTTTAGAATTTGAATAGATTTATTTATTTGAGTATCTCTTTTTAAAGGGAATGAAGTTTTTGTTTAAACAAAATCTTATAATTTTACGTTCAAATATTTCAATTTTTTCCATCAAAGAAGGCGAAAAATTAAACCAAACTTTCGGCAAAGCGTACATTAAAACTGGACGGAGAGCCACTTTATAATTCAAAATTTTGGTTCTTGTGCTTAAACTTGTATTTTTCATTATCATTGCTAAGGCATGAAAACTATTACATTTTTTCACCTTGTCGTTAGCATGAAAATTGAATTTAAATAAGTTGGTGAAGGTTACTCCAAGATATTTCATTTGATTCTGAAAACGAATATTATGACCATTAAGATTTAGAATCAGGTCTCTACTCTTCTTTACAACCCTTCTAGGTCCTTTGCCTGAAGCATTTCTGATGCAGATAGGTACAGTCTTGGCCTCATTTATCTTAACCCCCCAATATTTGTAGAAATTATTCATTTTTGTAGATGATTCTCTACCATTCGCAATGCCCAGGTAGGGAATTTGTTATGAGCATAGACTAAAGAATCATCAGCATACAGAATACTTAATGAATTATTGTGACTATGTGGAAAATCAAACATAAAAATATTGTAAAGCAAGGGAGCTAGAATAGAGCCTTGTTGAACTCCACAATTGCAAACTCCAAGATCCGAGCAACAATCATTAATAAGCACAAAAAATTTCCTATCTGCCAAAAAACTTGAAATAATCTTAATAATACCATGATCAAAACCAATCTGAAAAAGCTTAAAAATAAGCCCTCTATGATAAACACGATCGAATGCTTTTTCGATATCTAATGATACTGCTACAGTACAAAGTTTATTCCTTAAATTTATCCATACATCATTGGAGAACTTAAAAAGTGCATGTTGCGTAGAATGTGCTTTTTGGAAACCAAACTGATAAGACGGAATAAACTTTTCCGAGTGCGAATCATGAATTTTGGAATGAATTATTTTTTCAAGTAGCTTACCAATGTTCGATAGTAAGGAAATAGGTCTAAATTCTTTTGCCTCAACAGAAGTACGATTTTTTTTTAAAGGTATTATCTTGGTAACTTTCCATTTTAACGGAAAATATCCATTACTTAAGCAATTATTGAATTTAATAAGTAGAAATTTCATAGCATTTTCTGGCAGTCTTTTAATTAAAGAATTCGAAATGCCATCTGGTCCTGCAGACGGCTTTGAATTCAGTTAAATAATTGTGTCTTTTAAAATATATTTATTTATCAAAAGCTTATTAGTATTTGTTGGAGGATCAAGTGATGTAAGACGTGGAGAAAAATCAACAATATTACAACCAAGAATATGATCATGCGCATCCAGGGTTCTTTCCACACGACTGACCGAAGCACAATTAGGAGTTATCTCCGAATAAATACTTTCGTAATAAGATTTGAACACTAGAGCCTTTGCCTTATCCTCATAAATCTCCACATTATTAACCAACAACTTATCACAAAAAACATTCGGTTTCATCTTAGCCGCTTTATAAATAAATATGTAATAGTTTCAAGGAATTTATTGAACTTCTCTGCTCGCGCCTTGCCAATCCAATCTTGCAGAAGCACTTTAATATAATAAATTTGAGATAACATTAATTTGTATTCCAGAGAAGTTCTATGTCCGGATGTATGATAAATTCTTTTTTTATTACTTTTACCACATATGCTTAATAGCAATTAATTTCTTAATTTGATTATTATAAAAAGGAGAAAATTCTATATGCTTTGTAATGCAGGAATTTTTAATCTTGACAATGCCTAAATATTCAACAAACTTTTCCATGTAGTTATCTATTTCAATATTAATACCAGTATTAACACCACCAACAATGTCAGCCAGGAAATCCAAATTCTATAAGTCGTTCATAATTCCCGTCCTGCTATATGGTGCAGAGGCTTGGACGATGACAACAACTGATGAGTCGACGTTACGAGTTTTCGAGAAAAAAGTTCTGCGAAAGATTTATGGTACTTTGCGCGTTGGCCACGGCGAATATCGCATTCGATGGAACGATGAGCTGTACGAGATATACGACGACATTGACATAGTTCAGCGAAGTAAAAGACAGCGGCTACGCTGGCTAGGTCATGTCGTCCGAATGGACGAAAACACTCCAGCTCTGAAAGTATTCGACGCAGTACCCGCCGGGGGAAGCAGAGGAAGAGGAAGACCTCCACTTTGTTGGAAGGACCAAGTGGAGAAGGACCTGGATTCGCTTGGAATATCCAATTGGCGCCACTTAACGAAAAGAAGAAACGACTGGCGTGCTGTTGTTAACTCGGCTATAATCGCGTAAGCGGTGTTTACGCCAATAAAGAAGAAGATGTGGCTAAATGAGCCTCAGTCCTCTGCCTGACACAACACGTAATCCCCAAGCGCCATATCAACACCGAATACCTAACCACAGCAATAATCCCGCACCACTAATACCCTACATTCACCACATTAAAATATATATCACTAACACGCTACATTCACCACATCACACACCAACTGCGATAACACTGAATTCTACACCACAACTAAAAAGGAACAAAAGGGACGGAAAAACGAGATCTTCACTTCTCTTTGCGATACGCTGTCGTGTTCCGCTCATCCTGGGTTCGAACTTTTACACATTTGCGAACATCAATCTTTTTATACTCTCGCAACAATGTTGCTAAGGAGAGTATTATAGTTTTGTTCACTTAACGGTTGTTTGTAAGTCCTAAAACTAAAAGAGTCAGATACAGGGTTATATATACCAAAGTGATCAGGGTGACGAGTAGAGTCGAAATCCGGATGCCTGTCCGTCCGTCTGTCCGTCCGTCCGTCCGTGCAAGCTGTAACTTGAGTAAAAATTAAGATATCATTATGAAACTTGGTACACGTATTCCTTGGCTCCATAAGAAGGTTAAGTTCGAAGATGGGCAAAATCGGCCCACTGCCACGCCCACAAAATGGCGGAAACCGAAAACCTATAAAGTGTCTTAACTAAGCCATAAATAAAGATAAAAAATGAAATTTGGCACAAGGGATCGCATTAGGGAGGGGCATATTTGGACGCAATTTTTTTGGAAAAGTGGGCGTGGCCCCGCCCCCTACTAAGTTTTTTGTACGTATCTCGGAAACTACTATAGCTATGTCAACCAAACTCTACAGAGTCGTTTTCCTCAGGCATTTCCATATACAGTTCAAAAATGGAAGAAATCGGATAATAACCACGCCCACCTCCCATACAAAGGTTATGTTGAAAATCACTAAAAGTGCGTTAACGGACTAACAAAAAACGTCAGAAACACTAAATTTTATGAAAGAAATTGCAGAGGGAAGCTGCAAACAGGCTTATTTTAAAAATTTAAAATGGATGTGGCCTCGCCCACTTATGGACCAAAAACCATATCTCAGGAACTACTCCACCGATTTCAATGAAATTCGGGATATAATATTTTCTTAACACCCTGATGACATGTACGAAATATAGGTGAAATCGGTTCACAACCACGCCTTCTTCCAATATAACGCTATTTTGAATTCCATCTGATGCCTTCTCTGTATAATATATAGTACATTAGGAACCAATGATGATAGCGGAATAAAATGTTCGGTAACACCCGAACTTAGCCCTTCCTTACTTGTTATAATATAATACAATTTCGTATATAAAATCTTGCGGACACAATAAAATTTTGTATTAAAGTTCGTCAGGAATTAATAAAAAAAATTTTTTTGTACAACAGCCCTACAGAAAAGCACTACATAAATTTTAAAACGTACGATTGCAGTAACATTAAAACACAAAAAAGCGAAATAAAAAGAAGTAAACAAAATTAAGTTTTAAGTGAAAAGTTGAGTTCATTGCAATGACAAAAAAGAGATAAAAAGAAATATACACATATACATACATACAGAAACAAAATGCAGTTATAAAACAAAATCAATATATATGCATATATTACGAATTTAACGAAATTAAAACGACTGAATTCTTGCGAGAATGAGTAAAGAGAAATGCTTTGAAGAAAAATATACAAACTCACACAAAGAATGTAAAAAAGCATTCTCTGAGTAACATATGCATGTGTTATATGAACCATTGTCACATAATTATGCGTGATATTGTTTCCATTGTTTTCCGAAAAATGGTAAAAATTGTATGTTATAAAATATAACAAAAAATAATTTTCTATAAATTATTATTTCAAAAATGATATTAATTTCGACTATTATGAAATGAACTTAAATGTGCTCATATAAACACTTCCATTCATTCCTTCCATTTCTTAAAAAAAATTAATGACCTTCATGAAATATGCATATTCGCATTATTTCGTTATCATTTCCATATTTGTACCAATAGAATTTCTATTGTACATACTTATATTATTTCTTTCGCACATTTGTCTGTATGTTTACGAAAGCAAATGCGAGCCACATACATACATATGTACATACATTCATAATAACAAGTGTCGCACGCTTCTTTCGTATCTCCGTTGTCACGGTCAACCAATGGCCAAAACTTGCGTTTTGTCAAAGAGTCAAGTGCTGAACAAATTGAGCACGACAGACTGCAAGCGACATCTGTCAAATACACACGTTCTTATGGACACAGTTATGTAGTTGTGCAGCTGGCTCAATAACTGTGTCCCTAAGAACGTGTGTATTCTAATATATTCGTTTGCAGTCGGTCGCGCTCATTGTGTTCAGTACTTCAATGTGTCGAAACACTGACGCGACGGTAAAGCGCCACAACATTGTGTTGTGGTAGAAAATCCGAGCTGTGCCGAAAGAAACTAACAAACGATCGCCGATTGTTACCGCTTCCCGTGCTGCTCGAACAGCGTCGCCAACAAGCTAGCGTAAATATGTATGAAGATGTATGAGCGTGCATACATATCGACGCAGATTTTTGCGAGTCACGGAAAAATATTTTAGACAAATATTGTAAATCGACAACGGCTATGTTGCCACTTTTGTCACTTCTTTCTGTGAAGAATCATCAAAAAGTTGTTCAATTTATGATTTTTAGCTTTTGCCATCGTCGCGAAAAGACGCTTGTTGGCAAAGGCATGCTCGGGGAGATGTTACGGCGTCTGTTTCTATGAATGAAGCGAGGTTGCTTGTGGAATTTGCGCCTGCGTTTATGAATGAAATTGTTATTGCTGTAAAATTTACTACATTTGGGCTTCGCCAATTCGGCTGCCATATTGACTTGCCATGCTTATGCTATTTAAGCAATGGTTGTTTTTGTAGAACAATGTTTCAATTTTTTGTTGGTGACATATTCACATGTGTACGCATATGTATGTTTGTATGCTTGTGCATTACTTGTTCGGAAGTGTATACAAATATATGTACATATAAATATATATGAATGCATGAACATGCAAATTAATGCGCGCGCATGTAATATACATATGTATGTATTGATAAGTGATAAAATCATGATTTGAATTTCTGAATGCGCACATGCGTATACATACATACATGCAATCATGTGGGTAGATAATAAGATTAATATGATAGACGATATGTTTATATGTACATACATATATTGTTGTGATAAATTCAATTTCTATTACTAAGAAACATAAGACAAAAATATTTATTAGTATAGTATATTATGTAAAAATCAAATTAAATTATTAAATATACAAGTCTTAATTGACTGTAAATAGTACTATGCATGCATTCATACAAAATTATACTCATATCATAATTATTACATGCCAATATGTAAATGCCGACGGCAAAACGCAAAAGCATACATACATACATATTTGCATACATTGCGAAAGCAAAAATTGAAGCATGGAAATATCACAACGCTGTTGTAGGTAGTATCATAAGGAGCATGCATACATATGTATATTTATGTCTCTTCATATTCATGAGTATGTGAGAGAGCTGTATTTGTACACATTTTTCGCTGTTAAAAATGGAATATCAAAGAACTTATTTTTCTTCAATATTCCTTGATTGCGCATACATGCTATGGCACCATAAGCCGTACGTACATATGTATATTATTTCTCTTCATATTCTCTGTTTGAGTATGTGGAGAACTGTTAAAAATGTTAACATTTCACATCGTGAATTCTGAGGTTGTGAGGTGAATTCCGTTCCAAAATCCTATAAAATGTTCGCTGTCGAACCTGCACCTTCTCTATGTTTTATGTTCTCTGGTTCAACTACCACTAAAGCAACAATTTCCAACCACACTCGTCATAGGAAACTCTCGCACCTCTGCAATATGTATAGCAGTTTTTAAGCATAGAAAAAAATCTACTTAGAAAAGGTGAGCTCAAACAAAATTATGACGGTGTCTTAGAAGAATACCTAGATTTAGATCACATGGAGGAAGTAAGCCCATGCGAAAAAATCATCTCCCTGAATGACATTCTATTCACACTCCAACCAGATTTAATGCTCCTCATATTAAATTGGTGCATATAAAAATACGTTTTCAATGAGGATGTACTATTTCCGAAAATCTTTCAATTTATAAATAAAACGAAAATTTTTAAATCATCACCCAAATTTATTTTATCGCCTTTAAGTTACATTAAGTTGAAGCGATGCACATGTGCCAACGCTTCTCCCAATCGTCAAAACATTTTATTATGGGCACTTTCCGGGATGGCCTTCAACTCTCGAGTCGATTTTTTTTTTTGATGTCTTCAATTGAGCGTGAAGTGTGAAGAAAAGTAAAAGTCACATGGAGCTAAATCAAGGAGATTTGGTACTTGTTCAATGATATTTGTTGAGTGTTTGGCCAAAATTTACCACAAACGAGTTAAAAAATTTTGTAAAATTCTACAAACACCACTGAGGTCGACTGACATAAACAGCTGCTGTAAACATACTGGTGGACAGATCGTACTAATTTTTGGCATCTTAAATAAGGAAAGTCATACGAGTACCAACCCAGAAAAAAAATGTACCTGTCTTCCATATAGGCGGAAGATGAGAGGGGGAAATGAAGAATTCCCAATACTTTCTTGACAGAATGTAGATGGTGGAGACCCACTTAAATATGGCGAAATACAAATTATATCTACAAGGTGTGTTCCAAAGTAAACGGGACTTTAAAAAACAAAATAGAACAAATGGTTTTTTCTGCAAAATCAATTTATTTTATTCAAAATAGTCTTCTTTTGCTTCAATACTGTTTTTTGCACGGTCCAAAAGCATGTCGAATGATTGTTTTAGCTCGTTGGCCGGTATGGCGTCTGCATAACGCTTTGCTTTCATGCTCAAATGCATTTTTCCGAAAAGAAAGGTTAATGGTTCAAATGTGATTTTTGGTCAAACAATCGTTCTTCGAATGTTGGATTCTGAGCAATTTTTGGTCGTCTGTCAATTCGTGCGGAACAAACCGTGCACACACCCTTTCGCAAGCCCAAATGTTCAGTCAAAATGCGATAAATCTATGTTTTGGAGATGTTCAATTCCATTTCCATGAATTTCAATGATGATTTCAGTTACGATGGAATATGTGGTGATTTCGATTCTCCCACATGTTGATCGTCATTTATATCCTCACGACCACCTTGAAACCACTCGTGCACCCTGCTACGGGATAGGCAATCATCGCCATAAACTTGTTTCATCAATTGAAACGTTTCGGAAAAAGTTTTACCAATTTTAAAACAAAATTTAATGTTGGCTTTTTGTTCAAAGCTCATTTTCGCATAGATAACACAAACATACTGACACTTAAAACGCAATCAATGAAATGTCATGAAATTCTCACTGGACAATCGTAAAGATAACAGATTCTAACGCACCAGTCGACTTATAGATGGCCCGTTTAATTTGGAAAACACCTTGTGTGGTCCGATTTCGAAATAGTTCTAGCCTGGTTAGAAAAGCCACCACACGCATGGAAAACATCTTTTTCTAATCAAACATCGCTAATACTTGACCTAGCACCACGTTCTGGTGGAATGGCCCGCAACGGTTAACAGTATCTACCAATTCTTGGCCACAATCGTCAATGCGCAACAAAATTGCCCCATAAAGTCGAAAAATCGACACCTATCACACAATATTGGACGATAATGACGTTTTTGAACGATTTAGTTCCCCTGAGCCCTCAGAGTAGTCGCCTATATGCTCATGTCCTTAGAGCGGCTTAAACTTAAGCCGCGACTTATCTTTCCTAAGAAAATCGATTGACAAAAAGAGCTCACAATTGGTTCTAAACCCATTTCTAGACGCGGAGATTCTGCTTCGTGCGAATGGTCGGCTTATTAACTCAATCTTAATATACAAGGAACGCCACTGCATAATAATACCTTAGAAGTCCTCATTTGCCACATTATTTCTGAATTACATCCACATATTCATGCAACACGCCGAACATTGCCTCATGCAACATATGGCATGCCAAGAGTATTACATTCCTCGTCTGAAGCTCCAAATCAATAAATGCATTTTCATGTGCAAGATCTTCACTATGCATAAACAAAAAATGCGAACGCAGATTATGGCAGCACTTCCACCTCAACGCTGCAATTTCGCTCTGCCTTTTACCACTACAGGTGTCGATTTTGCTGGGCCTTTTCAAATAAAGGCGTCCATGCTAAAGTGCCCCACTCTCATGAAAGGCTATGTGGCTGTCTTTGTATGTTTCACGACAAAGGCAGTACACCTTGATCTATGTACAAATCTAACGACAGAGGCTTTTCTCGCGTTATTTGCTCGCTTCTTCCTTCAACGTGGCTTCCTATCAAAAATCATGAGCGATAATGGCAAAATATTCATTGGAGCTCAACGAGCCACAGAAAAACAGTTAGTGGATTTCTTTAAACAAGTGTCATCTGACATCGTACAAAAGTACGCCCTTCAAGGTATCAATTGGCAATTTATACCCTCAAACGCTCCTCAAATGGGTGGGTTATGGGTATCAGCTGTAAGGCTCATTTCAAGAAGCTAGCTGGCGGCTACAAATTTAATTATCAAGAATTTACGACATTATTAACTAAAATCGAAGCCGTTTTCATTTCACGGCTCTCTCGCAAGATCCCTCCGATTTCCCAGCCCTAACTCCAGGGCATTTGTTAAAAGGAGCACCCATTCTGGCCACACCTGAGCCAGGCATGGAGTCGCTATCCTTACTTAATAGATGGGAAAAATTTTAATTCTCCAACGTAATTTCAGTCGCCGACGGAAAGAAGACTATATCAAAGACGTCCACAAGAGGTACCGATGGAAAACTACAGAAAAGGAGCCATAAGTTGGATTACCGAATGGCTGCTTGAAATCGTTTACAATGCTCCGACGGCCATGTTCGCGTAGTCAGTCTCCTGACGCAATCAGGAAAGCTAACAAGACCGCTCGGTAAACTATACTTTTTACTGACCGCCGATAACATCGAAACGAAACCGATAAAACCCTCAAATAAACTGGATGTAATATTTAAAAATAACAAACAAAACAGCATAAATGGCCGATCAACATGACGACCCACTTATGACGCACAAGGTAGCAGCAGTGCAACAAATTTATAATTCAAATAACACTCTTCCATACAGATCAACGTGGATGCAGACACGCCACCCACTCCGACGACAACCATACCATTCGTTTGGCTTTTCATTTGTCACGCCAAGCGGCTGCCCCAGTCGGGAAATGTATGTGACCTCATCATACCATGCCGAACCACCAGACACGACATCGGTCAATATTCTGGTGGCCGCAACCGCGGCGCAGTACGACGGCCGCCAATAAGCTGGGATTCACGATCCCGTCACCAGCCAACCAGCCAGGACGTCGACACGACAGGCCTCACCTCAGGCCTCAGCACCGTTGTAGCCACGCTGCAGCAACTGTAACGACTTCCAGGCTGAAATATTCGCCTAGGGAGGCCGAGATGGCTAAAGGAGCCTCAGTCCGCTGCCCCACACAACATGTAATCCGCAAGCGCCATAACAACACCGAACACCTAACCACAGCAATAATCCCGCACCACTAATACCCTACATTCACCACATTAAAATATGAATCATTAACACGCTATATTCACCACACTCGCATCGACATCCCCTACAATCCACATCACACACCAACTACGATACCATTGCATTTTACACCACAACAAAAAGGAACAAAAGAGACCGTAAAACGAGATCTTCACTTCTTTTTACGATACGCTGTTGTGTTGCGCTCATCGCGGGTTCGAACTTTTACATATTTGTGAACATCTACCTTTTTAAAATATAATAAAATGTCGTATATAAATTCTTGCGGAAACAATAAAATTTTGTATTTAAGTTCTTGCTGAATTGTGTGTTCTATATTTTATATTAATTTCCGAACGGTGAGTGCGTGGAACTTTCTAGAATATCAACAGTGTGTTATGTTTTATAATTCAATGTTTATAAATTCAATTTCTAATATTTTTACTATTCATAATTTTAATTTTAAAAATATGTCGCTTGAAACAACACCGGCCACCTTGATAGGGTCGGGTTCCTTCTAGATTGTGGATATGGTGCTCAATTGTGACCGTCTTCGTTGCCATGTCAGCCACTCGTTCCTTGCCATCTTGCCCTTCGACGGTTGCGACGACTTGTTCCATAACCCACTGCACTGTGGCATATTGTCCTCGTGGACGAGAATAAGGTCGTTGGGCTGCAAATTACGTTTGGGGTGCAGCCATTTAGTTGAAATCTCTCGTACGAATGAATTGGGTCCATTGCTACCTGTGCTGGTGGGAGTGCACGCAGGGAGCACCCTATTAAAGGATGCGCTCGTGTTAACGGTGATGTTAATACTGATATGTCTGGATGAAGCTTGGTATGTAGGCTCCTTATTACAAAAAAAAATTTCAGTTCGTAGATGGGCGTAATCGGACCACTGCCACGCCCAAAAACTACCATTAACCGAAAACATGTAAAGTGCCCTAAATTAAGATACAGTATGTCAAGAAAATCTTTACACACTGAAAAAAAACTTATTTTTTGACTTTTCATGCAAAAATAACGCCTTTAGTTATTTTTTTTTCAATATTTTTTTTAATGTAGAACTATTACTTAGCAAGTTTTAAATTGGTATGTTCAAAAATAAAAACAATACAACGAGAAGGAAAATTTTAAAACAACAAAATATGAGTTTACACATTTTTTACACTGTCAAGAAACTCTATACACAAAGTACTTAAGCTACAGTTTAATGAATATATTTAACAACTTATACTATCGAAAACTAATTTTAATATTTAGTAAGACCCCCCTTAGCTTCAACTACGAGCCTAGTGCGATTTTTCATGGAACTGACCAGCTTTTGTAGGTCATATTTCAACGGAATTTTATGTTACTCTGCTGCTTTTAAGACGGCGCGGTTTTTGGGCTGCCTTTTTGCCACTTTTTTCTTCAGATAAACCCACAAATTTTCAATAGGGTTTCATGTCCAGTATACAAATCAAGTATATCAAGTTAATATAACGTGATAAAACTTTGCACGAATAATATCTTTAGTGTGTACCACCTTATGACCAAAAGTATTTTAAATCCAATAAAAACTGTTTAAACCCCTAGGTACCGACCTTCTGTCGAAAATGTCGGTCAATGTGTGATATATATAACCTTTCTCTTATAATGGTTTGTCTGTATGTCAAAAATGGGTTGAATCGGACCAATACTTCCCTTAGCCCCCATATACTTAATGTAAAGATTTTCGAACTTCCGGGTCACTCTATACCGCATATATCGGCCAATATGTGAAATATCCCAATTAAAATAAGAGATAGAGTTTTTTACTCATATTAGTGTATCCTTGTGCCTAAAATAGATAAATTTGAGCGAATAACTAATATCAGGATTTTCGAAAATCTGGCCTACTATACTCTATAAGATTGGTTTTACACCTTAAAGTATTTCCCTGGCTTTGATTTTTACAAGTTGCAAGAGTATGAAATGGGAGGTGCATTTAATAGATGACCTCCTACTCGGATTAATTTGAATGAAAGCGAATTACCCGAGTACTCATGTAAAAATGAATTGAGTTTTTGCAAGTTTTCGGGTAGAGTGGTACCTTTATGCAATATTTGAATAACATCCGAAAATTCTGAATGTTGAAACCTGGTCGTTTGATCCATCCTATTACATATATGTGCGAGCACACGAAGAATTTTTTCTTTTTATGAGAACAGAATTTTTCAATAAAGTCTAATACTAATTTTTTCTGAGTACTCGAAATTAGTGTAAATGTATTTTTCTTCTTTTCTAAATTTTCGTTTTTTAGGTAAAAAATTGTCGTTTTTTAATGCCAAATTGACAACAACAAAAGATCATAGGTCCATTGTATAGCTAATGTGTTCAACAATACTCAGTTTTAATTTAAAGTCGATCGGCTAAATTCTCGTTGAGTTATGATATCATCAATTTTGAGAAATGTCGTTTCGCGAAAAACGCTTTTAAAGTTTTACTTATATCAGAGAACGTATATTATAGAGAAGGTTCACGATATCAAGAATTTAGGGATATTTCAATTTTGGGATATTTACTGTTTTGGATGAGTGCATTTCACCACAGAAAATTATTAGCGCATTTGACCACTTAACATCAGGAGCACGACAATAACAGAACTGAGTAGTTGTTAGAGCCAATGGGAAAAAATATGTTAATTTCAATGTTTAGAAATGTACGCTTACAGATTCGTATGTTTACTATGCGCAAACGACTGCATATAATTCATATATGTACACACATACATATGTATATTTTCTTTATATTTTGTATCAAAGCACCAAGCATGTACATATGTACGTACAAATTGAACTACTTCATGATGAATTCCTTAAAATCTTTGGAAATATATGTATAATAAAGGCATACATGCATTATTACCTATGTATGTAAATCTTTAATTAATGTAGGTTTGATAAGATATATACATACATATTTATTTACGGGTCAGGTCTTTAAAAGTTTTGATAACATGTCAAAAGACCAAGCGGCCGCACATTTGCCCATACATATATAAGTATGTGTGCATGTAAACAAATATAAAAGAACCATACGCATAATGTTTGTAAATTTGTCTACATGCAACAAATGTATGTAAATATGTACATTCAATGCTTCATGCGAAATTTCCGTTGACGCGGACAACCAATGGGGAAGCTCATATTTTTTGCTTTCATGTCAAAGAATCAATGTGTCGAAAGAATGACGCGACGACAAAGCTTCACAACATTGTGTTGTTGGTAGAAAATCCGAGCTGTGCCGAAAACACAAACGAACGATCGCCAATTGCCACTGCTTCCCTTGCCGCTGTACTAGCTTCGCTTACAAACCAACGTAGATATGTATGTTTGTGTGTGAGCTTGCATACATGTCGACTCAGATTTTTGCAAGCCGCGTAACAATATTTTGTACATTCCTTGACAAATACAGTCAATCCCGGTTATGTGCCACAATCAAAGATACAGCTTTTTGTGGTTTGTTAAAAAAAATTCAATATGGCACATAAGCGAGTGCGGATACTTAATCGAGTGGTACTTAAAACAATAATTTCTATGTATTTTAAAAAACAAACCGTGAGATGCAGCAAGATATAGGCAGTTAAGAGGGATGATTTTCATATAAGCGGAGTACTACTTAACCCGGATCCACTGTACACATAAATCAGAGGAATATTGAATATTTTATATATTTTGGCACATTTCTTGACTTGAAAATCGACAAATAAACTATGTTGTCAATTTTATTCTATACTTATATTTGCGGGGTTGTCGCTTTTTCCTTCTCATACAAATATCAGAAATTGTTCAATTTATGATTTTTAGCTTTTGCCATCGTCGCGAAAAGACGCTTGTTGGCAAAGGCATGTTCGGGGAGATGTAATGGTATTTGTTTTTATGAATGAAGCAAGTTTGCCTGTTGAAAGTGCGCTTGCGTTCATGAATGAAAATATTGTTGTTGTGTATTTTTCTACAAATTTGGGCATCGACTTGGCTGCCATATTGACTTGTGACGCCGCTGATGCTACTTGAAACCATTATGGTTTTTGTAGAGCAATATTCGTAGTTTTTGCGGGTGACATATCTACATGTGAACGTATGTATGTTGTGTATGCATTATTTGTGTGGGAATGTCATGCGCACATATTTACATGTGTACTCATATTTGTATGTTGGTTGGTATACATTATTTGTTCGGCAATGTCGTACACATATGCATGTACATATGTACATATAGAGCAGTGCGCGCACACTTTTTACTGATAAATGATATTACTATTTGAATTTGAATTGTACTTACATACATACATACATATGTGCATATGTAATTATGCGCTGATATGTAGATGCGTATGAAAATTAAATGACATATTATTGTAATATGTACATATATTAAGTTTTTATGATATTATGATAGTATATCTCATATACATACATATACATACATACATATGTATATTATATTTACAAACATATTCATATACATAAGAAATTATAATACATTCATACATATATTCTCAAACATAAGAAATATTTTAATAAATAATTCTTAATTGCACATTAACTACAAATATTGTTTTGAAAATAGCATAATTTAATTAGAATGACATAAATTATGCATATATTCATTGAAATACGCAAAATGATAATCACATCAATTAACATGATGGCATATGAGCATATAAAAATATAAGCAAAAGGCCAACATACGTCTGTAATAGCAATGCATGTTTCTGAGCACAATTTTAATTAAATGCTCAGCTCTGTTCACGCGCCACTGTTAAGATTTCTCCTTCTTAGCCTAGCTGTGGTGAAATGCACCCATCGCATTTTGTTAGCTTTTGACAGTTTACACGCCTGTCCGTTGTTGGACCTTCTCTATAATATACGTTCTCTGCTTATATACTTGTATGTTTGTATCTCCAAGCGGTCGCTCTTTAGAACGCTACTATCCAAAACTATTCAAGATGCGACCTTGCTGATTTCACAGAATATTTTTGGAAATATAAATAAATAGAGAACGTAAAACTATAGAGAAGGTTCAATTACGGACAGACGTGTGAACTGTCAAGAGCTAAAGAATTCCTATTAGTGGATTTCACCACTTTTGGCTGAGAAGGAGAAATTTTAACAGTGCTGAGCGAATAGAGCTGAGCATTCAATGAAAACTGCTCAGGAATATACATTGCTTTTACAGACGTATGTTGCTCGTTTTGCCTATATTTTTATATGTTTACATGCATTCATATCAATTGATATGAATATCATTTTGCGAATTTTTATGAATTCATGCAAAATTGATAATATTGTAATGAAATTATGTTTTTTTCAAGGTAATATTTGTAGTTAATGTTCCAATAAAAGCTACTTTTTAAATATTTCTTATCTTTGATAATATTATATAATTTCATATCTATGTATATATGCTATATATGTATGTGATGTAATAGTATCTACTATAAAAACTTAATGCATATATTACCATAATAATACATATATGTAAATCACACCTTTTATCATTAGTTATTTTACCACTTACTTACGTAGATAACTAATTTAGCACTTACACCTTAGTACCCACTCCGGAATAAAACCTTTTTTTTCTTATGGCCAAATGATTGCCTTTTAATTCGTTAAGGTATTTACCAGCTTTACAAATTCGTTTACAATACTTTAAGTATAATGTTAAAGAAAAATTCTCCCTGGTCGGATACCAGTGGAGTGACAGTAAATGTATGGAAAACCGTGAATTTATGGGCTCCTTGGTCGGATACCAATGGAGGCTGTACCAAATATATAAAAAAGTCGAAATTAGATTGGATGAACTGCTGCGCGTCGAAGATCAACTGATGAGGCAATACGATTTGGGTTGCGCGGCGAAAAAGAGACGTAGCCAAAAAAACGTCCGCTGATGTGAATCGCTCGTAGATCGTGATCGAAAGAAGGGCGGCCTCTTCCAGGACGAGGGTTTTTGCTTGTTGGGCTGTGGAGAGTTATGGTGAGTTGATGTACGGCGTGTATTGGTGTGTGTAGGTGTAGACTTCTGCTTCCAGTCGATGAGTGTTGTCTCCAAGTGTGGTGAGTGTGTCAGTGTTGCTTTGTGAGTGGTGTGTTGTGTGGTGTAGTGGTGTATGAGGGCGGGAAGCTTAATTCATTTAGCCATCCCGGCCCCCTAGGCGAATGTTCAGCCCAGCAATCGCTGAAGTTTTTGCAACGTTCCCACAATGTTGCTAAGTCCGGACGTGCGCCGGTAGTGTGGCCTTTGACGATGACGCCTGGTTGGTGCTGCGTCTCACTGACGCCATCGACGGGACTCAGGAGGAGGTGCCGGTCTTCGTCGTCGTGACACACGGTTGGTTTTCTGCGGTCTGCGAGTGGCAGGTGGCCGACCGATCTCACGTCTTGGGGTGCGGTGGAGCAGCGTGTGATGCTGCCTGCCACACATTTGGCACAAAGCCCCAGAGTCACAATCCTTAGTCCCGTTGAGAGTGTGCCAGACAATTGTGCTAATGCCCATGCGCCTGTGCTACCTGCTGGCGCTGTATGGGTGACATGCCCTTGAAGAGTCCGCAGTTTTTCAGTCGATGGGGGCGGCGACAAAGGGAGCATCATATGCGTTGCGGCTCCGCTGGTGGTGACGGTGTGGTTACCGGTGCTCGTGTGCCATTACGAGCTGCAGTTGACGGTGCTGTTACGGGGATTGTACGGGGCGCCGCTGTTGGGACAACCCCAGGACGGGGCACACTGATGGCCGATCGCAGTGTTGGCGTTGGAGTTAAAGTGTTTTCTGAATCCATGTTTGCCTGTATGTAGAAAAAGTCGAGTTTAGTTGCAACTCACTTGTATACATATATTATGAAATTGTGCGATTTGTAACCAGCTTTATTTGGTTTGTCAGAGTTTACTAATCTACCCATTATTTTGTAGTATCTTTATGATTTATCACATGTGCGATTGATTTGGGTTTTAGCTATTAACAGATGTTTCGATTTCGATTTTTATCTGCGGTTGGTAGAAAGCACAGCTTCACGAGGGGTCTGGTCAGCGTTCCGTTTTGAGTATAGAGATCAACTACTCGGATATGACCGTCGTAGCCGTGACAGTCTATGCGACCAAGCCGCCATTCTGTAGGGGGGAGACAATCGTCATGTATGAGGACAAAATCTCCCAGCTTTGGCGCCTTTTCGGTAGTTTTCCAGCGGTACCTTTTGTGAAGGTCCTTTATATACTCCTCCTTTCATCGGCGGCTGAAATCATGATGGAGAATTTTAATTCTTTCCCATCTATTTAGTAAGGAAAGCGACTCAACGCCTGGCTCAGGTATGGCCAGAATGGGTGCTCCTTTGAGAAAGTGCCCTGGTGTAAGAGCTGTTAGATCTGATGGATCTTGCGAGACTGTCGTCAATGGCCGTGAATTGAGAACGGCTTCAATACGAATTAATAATGTTGCAAATTCTTCAAAGTTAAATTTGTAGTTTCCAGCTACTTTTTAAAGTGGAATTTAAAGCTTTTTACCGCTGATTCCCATAAACCACCCATATGAGGAGCGCTTGGAGGGATGAACTGCCAGTTAATGCCTTTGGGAGCGTACTTTTGTACAATCTCAGGTGAAACTTGTTTGATAAAGTCCACAAACTGTTTCTCAGTGGCTCTTTGAGCTCCTATAAATGTCTTGCCATTGTCGCTCATGAGTTTCGACGGAAAACTACGTCATCCGACGAAGCGAGCAAATGCCGCAAGAAAAGCCTCTTTTGTCAGGTTGGTACATAGTTCGAGGTGTTTTGTCGTAAAACAGACAAAGACGGCCACGTAGCTTTTCATTAGTGTGGGAGACCTTAACATGGATGCCTTTATTTGAAAAGGCCCAGCAAAATCGACACCTGTGATAGTGAAGGGCAGAGCAAAGTTGCAGCGTTCCGGTGGAAGTGCTGCCATAATCTGCGTTCGCATCTTTTGCTTATGTATAGTGAAGATCTTGCACAAAAAAATTCATTTCTTTATCTTTGGCTTGAGTGTTGGGATATAAAACTCTTGGCGGGCTATTTGTTGCATGAGGCGGTATTCTGCATGTAATAATAATACGTGGACACAATTGAGATATAATGTGGCAAGTTGCGATCTCTTTGTTATAACAATGCGATGACGTTCGTTATACGTTAGGCTTGAATTGACAAACCGACCATTTGCTCGAAGTAGACCTTTCGTATGTATGAATGGATTTAGTAATAGGAGTGAGCTCTTTTTATCAATCAGCTTCGACTCTCTTAGTACTGAATGCTCTCGGCTGAAGTAGCGCGCTTGAGTAGATGCGATAACAGCGACCTTTGCTTTTTGTAAGTCTAGGTGCGTCACTGTATCGCATTGGAGGTATACTGTGCGTATTCCCTTATTTCTAAGCTTGAGTCGCTCTATGAATTTGAGCATGTAAGCGATTACCCTGAGGGCTCGGGGGTAAGATGAAAATTTCGCAAAGATGTCAGTATCATCCAATGTTGTGTGAAAGGAGTCAATCTTTCGACTTTCTGTGGCAATAAGGTTGCGCATGAGCGATTGTGGCCAAGAATCGGGAGATTCTGTTAACCATTGGGGCCCCCCTTGGTGGAAGCAAGGTGCAGAGGTTTGCTCCCTCTTCTACCTAGATCAGCAGGATTGTCAGCACTGGCTACGTGTCGCCAAGTGGCTGATCCCACTAGGTCAAGAATTTGAGACGTTCGATTGGAAATATACGTCTTCCATGTATGTGGTGGTTTTTCCAACGAGGCTAATACAATCTCTGAATCGGAATATAATTTATATTTTGCCATTTTCAGATGCGTTTGCACTATGGATGCTAGTTTGGCAAGTAGTAGTGCACCACATAGTTCTAGTCGTGGTAGACTTATAGTTTTTAGAGGAGCCACTTTTACTTTTGCAACTAATAAGTGGCTTGTCACTTTGCGTGCGAACATATGTAGTGGCGCAATATGCCTTTTCAGAGGCGTTACAGAAGCCGTAGAGTTCGACTTTGTGCTCTGGGATATAATTTACCCATCGTCGGATTTGTATTTGTGTGATGTCGCTTAGATTGCTCGCGAACTGGGACCACTTTTGTAAACGAAGTGGTTTTACTTGCTCGTCCCAATCGGTACCATCTAGCCATAATTCTTGTATCAGGAATTTGGCTTGTATCGTAATTGGTGATAGCCATCCAGCAGGGTCAAAGAGTTTTGCCACAGAAGAGAGAATTTGGCATTTTGTAATGGCGGATAATGCGGATATGGACTCATTCGTGTATGAAAACTGGTCCGATATCGCATTCCATTGGATACACAGAGTTTTTGTGGTACTTTCCTTTTCGAATATGAGGAAATTAGTGTCCAACAAATTTTCTTTTGGTATGTTTTTTAATATACTTGGGTGATTTGCTGTAATATTTTTTAATGGAAACCCTGCGGATTTGAGGGCTTGAATTATCTGTGATAATGATTCGTATGCTTGTGGAAGACTGTGACTTCCAGACAGAATATCGTCTACATCCGTTTGTGTTTTTAACACCTGGCTTGCCAGAGGAAATTCTGACTTGGTGTTTTCAGCCAATTCATAGAGTATTCGAATGGCTAAGTATGGGGCACAGTTAACGCCAAAGGTCACTGTCTTTAGCTAGAAGTCCCGTAGTGGCATATTGAGGGATTTTCGGAAAATAATTCGCTGAAAATCTTGATCGTCTTTATGTACGACTATTTGTCTATACATTTTTTCGACGTCCCCGTTGCATACGTATTTGAATCATTAAATCAGGTTGGAGCGTGGGTTTCGTAAACAGGATATCGTTTACGGAATTCCCCGAGCTAGTGGATCTTGAGGCGTTGAAGACAACTCTTACTTTAGTTGTTTTTTTATCTGGCTTTACTACTGCATGATGTGGCAAGTAAAATGAGTAGTATTTGCCATTGATGATTTTTTCGCACGGGCTTACTTCCCCCATGTGATCTAAATGGAGGTATTCTTCCAACACACCATCATATTCTGATTTGAGCTCACCTTTTTTAAGTAGGTTTCTTTCCATACTTTGAAACTGTTGTTTTAGTGGTAGTCGTACGACATACCTACCATTATCTGATCTAGTAGTTGTGGCTTTGTAAAAGTCTTCACAATACTGATCTTCGGGGGTTGTGATTGAAATGGGGGGGAGTTCTTCTATCTCGCAAAATTTTCTCAATTGTGAAATGAGGTACTCGTTTGATTTTTCCTCAACTTGAGTTGTCATTGTTTTGACTGGTTCCGTAACTAGTCCACTAAGGATCCAACCGAAAATAGTCTTTTGTGAAAAAAGTGTGCTTGAAATTTTCTCAATATCTTCGAGTATTATCTGTCTAATAGATGCTGCTGCCTAATAGAAGGTCTATTTGAGCAGGGGTGTTGCAGTGGGGATCTGCTAACTTAAGGTGTGAAACTTTTTCCCAATGCTTGCTGTTTATATAATAGCTTGGAAGCATATTTGTTAGTTGCGGTAAGACTATAGCTTCTGCTTGTATTCTTATATCCGCTTGGGGGGAAAATAGGGTAATGGGGCAGATTTTATTAGAGTTTTGAACTACTCGTCCGCCCATTCCCGTAATTTCAAAGTTGGCTGGTTTTGTTGGCAGATTTAGCCTATTTTGTGCCCTAGAGGCTATGAATCCTTGGTCTATTAGGGCTATGAGCTTAAACAGTTCTCCTCGATGTTCGATGGAGACGACTGCTGTGGGTAGTAGTACCCTACTTTGATTTTCGCTGTGTAGCGTTTGAGTTTTTAATGCCTTTGAGCAGCATGGTGCTTCTTGGCAATTTTGTTGATTTGGCGCTTCGGGATTTGTTGTTGCAACTAAACCCGTGGCTCTTCTGATATTTGCGCTGTTTGGGGGTAAGCTGGAAAAATTATTTATATGAAGCATCGTATGGTGTCCTTTATGACAATAGACGCATTTCAATTTGCTTTCGCACTCTTTGAGTGTATGCGCATGTGACAGACAGTTTGTACAAAGTCTTTTTGTTTTCACGAAATTGTTGCGGTCGATAATATTCAATTTTTTGAATCTCTCGCAAGATTTGAGCTTATGCCCTCCTGTACACAGTTCGCATGATCTATATTTATTCTGTTCAGATGAGAACGATTGCGTTTTAAATAAGCTTCTATTCAAATTGTTGTTGCTATTGGCTTGGGGCTTGTGGAAGCTTCGATTGAAGTCTTGCTGATTACCTTTTGGTTTACTTGTATTTATTTTTTTGTCTACCCTTTCTGCGATTTCGTTGCCACGTTGAGCATTTTTTACGAGATGAGAGCGATTGCTCCCACAATAATAAAGACTTTTCTGGTAATGCTGCTGTGCATATATTTACCAGTATAGGGTCCCAGTTGTCTCTGGGAATGTTTTAGGTCGATAAAATCGACAAACAATTGGAAACAGTGGATTGAAGTTTGATAAATTCTTTACTGGTTTGCTTTTGAATTTTTGGCAAGTTCATTAAGATTGTTATCTGCTTATCGACTAATTTTCGTTCATTCTCGTATCTTGATTTTAAAGCTTCCCAAGCCATATTAAAATTGTCGTCATTTAATGCGAACTGTTTTGCTATGACGCCAGCTTAACCTTTCGTTTTTTATCGGAGGTGATACAATTTTTTGTGCATTAGATAATTTTGGTTGGTTTATGTAAACGGCTGTGAACATGTCCCGGAAGGACGGCCATTGTTCATAACCCGCATGAAAAATTTCTGTGTCACATGCGGGCACCTTGAGGTGGATGCCTGAACTTGCCTCATGACTTTGTACTTGTGGTATCTCTACTAGCGGAAGTGGAGTAGGTGCAATTGCTTTAATTAGCTTCAATTGATCAGTAATCATTGCTTTCGTTTCTTCAAATTGGTCTAAGCAATTTTCATATTTGGCATTAGCCGAAGACTTGAAATTTTCTGGTAGATCTGAGTCATCAGATTCTGCTATTGCGTCATAAGAAGCTTGGAGACGTATCCAAAAATTATCCAGATTTTCTTTTTTGATTTCTAATGCTGATTCAGACTTATCTTGAATCGGTGAAGATGAGAATCGAGTGCAGTATTTTATAAAACTGTCACTCTCAGCAATAAATTTACTGTATATAATGTCTTTCCCCCTTTTTTGTTTTGTAACACCTTGCTTTGAGCGTGTAGCTTCTGCAGGTGTACATGGACTTTTTTCGTCAGAAAGCATTTTTGGTACTTTTAGTAATTGAGAAGATTAAGATTCTTTAGAATCTGCGTTCATTTAGAAAAGTTCAATTTTATCAAAAAAATTCTACATATCCGTATAAACTGATTGACTTTGAATAAATTCATTATTTCTTCGCGAAATCTTTTATTAATAATAGAATTTATAATTTTTTTTTTCCGAATTATATCAAAAATTCTCTTTATTAATCTCGAAAATAGTAAAAAATTTATTTATTATTTATTTAATTATTCAAATTGCAAAATTTATTTTAATAATAATTTGTATTGTGTTTGAATGTCTTATAGGGTATACCTATAGACGAATCCTTGCAAATGAGTGCTCGTACAAGAGATCAATGCACTTTGTACATAAGTACGCAATCCTGCTTATTTTTACTTACCAAACAACTTGGTATTGCCGAAAATATGCCAATTTGGACTTTGAACATGTAAAATGAATTTTTCGCAATACATAGTTTATTTATTTGCTTATTTATGTAAAAATATGTGTAATGATATTTTATATTTTCTCTACCGAGCCGTTCAATTTCTTGCGAACGCGTTTTTTTTTTTTTTGAAAGTATGAAAAAATTTGTGGTACCTTAGTAGGGTATAATGTTCCGCATATATGTACTTATTTATGAGTACCTGTAAGCAGGAGTATTTTGTTTTTCCTTTGAGCGTGCGCGCATAGACGGAATTGAAAAACAAAAAAATAAAATAAAATAAAATCGTTTGTGCACTTCGATTTGCAAATGTGCACTCTCTTAATGTCCCGTAAATATGTACGTATGTGTGTATTATTGTGAGCACAAATTCCGGTAGTGCACTTAGATCAGGGATGGGCACGACCACAACCAAACGGCGCTCATAAAATGACATTGTGTTAGTGCATTTACTGTGTGACAAAGTGAATCAACGATCAGAAATAATCAGTCTGCTTGCAGAAGTCGAATAAGTATGTTTATGCTGCACGAAGTAGCGCATGCTACATACGAATGTACATACTTGTATGTACGACGTAATTTTGTAATATAAAATAATAATATTTTATAATGAATAATTCATACATATGTATTTAGCTTGGATAGAATACTTCAATTGATTACCGAAAAAATATTAAATTTAAAATTTTAACTAAAAATTAATTCATTCTTCACTATAATATAATGTAATTGACGAGTTCATCATAATCTAAATAAAAATTTGATACTTTTATCCTAAGCAGGTCTTCTAAATGTTTATCTGTTAGCCTAGTTCTATACCTATTCTTAATATATACCATTGCTGAAAACGTTGACTCGCAAATATAAGTTGTTCCAAACATAGAATATAATTTAAAAATCTCATTTTTTAAAAGCGGATATTTGTGCTTTTCAATATTTCTCCTAAATTCAATACCACGGTCTAAGGGAAGGTTAACATCAGACTGAAGTTGACTGAGCTCTTCTCGTAAATGTTCTTCAAGATCATCAATTTAACAGAGGAAGGGATTCTTATACAAATCAATTATAGGTTTAACCCTACTCAAGTCTTTGAATCTACTACTTAGATTCTGATTGAGGTCTTTAAATGAGTCGAAGTATATTGTTAATTTATTTTGCATATCAAAATGATCACAAATTTCTTTTGTGTGTTTAAAATTGTCTAAAACTCCAGAACGAAATTGATTTTCAAGAATTTGCAGACGTTTTTTAAATGCGTCCATAGCTACTGAAAAATCAAAAATGTATTTATATTTACCTTGCATATTTAAATTTAACTGGGAGTAAAAAATAACGATGTCACACAAAAAAGCAAAACTTAACAAAAAATCAGGATTATTTAAATTGCTGATTATTTCTTTGGGGTCTACAGAAGAATCTTCGGCAAAAAACAAAATTACGTCTTCTTTTTAGTTAAACAGGCGTTCAAGACATTTAGCCCTGCTAAGCCATCTCATTTCTGTGTGAAGCAGAACATCGCTAAATTCCGATTCGGTTTCTTCCAAAAT
>NW_026089622.1:30679133-30789682 GCF_024586455.1 Bactrocera neohumeralis
AACTTGGTTCATTTTTAAAAGCATCTCCTCGAGCATGCCTCTGCCAACAAGCGTGTTTTTGCGACGATGGTAAAAGCTTAAAATCATAAATTGAACAATTTTCTGATGATGAGAAATGAAAACTGGCAACCCCGCAAACTCGCAAAACACGGAAATAAGTGACAAAAATGGCTACATAGTTCTTGTCGACTTAAACTATTTGACTTAAACTATTAAAAAGCATCTCCTTGAACATGCCTCTGCCAATAAGCGTCTTTTTGCGACGATGGTAAAAGCTAAAAATCATAAATTGAACAATTTTCTGATGATGAGAAATGAAAACTGGCAACCCCGCAAACTCGCAAAACACAGAAATAAGTGACAAAAATGACAACATATTTCTTGTTGACTTAAACTATTTGTCGTTTCTAAAATATATTTCCGTGGCTCAAATTCAGCATCGATTTGTGTGCAAGCTCATACATACACATACATATTTACAATGGTTTGTCGGCAAAGCTGTTAGAGCGGCAATGGAAGAGGAGACCATTAGCGATTGTTCGCTTATTTTTTCTGCACAGCTCGGTATTCTACCAACAACACAATGTTGTGACGCTTTGTCGTCGCGTTGGGCCGTCGATACGTTGACTCTTCGACAAAACGTGAGCTTCGGCAATTGGTTGTCCGGGTCAACGCAGATTTCACATGAAGCAATGAGTGTGCATGTACTATATACATACAATACATATGTATGTAGTATGTAGATATGAGTGTACATATTTACATTCATACACACATATGTGGCATGTAGACAATTTTGCAAACATCATGCGTATGAAATTGAATTTAATTCAAGCGTAATTTTTTTTACTACGAATTACAGACCATTCTATTCAGATGAAATATCCTAATTTTATTGATTTTTATTTTATTTTTTATTTGAAACTTAACAATATCAAAATGTTTATAAAATTAAAAAAATGTTTAAAAAAATTAAATATTGAATAATGCCGAATTAAAAAACTACAAAATTACATTGAAAATGCGAATTTCTCTTATGACTTATTGATTAAGATAAGTCATTTCATTTCACACGCCTTTTTTTATACTAAAAATAATGACTTAACAAGCACTAAAAATACATTTTTAAAGCTACTACTAGAACTCAAACAATGGGGATTGAGATCTGGAGCCACCCTTGCTTATGAAAAGTGCAAAATTTTGCACATCTGTCGAAAACAAGGCTGCCCCGCAATTGATATCAATGTTGAGCTCACTAACATTCAAAATGTAAAAAACTTAAAAATATTAGGCATTGTTTGATTCTAAATATTCTTTCAAAGAGCACTGTCAGCATTTAAGAAAAAATCTAGCTACCAGGCTTAATATTATTAAATACATATCATAAAAAAACCTTTGTGTACATACTAACACTTTAATTAATATAACAAGATCAATGATGCTATCAAAAATAGATTATGGACTCCCTATTTACGGGTGGTGCGCTAACACACATATAAAACTTTTGCAAGCGCCATACCATACAGCGGCTCGACGTAGTTTGAACGCTTTCCCCACTTCAACAGTTAAATGTATGTTAGCAGAAGCAGGTCTCCCCTCCATTGTTGAAAGGCGCGACCTCGCTACGTGGAGACTGATCCCAAAGTTTATTAATACCTGAAATAAAACGCTATTCAACATATTCCGTCTCGATGCATCCCACAAACGCAACTACTCCACCAAATCTACTATTCGTAGGTGCATATCCTATTGCAAAGAATTAGAGATTCAATTACCCTTAATGGGCAATCAAATTTATAAGCAAGTGCCTTGGTCGCTACCATAATCTTCTGTATCCGAGCTTTTACACACCTACCCTAAAGCACACACCAGTAACGAATGCTTTAAACAACTATTCATTGAGCACTTTAACAGTAGGCAGATGATCAACTGGATCCCCATATTTACAGATGGATCAAAAACTGACCACAGTACAACGTTTGGTGTAGTGCACCAAAATGGAACACTCATAACAGCCGGTTAGCTCCCATTGCACTGTTCTATTTATACAGCAGAAGCAGTCGCGGTACTACAAGCCGCAGAATTTGCAACTAAAAACAAAGGGCAGTTCGTTATTTGCACAGATAGTATATCTGTAGTCTCAGCAATTAAAAATATTTACCACGATAACTCTATTATCAACTGAATTAGGGACAGACTTATAAAATACAAAAAGAAACTCCAAATCTTTAGGGTTCCTGGGCATAAGGGCATCCCAGGCAACGAGTTTGCCGATGAAGCGGCCAAAAACGGAGTCTCATCACCATGTCTAACTTTTAATGCATCGCCGAGCAACGATTTACAGAAGATGATAAATAGACACCTCCGTAACAAACAAATTGCGGACTGGTCCCATTATCAGCATCCTTATTCCACCATTAATCGTGAATGTGCTAAAGCGCTTTACCCAGCGGATTTGTCAAAGAACGAAATTACCTATTTCACTCGACTGAGGCTCGGGCACACAGTGATCACGCATGGCCACATTCTTCAATGTGAGACTCCACCTGTATGCCCGCATTGTCCAAACCGCCTAACTGTCCAACACATCCTCGACTATTGCCCAAACCTATCGGCGTTTCGAGCAAAGAATTTTGGTACTAATGTACTGTCAACTCTACTAAATGAAATTAACATCGGAAACGTTAAAAAAGTAATAAAATATATCAACGATATTAATCTGAGCAGCAAAATTTAAACCAATTTTAACCAAATAAAAAATATTACAATATCAATATGTTAAATTCGGAATATAAGAACAGCATTCGTATATAAGAAAAAAAAAAAAACATTGTAAACATTTAATCGCACCGTAGGCCCTGGTAGCTAGTGTGTATTTACTCAAGTTAGTTTAATATTTCATGTTACTCTAATAAATAATAATAATAATAGAAAATCGTTCGATTTCTCTTAATGTTTTATCGTCTACTCCAATAGCTAATTTAAAGCGTTCATAGGTCGCAATGCATTCGAGGACAATCAGTCACCAAAACGTCCGATTTCCGCACAACTGACTCACCCTCCAAGTTAAATACAACGCAATTTCTTTACTAAAGGTTCGTATACAGCTCTCTAGTAATTGCTCAAGAAAAAATATAAATTATTTCTTCAAGTAATTTTGACAGCTGCTAACGCATTGTGAATGATCGACATTAGAAGAGCAAGAGAGAATAAATAATGAAAATAAACTTTGTGTGTAATATGTATGTATGCATTTGTGTAATAACATAAATATTTTCATTGCGATTTAAGAAATGTTGTTGATGATTGGTCAGTTTTATACAACATTTCAAAAGTAACTATGCTTCATAATAGTGGTTTTAACTATGTTGGGATGAATTTAACGATTACTTTGAATTTCTTTCAAGAAAGAATTGTTGATTTCATGTTTCTTCGCAAAACCCGTTTTGCCATATTCGCATTTTATTGAAAAAAGTATTTAAAATTAGTACTAGATTTCTTTAGAGCTGCATACTAGCACAAGTAAATTTATCGCAGGAAAGTTTCTTGACCGTTTCTTAAGCGTTTTTTATATGAAGTTTTTACATTTCTTGAGAGCTGGATACTAAGCTTAACACAACAGAATTAGACCCGAACGAAATATGTGATGACATTACCCACCATAACAACTACGATAATGCAAGTCAAATAAGCTTGACACTACTTTTTTTTAGACTAGCGCCGTCTTCCCTGCCTTATTACAGTAGAAACAAGGCGTGCAGGCACAGTAGATTTTGTGATTGATATAGGATCTAATAAGAATTATATTCAATCAACTAGGATTAGAAACCCAATTTTGAACGAAAAGCCCTTTACGGTAAAATCAGTTGCCGAGACAATTAAAATTAGCCATCACATCTTTGTAGACATTTTTGGACCAGCAGTAAGAAAAAAGCTCTTCATATTACCAACTCTAACAATTAAAAGCAATCATTCATACCGATAAAACTTTAATGACAATTTGCCAAAATATAAATATAACGTTAAAACAGCGAATATCACACGAAATTAATAATGTGGCAATCGATATTATACATCTCACACTACAACAACAAACAAAATTAATAATATTATTAAGTGCCCAAACCTTTTCGCCGGTCCTGATGGAAAACTCACCTACACCACTCTCGTAAAAGGTGAACCCTTGAAAAGAAGTATCGAAAAGCCACATTCCAAAGAGTACTAGATGATATCCTTCGTCAACATATAGGAGTAAGATGCTACGTAAAGACGACGTAAAAATTTTCGGCTAAAACAAAGAAGAACACTTTAAAAATATAGAACTAGTATTTCTAACCTTAGAAAATGCAAACATGAAAATCCAACTAGACAAATGTACAATTGCAAAGGAAGAAGGAAGAACCATGCACACACCTTTCGTAAGCCCAAATGTTGGGTCAAAATGCGATAAATCGATGTTTTGGAGAAGTTCAATTCCATTTCCATGAATTTGAATGATGATTTCTGCTGATTTACGCACAGTTTCGATGGAATTTCCAGTGATCACGGATTTTGATTGGCCCACGTGGTGATCGTAATCTATGTCCTCACGACCACTTTAAAAACGTTGAAACTAAAAGTTTAATCAATTTTAAAATAAAATTTAATATTGGCTCTTTGTTCGAAGTTCATTTTCGCACCGATAACACAAACATACTGACACTAAAAACGCAAAAACTTCACTTCCAATCTATAGCACTAGTCGACATATATGTAGATGGCGCCACCAGGGGCGCTAGATTCAAAAAGTCCTATTTAGTTTAGAAAACTCCTTGTAGAACTTACGTTATACGTTATCAGCTCAAATGTGATAAAAACTAATCCCGAAAAAGTAGAAGCGGTAGCTAAATTTCTATTCCCATAAACTCTCAAAGAATTAAAGTCCTTCCTAGGTATGTCAGGTTACTACCGACGATTTATCCAGGATTACGCGTAAATAGCTAGACCATTAACAGCACTACAAAGACAACATGACCGGCTTATGTCTCCAAACGGACCTCGCAGAAAATAGAAATAGAATTAGACAACGGAGCCTTAGAAGCATTCAATAAAATAAAAAAAAAAAAACACTTTAGTATCCACGGATATAGTCTTAGCGCATCCAAATTTCGAGAAAGATTTTGAACTACCGACCGTCCTATCGCAAGTCGGTAGAGCAATCACTTTCATTTCGAGAACTTTAAGCAAAGCCTAAGAGCACTATGCTACCAACGAGAAAGAAACGCTTTCTATAATATGGTCACTTATCTCACTTAGAAATTACCTTTACAGTTTCAAAAAAATAATTAACGCTTTCTATATTATGGTCACTTAATTCACTTAGAAATTACCTCTACGGTTCCAAAAAAAATAAAAATTATCACCGATTATCAACCCCTTACCTATGCCCTAAGGCATAAGAATACCAACAGTAAAATGAAGCGATGGATAGCCATTTTAGAAGAATATAACTACGAACTAACTTACAAACCTGGTAAAATAAACGTAGTTGCTGACGCCCTTTCAAGAATACCGAAACAAATAAATTCACTCACACCTTCGAATCATAGCGATGAAAGCTCAAGTCATAATTTAGTCCCTTGTACAAAAATTCCAATTAATGTTTTCAAAAACCAATCTTTTTCAAGCTTGACGATATATCTTCATATCAATTCAAAATAATTTTCCCAACTGTTCATAGACATATAATTACAGAACCAGAGTACAATGAACAGTTATTGATTTCTTATATGAAACGATACCTTAACCCAGAGGTGGACATATTAGCCCTCAGTGGCATTTTGTATCGTTCGGACACGCGTGCACATTTTGAGGGCTAGATGAGGGAATCATCGCGGGCAAACATGAAAACGGGATTGAGAGCAACGTATTTTACCACTCCTTGTTTACAAATGCTCATGTACATTAGTAGTTGCACTGTGGGTAACAATTGTAAAAGTGCCTAACAATTTTAAGTTTCTTTATAACTACCATAAATTTATAAAATGTAAGAAAAAAAATAAAAATTTCGGAAGATGTTCTTTGGTTAAAGTTCCAGCTGCTTCCAAATTAATTAATTATTTTTTTTTTTAAGCCAAGGTGTCGAGGTACCCGTGCCGAGGGCTGAATGGTCAGCGGGGGGTAATAAATAGCTGATCGCGAACGGTCCCCTCCGATGCCCGGGCGAGGTCGGAGGTATAAGAGCCTTCTCTCCGCATACCGGCTCTGCGGAGGAGTGACCAACCCTTTCCGGCTTAGTCGTGCGACCAAAATGAACGGAAACAATAACGCAACAACAACCAAATTGACGACAACAGCGACGACTTAGGACATGAATTACAGAAATCCCATTACGGAATCCGAAGAGGACGAATTACTCGCCTCCAGCCAGAAAACGAGTAAGAGTACTGCCGGACATACCAACCAAAGTAAACCGGTAGATACAGCAGTGAAAACAGCAGATTTAAGGGAGGAAGCGTCCACCTCCAAAGCTGGCGGCTAAAGGAGAAAACAAAAATAAGCGCAAGAAATCCCAGAATCAGCTGAGGAAAAACCTGTACCAGAGGGCAGTCTTCATACTAGGGAAGATAGCCAAAGGCTAGGCAGCCGGTACCCCAGTTGATGAGGCAGAAACAAAGCGCCTTAAAACAATAGTAGAGGAATATGAAAGCTACCTAAAAAGGAAGTAATCAGAACTTCTAGAAGAGAGCAAACAAGAGAGCACTTCACAAAAAAGGAATCGCTCTATCACAGAAATACCAGAAACTCTGCCCAAAAAACCTAGGCGGAGTGAAGGTGAACACAGCAGCACAACAACGGCAAGGCCTTTCTGCGATGTAGCCAGGGATAGCCTGCAGGTGGCCATCACAGATGGAAATTCCTCCTCTCCGAGCACAATACAGGAGAGATGGGTGGAGATCGACGTCAGATTGTCGAGTATGGTGCTAAGCTTTGTACTCGACAATCTTGCGGGTCCTAACCCAGAGTTTGACCCTCTGAGACCTCCAGGGGCTACAGGGTCATCAAGTGCGCGGACCAAGCCTCGCTAAATTTCCTGACGGATAGTGTTGCTAAAATCAGCAACGCCTTTGTAGGCCTCCAATTGAGGCTTATACCCGCCAGGGATATTCCGAAGAGACCTCGTGCTCGCATTTGGCTAACCCCCCTAGAGGAGCCAGCCGAAATACTCCTGAGGTGCATCACGCTGCAGAACAAATCTATACCTGGTATAGATGAGTGGCAGCTGATCAAGGAGGAAAAAATCTTCCAAGGCGACAAAGAGGCTGACGAAGACGACACGGAATAGATCGACGACGCCAGCCAGTTGCTAAGGAGCTGCTAAACAGCAGCAACTATAACCTTTTTTACGCACGGAACAAAGATAAAAATAGGGCTTGCATTCTTATCAATAGAAGTATAAATGCATTTCTTTGTCCTAATTACAGCACAGCAGATATCATAGTGGTAAAGGTGGAACAGAAGGAAAAGCCCTTCTTCTTGGTCTCGGCCTACTTGGCCCACGGCGAAGACATACCACCGGCCCCGCTCACCAGACTTATAGAGGAGAACAGGAAGGAAGATGTCCTAATAGGGTGTAATGCAAACGCAAAGCACACCGTATGGTGTAGCTCTGAGTATATGCAACAAAGGAGATAAGCCAACCTTTATTTTCCCAAGCTCTGATAGGTTTCCGAGGTGGGATGAAGTACTGGATCCCACGCTATCAACAGACACAGAAGTAGAGAAGTTGGAAAAAGTCTTAACCACAACTTTCAATAAATCCACTAAGCTAACAGTTCTGAAAAAGAGAAAGTCTCTTCCTTGGTGGAACAGTGAACTCAAGAATTTGAGAACACAGCTAAGGAAAGCTTTCAATGAGAGTTTTAGAACCAAAATCTGGCAGCCATATAAAGATATTATGAAAAGATACAAAAAAGCAGTCAAGAAAGCTAAAAACGACTCATGGTGATCTTTCTGCACATCGATAGAAAGTTGCAGAGAAACCGCTAGCCTGAGCAAAATGCTATCCAAAGATCATATTAATACTGCCTACATTAGGGCGGAGGGCAAAAGAGTCTCTGGAGGTACTAAATACAACGCACTTCCCCGGGAGTCAGCAAACACTTTCAACGAGGGTTCAACCAGAACCCCCGTTAAACGCAGCTGATTATCGAAGCCAAATAGTAGACAAAAGCAAAATCAAATATGCCATAAATAGTTTTGCACCATTTAGAGCGGCAGGTCCTGACGGGATTATGCCCATAATGTTGCAAAAGCTGGTAGAACCAATGGTTCAAAGACATGAAAATATATACAAAGCTAGCATTCTATTATCCTACATCCCAAGAAGTAGGAAAAGAAGTAAAGTTGTGTTCCTTCCAAAACCTGGCAGAAGTACACACGAAAATGCCAAGGACTATAGACCTATAAGCCTTACCTCCTTTATGCTGAAGGTATTGGAAAGACTAATAGATCTACACATAAGAACAATAATGGCGGAGAAGTTATCGAAATCCCAACATGCGTACATAAAGGGCCGATCAACCGAAACTGCCCTTCACGAGGTGATAAGTGTAATTGAAAAATCACTACACCACAAACAATACAACATGGCTGCTTTTCTAGACATAGAGGGCGCCTTCAATAACATAGAAGTAAATGCGATAATTAACTCTCTGGCACATGGTGGCATAGATGACACTGTGTGCAGATGGATACTATCGATGCTTGAGAATAGGAAGATTATAGCTTCAAACGGCGCTGCAACACAAACAGGCTATGTGAGTAGAGGGACGCCTCAAGGAGGGGTCCTCTCTCCGCTCCTATGGGTTGTAGCGCTGAACGAAATACTCCTCCAACTAAACGGTGGAGGAGTGAAAGCAGTGGCGTATGCAGACGATATAGTGTTGTTGGTATCAGGCATGTTTCCTTCAACAGTCAGCGAGATTATGGAAAGAGCACTTCGAAGGTTAAACTTATGGGCTAAAAACAATGGACTAGGAGTTAACCCGAACAAAACAGAACTGATGCTATTCACAAGCAGAACCAAAATACCTCAGTTTCAACTTCCGGTACTAAACGGTACAACACTCACTCTATCCCCCACAGCTAAATATTTGGGGGTGGAGATTCACACCAAACTATCCTGAAAAATAAATATAGAAAAAAGAATAAACAAAGCATACATGGCCTACTATACTTATAAGAGAATCGTCAACAAGAATTGGGGCCTCAAACCAAGTATAATCATGTGGATGTATACGGCTGTCATAAGACCTATACTTATATAAGGAGCTCTGGTATGGTGCCCACCGCTAAACAAACAATACTACATTAAAAAACTAAATGGAATACAAAGAGCAGCATGTGTTACTGGTGCAATCAGGTCATGTCCGACTGATGCGCTCAAAGTGATCCTGCATCAACTACCAATGGACATTTTTATTCACAAAACAGCAGCTATTGCGGCGATAAGAATAAAAGAATTAGGAGGTTGAAATCAGCAGAACTACGGACATAGTGTAATCCTAAACAAGCTCACCATTAGTAAATCAGACTACAATCTCCCAAAGCGGGATTTCAATAGACACTTCCAAGTGATGATACCATCTAGACGAAAATGGAGAAGAGGTTCAATAGGAGAGGATACCATCTCAGTTTATACCGACGGGTCCAAGATATACTTCGGAGTAGGCACGGGGGTATTCTCCGCTGATCTAGGCATATCTCTCTCTATACGTCTACCGAACTCGGCTAGCACCTTCCAAGCAGAAGTACTAGGCATAGAAAAAGCCTGCGAAGTTCTATTAGAAAACCACGGGAATAAACATAAAGCAACTTTACGGATAGCCAGGGGGCGCTCCTGGTCTTGTCTTCCACCCATGACATATTCCAGCATAATTGACAACTGCAAGAGAGCACTAAGCTCAATAAAAGACAAGCTCCAACTAGAATTAATCTGGGTTTCCGGCCACAGGAACATTTTCGGTAACGAAAAAGCAGGCGAGTTGGCAAAGGCAGGAGCTTTCCTCAACGAATCCGAGGCGGAGCTAATACCAAGACCGCTAGGATCGATCAAAGGAGAGATCAATAGACAATTTCAACAAGTTGCAAATAGCCGGTGGAAAAAAATTACAAAATGCGTCATAACTAAACAATTATGGCTAACATATGACAGGAAAAGAACCAAGGACTTATTAAATAGGTCAAGAAAAAGCATCTACAGAGTAACAGCTACCACAACAGGGCACTGGCCATTTGGGGAACATGCGTCCAAAATGGGTGTGCCCTACAACGACATCTGCCGTGGCTGCGGAGTAGCAGGGAACAAGGAAACAATTTTCCACTTTCTCTGCGAATGCCCAGCTCTAGCACAGATCCGACACAAAACACTTGGAATTCATCAAGCACCAAACCTTGAATGGATTTCCACTAAAAGCATATCAGACATAAGTATTATAGTTTCATCGAAACCTCAAAATGGTTTGAGAAAGAAGGTGAAACGTAATAGCAGATACAGGAGGTTCTACGAATAGTGTATCAAAATGGCACATCAAGTGCTAATTGAGCCCGATAGGGCTGCACTCCTACCTTCCTACCTAGCATAACTTACATAATTTTTTCCTTAAAGTAATTAGAATTTCTCACTATACAAATAAATAAAAACAAATATTAATGCTAAACTTTAAAACCTGCAAAATATTTTTACCTCTTTTTGTTCACACAACTATACAATTCCGATATGAAGTGAATTTCCGCTCTTTAATTTGTGTACAATGTCAGTATTGCCGCAACCATTCTGCGATTACATCAAGCTTCGAGGGAAGGCCGTTGATTTTTTCGCCACTTTTTATGCTCTTCCTTCCGTAAACTAATCTTCCCCTCATCTAGACCTCGTTCGAGCTTTGCTAACTTTCCGGGCTAAAAATTTTCGTTTCACTGCCTTAACCCATCTGTTTTAAATGGAATTCATACAGAAAAAAGGATAATAGGTATGATAAAAAATATTTATCCTACTCAAAATTAATTGAAGATATTAGTAACGAACAAGAACAGGAGAACGTCATACTAAAAGAACATCGAAGAGCACATAAGAAATCGACTGAAAATAAAACACAATTTCTCGAAACAAAATATTTTCCCGGTATGTTAAATAAAATAAAAATAATAATACGGGAGACATTCCAATCAACCGAAAAATGCAGAAACTCCATCACCAACATATCCAGGACACACAGTCCATATCGATATATTTTTGACAGAAGGAAAAATAGTTATGAGAACTTTAGATAAATTTACAAAATATGCAATAACAAAAAGCCTAAATAGCAGAGCAACAGAAGACGTCTGAAGACCCCTAAGATACATAATATTTTTTCGGAGTACCAAAATTAAAAGTTATTGACAATGAGGCATCTTTAAACTCAGCCTCCTGAAAATTTATGATATAAGACGAGTTAGGAATAGAAGTTTACTCTACTTCTCCATACGAAAACCAAGCTAACGGACCAATTAAAGCTGCCCCCGCCGCGACGTCAAAATGGTACTTGGAAACTTTAACGCCAGGGTGGACAAATAAGGTATCTTTGGAACAACAGTCAGTAAATTCAGCATCAACGAGGAAACATCCGCCAATGGGTTGAAGCTTATCGACTTCGTCGGCTCCCGAAATATGGGTATCTGTGGTACTAGACTGCCTACCTCGCAACATTGCCATCGACCACAATACATGCGGGATGGGAACACCAGGTGAAGTCGAACCCGATTCCCCAATCGATGACGATGGACAGACGTTTCGTTGCCCGACCATGAAGAAGTTCGAATAGCAATTACCCGTCTCAAGAACAACAAAGCGCCGGAGGCAGATGGATTGCCGGCCGAGCTATTCAAACGCGGCGGCGAAGAACTGTAAGGAGCATGCATCAGCTTCTTTGTAAAATATGGTCGGACGAAAGCATGCCCAACGATTGGAATTTAAGTCTGCTCCGTCCAATCCACAAAACGGGAGATCCAAAATATTGCGTGGGATAGTTCTCGAAAGCATCGAATATTATCAAGCGTATTATGTGAAAGATTAAGGCCCACCGTCAATAAACTGATTCGACCTTATCAGTGTGGCTTTAGACCTGGAAAATCAACAACCGACCAGATTATCACCATGCGCCAAATCTTGGAAAAGACTCGCGAAAGAAGAATCCACACACACCACCTCTTCGTCGATTTCGAAGCTGCTTTCGACAGCACGAAAAGTATCTACCTTTATGCCGCGATGTCTGAATTTGGTATCTCCGCAAAACTAATACTGCTGTGTAAACTGATGTTGAGCAACACCAAAAGCTCCGTCAGGATGGGGAACGACCTCTCCGAGCCGTTCGATACCAAACGAGGTTTTAGACAAGGCGACTCCCTACCGTGCGACTTCTTCAATCTGCTGCTGGAAAAAATAATTCGAGCTGCAGAGCTTAATCGAGCAGGTACAATCTTTTATAAGAGTGTACAGCTGCTGGCGTATGCCGATGATATTGATATCAGATAGTTTCGAATATTTGGGAACCAACATGAACTCCACCAACAATGTCAGCCTGGAAATCCAACGCGGGATAATTCTTGCCAACAGGTGCTACTTCGGACTGAGTAGGCAATTGAAAAGTAAAGTCCTCTCTCGACGAACAAAAGCTAAACTACATAAGTCGCTCATAATTCCCGGCCTGCTATATGGTGCAGAGGCTTGGACGATGACATCAACTGATGAGTCGACGTTAAGAGTTTTCGAGAGAAAAGTTCTGGGAAGGATTTATGGTCTTTTGCGCATTGGCCACGGCGAATATCGCATACGATGGAACGATGAGCTGTACGAGATATACGACACTGACATAGTTCAGGGAATTAAAAGACAGCGTCTACGCTGGCTAGGTCATGTTGTCCGGATGGACGAAAACACTCCAGCTCTGAAAGTATTCGACGCAGTACTCGCCGGGGGAAGCAGAAGAAGAGGAAGACCTCCACTCCGTTGGAAGGACCAAGTGGAGAAGGAACTGGCTTCGCTTGAAATATCCAATTGACGCCACGTAGCGAAAAGAAGAAACGACTGGCGCGAGTTAACGTAGCCTCGCTCCGAGTCACACACACACTCACGTATATCTTATCTGTTAATATACAAGTTAATAGTTGCCACCAGATGATTAATAACACGCTGTTTTGAATGGTGAAGTTGAACTCGACTTTCTTTATTAAACACATTTCTTTTATACAGAATTTGCTTATTTACTATAAACCTACATATTTACGAGTTCTTACTTACTAGTACTTATTTCTACATACTCTATAATGATAACATAAGCAATAATTATAGCAAAACAGCAAACCTCAGTTTGGTCGAGAAACGGCTTAGATTGCGGCGGCACGGCTTCCGTTCTGGTTTAGTGCCGAGGAAATGTGCTGTTGTTGTAAATTTTGGAAATTAACTTTATTGAACAATGATATTGTATATTTACAGAATATTGCTGAATTGAGTAATATCGGTATATTTTGCTAGCTACAACTACTTTGTTGTTGTACATTTTGTTAGCTATGCTAGCTGTGATAACTCCTCCCTTCTTAAGCATCAGAGTCTCACTGATTAAGAATTATTGGCTACTGAAAGCTATGGGTAATCTATTGTTGGTGGGATAAGAAATGAATTTCTGGTTTTTGGTTTGAGTATGATATATAAGACTAATGATAGTGTTACTGCAACTAGAATTGCTAAGAAGCTTGAGCTAATTGAAATAATGTTTTTTGATCTTATTCGTTCTAGTTCATTTACATTATTTAAATGTAGTTTATGTAAATAGTTTAAGTCTAATTTAATTTCATTTTCCGTTAGGTTATTCTGAAGCATTGCGGGTAAGATTTGGTAGGAACTTGTTTGCCAGTTTGTGTAACTAACGTTATTCAAAGTTATAGCTTCGTTAAAGAAGTTTATGAGAAAAGTACCATTTAGTTTAAAAGATGTATTAATATAAGTAATATTTCCAATAAAATTTGAAAGAAATATTGTTCCTTCACTAATTAATTCAATTATAGCTTGGTTTACATATTGATAATCGCAAAGCGCTTTTTCTCCGCTAAGAATCTGTGAAATGCAATGGGTTTTGTTTAGTTTTTTAAGTGTGATTTATGAATCTTTCTGTTACCTTTAGTAGGTATTGAGACGGTATTGTCTTTAGCGACAGTTTCTTTTTTAAAAATGGTTTTCGTTTTCCCTTTAATTTGTTTGTTTTTTTTTAAATATAGTATCACCAGGTTCGTAATTCCTTATTTTTGACCTATTTTTGTTGTGATAATTTAGTGTATTTTTTTGGTTTCTGGCTATTTCATTTCGAAGGTCTGAATTAACTATTTCCTTAAAGTTTGTTAAATCTTGGTAGTTGATTCTTTGTGTTCTTCCAAAGAAAATATTAGCTGGTTTTCTTTTCGTAACTGACTGTATCGTGTTTATTATATCTGTCAACGGCAATGTTGACAATTTCTTTAATAGAGTAATCAAGATATTCCACTTGGAGACATCCGATTATTTCAATAATAGTGGAAAGCACACGTACTATCGCACCAATGACTTCGCTTTTCTGAGGTGGTGCTAGATAGATTTAAATTCCTAACCCTTCTAAATAGTTCAGAGTTATTGGGCTTATAAAGCTGCCTTCATTGTCCATGACCAAAGTCTTTGGTATAGTGAAATAGTGTAGAAGCTTTATCAATTTGTCCCTGATATGCAGTACTGATTTATTTTTTATCCTGAAAATTTTTACAAATTTAGTGAATTTGTCAACGCACGAGATATATTTTTCGCCGGACATTTCTATAATGTCGATATGCTGTATTTCTGCTGGATACGAAGATATGGGTGTTGCCTGTAACTTGGGCTTTTGTGGATGCCGGTCGTACTTATTACATCCGCAAATTTCACATGATTTAGTATATTTTTTAATAAGTTTAGTCATTTGTGGAAAATAGTATTTTTCCAATATCTGGTCTTTATTTTATTTACCATTGCGATGGGCTCTTTTGTGTTCTTGTTCTATTATTTTAAATTTGACATCTTCGTCTGCGATATCGGTAACTACTTTCTGTGTTATCCTGATACGAAATTGTGAGAAATTTTCTTGATATATTTGCTGTAGTAATGAAATGTATTTCTCTTGGATTTTAATTCTATTGATTATGTTTGGGTTTAGAACGCTTTTCAAGATTTTACTTAGGTTTCCTTTATCATAAACTTCACATTTAATGAGGTGTCTGTGGAAGCTTGGATGAGGTTCTTCGTGTGTAATTTCCTCCTTTCCTTCTGTAAATATAACTTGATTTTTAAATACGTTAATTGGAGCTTCACAGTGATGAATGAGCTTTGAGCTATCCTCTTCTGCGCTATGTTGTGTATTTTCATCTGTGGATGTTAGCGTATTAACTTCTATTGGCAGCCGTGATAACGCATCGGCGACTACGTTTGTTTTTCCTGGTTTGTAAATGAGTTTATAATTATATTCTTCTATCCCTGCTTTCCACCTTTTTAACTTGGCATTGTTATTACTGTTGCTTAGTGCAAACGTCAGTGGCTGGTGATCAGTAAGAATTTTTATTTCTTTAGCTCCATACCGCTAAGTCCTTAATTTGTCGAGGGACCACTCTATGGCGAGCATTTCTTTCTCTATGGTCGAGTAATTCTCTTCGGTTTTATTGAGTGATCTAGAGATGTAAATTATGGGTCTGTCTTGACCGATTATCCCTTGTGAAAGGACTGCTCCGATTGCAGTATTGGAAGCATCTGTCGTCAGAATAAAGGGTTTGTTGAAGTCTGGGAATACCAGAATTTCAGAAGATGTAAGCAAATATTTTATGTCATTAAATGATTTCAAGCCTTCCTCTGTTAGTGAGATTTGTATCCGTTTGGATTGACTTGCTTTTATTTGAGCATTTTCACCTCTAGTTAAATTGGTAAGTGGCTTGACAATTTTTGCAAAGTCTTTTATAAATCTCCTATAATACGATGCTAAACCCAGGAAACCTTTTAATTCCTTAAGGTTAACAGGTGCGGGAATTTTTTTAATAGCGGATATTTTGTCAGGATCTGGCAAAATACCTTCGCCGGTAACGATATGACCTAGAAAATTTACTTCTGTTCTAAAAAATTTGGATTTCTCCAGATTGGCTTTTAAATTTGATTTGTAGAAAAGCATGAACACATCTTCAATATTTCGCAAGTGCTCCTCTTTAGTTTTTCCCATTATTATAATGTCATCGATATAAACGTAGCAGACTTTTCCTATAAGCCTTTTTAGAACATCATTTATCATTCTCTGAACAATAGAAGGGGCATTTTTAAGACCGAATGGCAACCTAGTAAATTCATATTTTTCATTGGCTGTAGAAAAAGCTGTTTTTTATATGTCTTTTCCTTCATCCCGATTTGGTGGAATCCGGATGTAAGGTCGAGTGTAGGAAAATACTTACATTCGCCTAAGCTAGCGAGAGTGTTGCTTATACCAGGTATTGGATAGGAATCAGGTATAGTTATTGCGTTTAGTCGTTTAAAATCAACAACTACTCTATACTTTTTTTCTCCTGATGGACCTGGTTTTTTTGGAACAATCCACAATGGGGAGTTATACGGACTCTTTGAAGGCCTTATTACACCATTGTTTAGCAGTTCTTTAACTTGTTTTTCTACTTCGCCCCGTAGGTTGGTTGGGTAAGGATATGATTTTGTATATATCGGTTCTTCACTTGTTGTTCTAATTTCTGCTAATACAGTTGTGTCGATTGTCCCACTGTCGGAGACTGGTCCGAAAAGTTCCGAATATTTATTTATCATTTCCTTAACTTCATGTTCATAGGGGTTTTCTTGAATATTATTTATTTGTTTAAAGATATTTTGTTTTAGTGTCAGTACCACATCCTTGAGGGTTATTGTGTTATTTTTCCTATTTATGATTGCTCCCAATTCTTTGAGGGTATCATCGCCAATGATGCCATCAAAGGATTTTTAAATGGGTAATCTAAAGAAACCAAAATTATTTGTAATACCTATACTTCCGAAGAATGGTCCACGAAGCTTATGGGTTATAGTTACTTGACCTGTGGCTGAGTGAACCTTAAAAGAACACTCAAGTTTCACTGAATTTTTTGAAAGTTTTTCGGGGACAAAGTTTTTATTAGCTCCCGTATCTACAAGGAACTTCGCGATATCCCCGTTCTTTAAAGTTAGTTCTAAATAGGTTAGGGTAGACAGGCGTCTGTCATAATGGCTTTGGATTCATTTGATGTTTTTGCATTTGATTAGAGCTACCTCCATTTTTTGTATATATGAATAGTTTCTTAAGTTAAAGTTTTGAATTTCAAGGCAGGAATGACTAGCATTCTAGACAATTCGCCGTTTAGGCCTCTGATAAATATATCAAGGGCTCGATTCCTATAGGTTTCCAGTAGAACATTAATTGTTTCTCTTGAATAATTATGACTCTTTATTTTGTTTATTATCAGCGATAGTTGGTGATTGACTCTTGCGTAGAATTGCTCTACGCTGAAGTGTTTTTGGGATAAGGTTCCTAGTTCGTGTTCCAGAGTCCTAAGGTCTCGTTTGTCTGCATAGTGTAGTGACAAACAATTTTTGATTGTTCCCCAATCATCAGTCAATATGTTGTATGAGATTAAGCCCGTATCTGCAGGGCCTTTAATTTTCTGCCTAATATGTCGTAGGATGGCTCTATATTGTAGCTTTGTTCTGACTACTTCGTAGTCCTGCAAAACAGATTCGACGTTGTGGATCCAGGATATGAATTGAATCGGATCTCCTTCGAATGTTGGAAGGTGCTTCATGCTGTCAGGTAATCTGCTAATTTCTATTAAGTCTGACTCAGTTAAGTGAATATGGTTATTTGAAATAGAACTTTCGTTATGGGGACTAATTCTACTTTCTAACTGATTTATCCTATTGCTCAATATTTTTGAATGTTCTATTTGTGCGTTAACAGCACCTGTTAGGTGTGTAATAGCTTCTTGAATTTGCTCCATTACTGCGATTTACAACTTTCGACTATTTATTGCAATTTTTTATATTAACAATTTTTGAACGACTGTATTATTAGATTTTTTATATATCGGGTATAAATTTTATTTGCTTATTAGGATTTTTTATATTTTTTATATATCGGGTACTTATTATAATACTTAAAATTTATTTGACCGATATTTATTGCTATGCAATATTTTTAATATATCGGGTAGTTATAATTTTTATGTAAGCTTCATATTAACTTACAGGAGTGCTGATACTCAACTTTGTCATTCTCTTTGGACGGTCCACTTGGTCCTGTTTGAAGCGTTAGTCCTCTACTGGGAGGTGGATGACGTCACTCCAAGCGTTGATTTGGCGGCTTCTTGTTTCAGTTCCCACTTTACACGTATTTTTAATTTGATTTGTCAGATACTTAGCTTTATCGTTTAACAAATCTTAGGATATGTCACTACACTTGACTCGCTTTTTTGTTTTTGCGTACACTTGTAATTAAATTTCCGAACAAGGTTTTAAATACTGTTTTAATGACTTATGTCAAACTCGACTGAACTTTCTATAAAAATTAAATTCCGTCGTTTATCCTTATGGATAATATTTGTGCGTACACTTGTAATTAAATTTCCGAACAAGGTTCAAATACTGCTTTTAATGACTTATGTCAAACTCGACTGAACTTTCTATAAAAATTAAATTCCGTCGTTTATCCTTCTGGATAATGATACTTGTGCGTACAGATTCACTTTAATACTTTTGGTGTAGGCAACTTCAAGTTTTTTAAAGTTCTCGGGCGCCAGTTAATGGTTGCAACCGGATGATTAACAACACACTGGTTTGAATGGTGAAGTCGAACTCGAATTTCTTTATTAAAAACGTTTCTTTTATACAGAATTTTTCTTATATACTATAAACTTACATATGTACCAATTCTTACTTACTAGTACTTATTTCTATATACTCTATAATGATAACGTAAGCAATAATTATAGCAAAACAGCAAACCTCAGTTTGGTCGAGAAACGGCTTACATTGCGGCGGCACGGCTTCCGTTCTGGTTTAGTGCCGACGAAATGTGCTGTTGTTGTAAATTTTGGAAATTAACTTTATTGAGCAATGATATTGTATATTTACAGAATATTGCTGAATTGAGTAATATCGGTAGATTTTGCTACCTACGGCAACTTTGTTGTAGTACATTTTGTTAGCTATGCTAGCTGCGATAACTTACATCCTAAACAAAGACGAACTATGTGAACCGATAGAACTTGTTTTGACATGCACTATCAGTCGAACAATAGAAATGAACTATTATTACAATACCAACCAAACATGCATTATCTAGAAATGCATTCTCGACATATAAACAACAAACATCTGGCAACGAAATAATCTACTGCGATAACCACTCCGCATCTCAACAATAACAAGCAAGTGATAGAAAGATAACAGATATCGAATTACAACAAAGAAGATGCAAGCAGATAGCAGCAGCCGCATTCTACAAGTATAAGTAGTACTAAGATTATAAAATGTAGTCAGTAAGAAATTATGAATAAAAAAGGCAACAAAAAAATAAGTGTACTGCCCAAATAAATATAATTTCTTTTACTCGCGACAAACAACAGTCTGTTAACTGGGGGCTCAACCATTCTTTTCGTTTGAACTGAACCTGCCATAACCTGACATAAAGGGATAAAACTAAAATCCACGTTCCTGAAGAAGGAAAAACATAAGTTCCTGAAAAATTGAAAGCAGCACCGATAAACATCGGAATCACGCTGGAATATCATAAAAAGAGACAAAAACTGTTCAATTTGCGTCGTCCCTTATTGAGTACCAACTTCGAGATGGCTGCACAGGAGATTGCAAATCTCAGGGCTCAAATTGCTGCTTTAACTACATCTCTAACTCAGAACCAACAAAGAGTGGCTACTCTGGAGAACAGTCTGCCATCAAATGTGACAATTACGGATCAGCACGAGGACTGCAAACCAAATATAATCATCGAAATGCAGATTAACCTGGATATTTTTAAAGCATTGCCAGACTTCACGGACAATATAAATCAAACAAATTCTGGAGAAAACGTGCGTGGACGCACATGGAAAACATAAAAGAATATGCCACAAACCAGACATATTATACCGCACTTTCGATATTCCATTTGAAAATTCAAGGAGAAGCAGCCGATATTTTAATCAACCACAACACGAAGTTCAACTTCTACTCAATCATAAATCGCCTCGACTACACGTATGCTGACCAGAGACCTTTTTACGTCTTACTAGACGAAATGAAAAGGATTACGCAAAACAAACTTACGCTGGTGGAATTTCATTGCGAAGTCAGCAGGGCATTGAATCTTGCTCTAACATGGCTCAGGTGACCCATCAGAAATGCAAAAGTATGCGAATCAAGAAGCTGTCAGAACGTTTATTCGTGGCTTGAACAGCAAGTATACAAGCGACATCCTCTACAGCCACAATCCAAAGGATTTAGAAACTGCCTACGCCATCGCAAGTACGATATACCACGACAACGAGAAATTGCAATTCAATTTTTCTCAGTACGATGACTTCAGGAAAAACAATATGCCACATCAACATCTTCAAAACAGAAGACATCATGAAGAAACACGTGCACCCAAGCAGCAACATCAACCCTTTCAAAACAGAAGATACCGCGATGATCAGCGAAGATATAGACCAAATGTGCAAGTGCAATAAACACAGAGTGCACCCACCCCACAGTGCCAAACATTTTACTTAGATTCCTCACGGCAATACAGAAGACCCACCAACTTCAACGAAACACCTTTACAAAACAACTATAACCATATACATATATATGTCAAATGCAAGGATTACCTCCAAATAACCCAATTCGAGGAGATCCACAGAAGAGGCACCAAAATCCTTCATCTCGTAACTACAACGCACCAGAGAAGATACAACGAGTAAACCAAATACATGAAGAAGAACTAGGCTCTCTCACACCACAACATGGCGGCGATGAATTACGATCACCTGCTACAAAATAAAGTGACAATTATGAATATAAGACAGGCTTTGATTTTCTCAAGCGAGTGAATCAATTGCCGTGTCTTCAACGCCACTGCAGGGATACAGGTAAAGCAGTTAATAGAGAAATTTTGCAAAAAATTAATTATACAGTAAGCATTGAAAAATATAGATCTGAAATTGAAATAATAATGCAACAAAATGAAGGTACTAACTCAATATTATCATTTACTACCACTGTACAAGCCACAATTAGGACGAAATCCGAAGATCCTATCTGGACAAAACAATATCCGTACCCTATATCTGATAATGATTTTATTAACAAAGAAATAATTAAACTTTTAGAAAGAGAAATAATCCAATCTAGTAAAAGTCCATACAATTCACCCATTTGGACAGTTGCTAAAAAAGGTACCGACGAACAAGGGAAACCTAAACGCAGAATGGTTGTAGACTTTCAAAAGCTAAACGCTCAAACTATACAACACTACTACAAAATATTGGTAATGCAAAAATATTTACAACTTTAGATTTGGAATCTGGATTTCACCAGATTCTTATTAAAGAATCTGACAGAGAGAAAACAGCTTTTGGTGTAAATGGAGCCAAATATGAATTTCTTTGCATGCCTTTTGGACTGAAAAATGCTCCGTCAATTTTTCAAAGGTGTATCGATGATATCCTGAGACCATATATTGGCAAATTTGCGTATGTTTATATAGACGATGTTCTCATTTACTCTTCTTCTCCAGAAGAGCATGTCGAGCACATACGCATTATTATAAATGCACTTCATCAAGCTAACATGAAGATTTCCAATGAAAAGTCACACTTCTTTAAAGACTCAGTAGAATATTTGGGGCACATAATTAAATACAATAAAATCACCGTAAAAATACAAGCTATAAAAGATTTTCCCACTCCTACTTTACTCAAGGAGCTTAGATCTTTTCTAGGTCTCGCAAACTATGTATTATCGAAAATTCATAAAAAATTTTGCAGCCATTGTTAAACCACTTACCACGTTTCTCAGAGGAGACAACGGTAAAATATCAAAAAATCAAAGCGCAAAAATTATAATCACATTAGATGAACCTGCAATAGCAGCATTAAGTAGAATAAAAGAAGAACTTCAAGCTCAGGTTGAACTTTTCCAACCAAATTTCAGCAAATGCTTTGAATTGACCACAGACGCTAGTAACTTTGCAATAGGAGCTGTATTATCACAAAATAAAAAACTAATAACATTTATTTCACGAATACTTAGTCAAACCGAACAGAATTACTCTACAAAAGAGAAAGAGTTACTCACAATTGTGTGGTCCTTACAGAAACTCCGAAATTACTTATATGGCATGGCAGACTTAACTATATACACCGAGCATCAATCTTTAATGCCATATCAGAAAAAAACCCCAATACAAAATTAAAAGGATGGAAAAATTTCATCGAGGAATATGGTGCTAAAATGACTTACAACCTGGACATCAGAACGTTGTTTCCGATGCACTTTCCCGCCAACAAATTAATAACACATATAATTCTGATAATTCCCAACATTCAACACAAAGCTCCCCTATGCAAAAAATCAAACGTGTAAAACAACCATAAAATTGCTTTAAAAATCAAATTATCATAAAACAAGCAAATGGGAACCACGCCCAAATATCATCGCAAAATATTTTTTATTACAGTAGACATACACTATTCTTTAACACTAAGACTGAGCTATTGGACATATTAAACAAGAAAAAACGTTAACTTCGGTTGCACCAAAGCTAAATACCCTTCACAGGTGCATTTCTATTAGTAACTATGTGTTTTGTATGGAAGCTATATGCTATAGTAATCCGTTCTGAACGAAGAGATTACATTGTTGCCTTCAAAAATAATCTATACCAAATTTCGTGAATATATCTTGTCAAATGTGAAAGTTGTCCATAAAAGAACTTGATTCCGATCGTTCAGTTTGTATGGCAGCTATATGCTATAGTAAACCGATCTGATCAATTTCTTCGGAGATGACATTGTTGCTTTGGAATATAATATATACCAAATTTCGTGAATATTGCTTGTCATATGTGAAAGTTGTCCATACACGAACTTGATTCCGATCGTTCAGTTTGTATGACAGCTATATGCTATAGTTAACCGATCTGGTCAATTTCTTGGGAGATTACATTGTTGCCTTAGAAAATAACATATACCAAATTTCGTGAATATATATTGTAAAATGTGAAAGTTTTCCATACAAGCATTTGATTTCGATCGTTCAGTTTCTATGGCAGCTATATGTTATAGTGGTCCGATATCGGCCGTTCCGACAAATGAGCAGCTTCTTGAAAAGAAAATGACGTTTGCACAATTTCAAAACGATATCTTAAAAACTGAGGGACTAGTTCGTATGTATACAGACAGACGGACGGACAGACGGACAGACAGACAGACGGACATGGCTAAATCGACTCAGCTCAACATACTGATCATTTATATATATACTTTATAGGGTCTCTGACGATTCCTTCTGGGTGTTAGAAACTTCGTGACAAACTTAATATACCCTGTTTAGGGTATAAAAATGTAATCAAACCAAAAGTAGTAAACGCTATAAAAATAGACGAAATATTATTATTTTACGTCGAAAATGACATTATCAATACATTTCGCAATGCCTCTACCGTTCTAACTGATAACATGGTTGACGACATAACCGACACTAAACAACAAAAACAAATCATAAATGGCACACATAGACGTGCACACAGAAACTACAAAAATAATGCACAAGAAATTTCCCTAAAATATTACTGGCCAAACATATGTAACGCTTTTAAAAAAGAAGTACAAAACTTTGAAATCTGTCTCACAAACAAATACGAACGCCGACCAAACAAACAACCAATTGGTTCCGCACCAACGCCAAACAAAGTAGGCGAATACATATAGTACACTTAGACTCAAGTGCTGAACACATAGAGCGCGACAACTGCAAACGACATCTGTCAAATATTAAAGATACACACGTTCTTATGGACACAGGTTATTTGACAGCTGCACGACTACACGACTGCAGGCCGACAGTTGTCGCTCTCGCTAACTTCAACATGCTCCTATATTTGCCAACGACAGTAGGACGACAGTAGAGTTGACAGTAGAATGGAAGATAGAGAGATGAGGTAGAGTGGTGATGCCACTAATATGTTATTATACAATTAATTTATTTATTTATACAAATAAAAGCGTAAAATAGGTCTATTATAGCTCTATTATATCATTTGTAATAACAATTGATAATTTAAAGCAAAAATATTTACCAATTTACTTATTTTTTGCATACAAAATTTCACTTTTAACAAAATATTAAAATTTCATTGAAGTGAAAGGAATTAGTATGGCCACAACGAAATTGTGTACATGCAAAATGGACAACTGCGTTGTTTTGTGTACATGCCGGCCATTGTGTTGTTGTTGCTTCTCACAAATGTACATGTAGTAAGATGCACAACGACGTTTTGAGTTCACTGTCGTGCTGCTGCAGTCTGTCGCGCTCGATGTGTTCAGCACTTTATTCTACATGAGCGATGACATATACATTAGCTCAACGGACAAATACTCAAAATTTTGCTACTTTAGACAAATACCTTCAAGGAAAGATACATACAAATACGTCGGCGAGACTCTTTCACAAATATACCCAAACGTAAATGTTTAATGACTGATAACGATCTATCGTTTACAAGCATATGTGCACAAGAGATTTACAAACGATTACAAATAACGCACACAAGAACGCCATTGTTTCATTCTACTACAAACGGACAAGTTGAACGTGCGCACAGTACAATTATCGAAATCGCGAAAGTTTTAGCTGACCAGAATAATTCAGCACCGGAAGACCAAATTTTTGAAGCTGTTCGTCAGTACAACAAAACCATACATTCCGTTACCAACGAGAAACCCGAGCACGTGTTTTATAATCAGAGGGGGTATCCTGACATCCATGAACGAATACAACAAAACCAGGAAAGAGTCTTGCGTCATCATAATCGCAATCGAAAGCAGCTGAACTATAATACAGGTGACGTAATATTTTCCAAGGCGCACAGGCGTAATAAGAACGTAAGAAAATACGCGAAGCACGTTGGTACTAGGTCAGTATAGTAAAACCCTCAAAGGGTTTGGCGTTCGTATGTGTCAGTTTTTGAAGTTATACTTCTTATACGAGTTCGGAGTTGCTCAATATGAATCTACGCAACCTTGTCTGCGAAGATGTTCGAGCAGCAAGCGAAGCGCTGACAATCGGCTATCGTTTGTTCGTTTCGGCTTTTCTACCAACAACACAATGTTGCCATGCTTATGCTGTTGTTGTTTTTGTAGAACAATGTTTCAATTTTTGGTTGGTGACATATTCAATTAAAAATAAATTTTGTTGGGATTCGTACCTACGTGCTCGTCGTAACTTTTCAAGCGCTTACCACCAACACCACCATTGACACTTGTATTGCGTTGTCCTAATTATGGTTTGGTTATGCATGAAAGAAATATACTATGGATCGCCGATTGTTACCTCTTTCCTTGCTGCTGCTGCGCATATGTATGTTTGTATGCTTGTGCATTATTGAAGTTATGCTTCTTTTTCTTTCGTTTGTCCTTCATTTCTGCGAATTCTCAACTATTTTGCGTATATTTTGGTTGAAATACTCTGCGTTGGCCGTTGAAAAATTAAGGCTATACTTTACAGGATCATTTCTGTAGTTAGTCCTTATTTACATTTTTTGGAAATCGATCCGCAATGATGAAGTATATCGTTTTATCTGACAGCGTGAGGTTTAAGAAGTTCATTACTAATTTTGTCTTGTGGCATATTAGAAATGATGTTTCGTCGAAAATCGTTCGCTTACAACGGATAAAACGACTTCTGAGTGGCGATTTTAATGAATAAATTCCTTTTGGTTGAAATGCTCTGCGTTGGCCGTTGAAAAGTTAAGACTATACTTCTCAGGATCATTCATTCCTTTCATTTCTTCAAAGAAATGCGTAAATATGTATGTATGTATACGTATGATCGTGAATACATATCGAAGCAGATTTTTGCGAGAAGCACCAGAAAGTTGTGCAATTTATGATTTTTAGCTTTTGCCATCGCCGCGAAAAGACGACTTGTTGGCAAAGGCATGCTCGGGGAGATGTTACGGCCTCTGTTTTTATGAATGAAGTGAGATCGAATGTAATCGTTTTTGTTGTAAAACTTACTACACTTTTTCTTCGCCAATTTGGCTGCCATATTGACTTGTGAAGATCAATTTTTTGTTGGTGACATATTCATATGTGTACGCATATGTATCTTTGTATGCTTGCGCATTATTCGGCAATGTATGCAAATATATGTACATACAGTAATACCTTGATTTACGTCCGCTTCGTTAACGTTGTCTTGATTTACGTTGTGAAAATATAAGTGACCTCTGCACGCGATTTACGTTGTCAATTTGATTTACGTCGCCTGTATGAAATATGAATTTGGGGAATCCCTTGCTTACATTTATGTATTTTGAATTTTGTCAATATATTTCATGAACTCGTTCAGTTGATTTTTATAAGTGTTGCACGCATAAAAGAGTGAAAATGAGTTCAAAACGTGAATTTAAAAGTGTTCGTGCAGTTCAATTAAAAAAGAAACGAAATGTTATTTCTATTAAAAAGAAAATGGAAGTCATTCACCGCCATGATGAGGGCGAAAATAATTTATATAAAGGCACTGACTCTTTGGATAAGTGATTTGGGGAAAAAAATATTCCGTTAACTACTTTAGTTATTAAAAGGAAGGCAATTAGTTTATTCAATGATGTAAAGTTAACAACTACAGATTGTGAAGATTTTTGTTTCAACGCGAGCTATGGGTGGCTGCAAAACTTTAAAAAAAGGTCCTAACTTTATTCCATGGAGAATCTGCAAGCGCAGACAACGAAGCAGCTAAAAATTTTGTGAAAAAGCTAAAGCAAATCATTGATGAAGGAGGATACTCACCTCAGCAAATTTTTAATGTTGACGAGACGGGACTTTTTTGGAAACAAATGCCAAAAAGGACATTTATATCAAAAGAGGAAAGAGCGGCCGCCGGGCCAAAAGTTTCCAAAGACAGACTTACACTTCTTCTTGGAGGAAATGCTGCAGGTGATATGAAGCTTAAGCCCTTGTTGATATATAAGTCTGAGACGCCAAGAGCTATGAAAAATATTAAAAAAGAAAATCTCCCTGTTGTTTGGAAATCCAATAAAAAAGCTTGGATGACTGCTAAACTTTTTTATGATTGGTTTAAGTTGTATTTTTGCCCAACAGTTATCAAATATTGCGAAGTAAATGGATTCGCGTGCAAGGCATTGCTGTTAATTGATAATGCCCCTAGCCACATTATCCCGCTTGATGATATGAATGACAATATTAAAGTAATCTTCTTACCGTCGAATACAACGGCGCTTATCCAACCGATGGATCAAGGCGTTATCGCGGCATTTAAAAAATACTACTTACGAAGGACATTTAACAACTTGATTGATACAATTGATAAAGAATCCCACTGCGAATCTGATGATGTTGTTCGCAATTGTTGGGTCAAATATAATGTCATGCAAGCAGTGGAAAATATTAAACAAAGCTGGGAAGAAGTATCCGCGACAACGATGAGCCATGCATGGAAAAACATATGGCCGAAATATACTACATCTCGATGTGGATCAGAAGAAAATTCCAACGATTTAAATATAGAACTAATTAACTTAGCGCACACTGTTGGCTTCACAGATGTTGATGAATCCGACCTTATTGATATCTTGGAAACAGGTGATGAACCATTAACTAACGCAGAAGCATTGGCATTGACATATACTCCTAATAAAGATGATAATCTATTAGAAAATTCGATGGTCGAAAATGAGTTCACAATTCCCAATCTCAAAGCTATCAGAGGCTTTTAACCACATACAGAAAGCGATCAATATTTTTGAAAAATTCGACAAAGATGAAGAGCGAGTTATCTCAACACGAAACTCAATTAACAATAGCTTGCAACATTACAAAGATTTGTTTACACAAAAGAAACTATTTTTGTCACAGAAGCGGATTGATTCATTTTTCAAGCCCTTTTATCATCCGATACTCCTTCGTCAAGCCAATACCAAACCTCGCAGCGCAATATTCCAGACGAGGATATCCAAATTATCATGTCTGAAATTTCATCAGAGGACTTTACTTCATCAACCCAAGGACAGACATTTAGCCAGCGAAGTCTTCCAGACGATGATATCAAAATGCTCGTGTCTGAAATTTCATCAGCGGACACTACTTCATCAAGCCAAAGAAGTCTTCCCAACGATGATCTGCAAAAGCTTTTGTCTGAAGTATTGATACCAAATAAAAACTTCGAGCAGTGAGATATTCTAAAATTTAAGTACTTTTATTTTATTTATTGCTCAAGTTTGGAGTGAATTCATATTTTAACTTATTATTTTTTACATACAAACGAGTATGTAATATGTACATTTATCATAGATATTCCAAAACGGATCTGAATTTCATATGTCGAATTTTTTTACACTTGAAATACACTTATGTAAAGTGAATATAATTTATCTCCTAATTGATATAGTTTTTAACTCTTTTTATGTGCTTATGGACTTTATATACATACAATACATTTCTTAGTATGTAATTGAATTAAATGTGCATTTATGTACTTTATTTGAAACAACCAATAACCTTGCCTTTTTCATAATCATATGGAAAACTACAAATTTGATTAACGTCGTTTCGATTTACGTCGCAATCTTTCGGAACCGACCAAAACGTAAATTGAGATATTACTGTATAAGTATATATGAATGTATGAACATGCAAGTCAATGCGCGCACATGTAATAAGTATATTGATAAGTGATGAAAATATGATTTCAATTTCTGAACGCGCACATGCGTATACATACACTCATATGAGCATGTGCATATACACAAGATAGGATAGAAGATGCCTTTTAACATCGTATACTATACAAATAAATATTTTTCTTACTAATAGAAATTAAATTTATCACAGGAATATACATAATATTGCTGTGATAAATTTAATTTCTATTAGTAAGAAAAATATTTATTTATATAGTATACGATGTTAAAATCGAAAAATTAAAAATTTATTCTGTCGTGTGACTTTCCAAGCGCTTACCACCAACACCACCATTGACGCTTTGGTTGCGCTGACTTAAGTATGGTTTGGTTATGCATGTAAGAAACATACGATGGTTCTAATAATTTTGTTTAAGTATAGCAATATGCTTTTGTAGAACGTTTGCATTCGCAAACATACAGACAAATGTGCAAACGACATAATATATGTATGTATGATTGTTTCGCATTTTGCTTCTACGCCGGTCAAATTTCTATACAAAAATCGGCTGAAATGTGTGATAAAATAAAAAATGGACAACTAGGGCCAATAATTTTTAAAAAAATTTATTGACAATAAATATAAATGAAAATACATGTAAATTTACTTAAATTTATTGAAATTTCGTTTCGCATTTTTCGGCACTTTCAAATTAATTAATATAAGTAAAATTCACGACTTAACCCGCACACGTCTTATTCGCGCAAAATTTCCAACTTTATGAAAATTGGCGCAATTATTGACACTTCCATTTTATGTATAGTTTAAAACATGTTTACATATGAATATATAATATAGATTCGCGCAAAATTTCCAACTTTATGAAAATTGGCGCAATTATTGACACTTCAATTTTATGTAAAGTTTAAAACATGTTTACATATGAATATATAATATATTTGATTTTGGCGCAATTATTGACACTTGTCTTAATATACAAAATTGGGCCAAAACGAAACAATGAAATACATAATTACTTTTGCATGTCAATATGGAAATGCCGACGGCAAAACGCAAAGGCATATATTGCACATACATACATACAAGCGATTTCTTGGTTGAAAGCAAAAATTGAAGCATGAGAAATTGAAATGCCGACGGCAAAACGAAATTGCTTACATTCGTACATTGCGTATGAATCATGAAAATATCATCATAATGTTTAGGTAAATCTTTTATATATTTAAAATGAGTTATTATAAAATTAGATCAAATTAGCATTAAATCATTTGAAAAATAATAAATCAAAAATAAAAGAGTTCTACATACATATTTCCATCCTATGGAATATCAAAGAAATCATTTTATAAATACATATATGTATTTCTGTCTCTTCATATTCTCGGTTAGAATATGTGAGAGAATTGTAAAAAAATTTAAATTGCGAAGCGCATTCCGACCTACCTGATCTTCACAAGCCAATATGGCAGCCAAATTGGCTGGACCTCCGATCAATGTTGATAAAATAAATGACAGTGATAATACGCATAACACAGCGGATTCCAGATTATGTGATGGTAAGTTGCTCTTGAATATTTCAATTGTCCGTAATAGATGCACCTTGTGCATTAAACTTGTGCCTTGAAACTAATATCAATTGGATTGGCAAAAATTTTAATGTTTTGATTTTAAATTGATTTTACAGCGGAAAAAGACAGTGTAGCCCGTGTTTCAAGAGGAGGGAAAATAGCACAATATTATCCTGAATACCGAGCACGAAAGAAAGCAGAGCGGGAAAAGGAGAAATTGGAAATGATAGCTGGCAGTCAAACGAAGAAGAGGAAAACAGCTGCGGAATATCAGAGAGCGCGTAAGAAAAGATTCAACGTTTGCTGTTCCATCAATCTCTGCGGGAGCATCTATAACTACTGATGAATCAACGGTCGTCAATTCACCGATAACTGCTGGGCCTTCAACGCGTGTTGATGGATTACAAAAGAGAGATGATTACGCTGCATATTCTCTGCCGCAACGAAGAGACAGAACTACTTTTCTAGTCAAAGTTCCTTCATTTAGACTTTGCTTTATTCTTCATTTTATGTGCATAATAAATTTATAAAATGTGAATTTAAGTTTTCTAGTTTTCTTTCATACAAAATGATATGCATTTCTTGGAATATCACTAAGAAGTGTAACTTCATCCGCGCGTAGGGACTCCACGCACCTTTTTTTTATGATCTTTTAAATTGTTTCCTTATCTTGATGTTTTTTCGCTTAGTTGTAACATTTTGGCAAAACAAAAAAAAAATACGGTTTATAACTATACCGATCTAGTACCATCACCCTGACTTAGAATTTCTCACCCCCCAGACAATAATCCCAAAAATGTTCCACAGTGTTACCAGCATACTTGGAACAACATGCATATATCAGGCTCTAAATTGATACACTTCCATGAATCCACGAACATCGATAACATCACATATTACAATCATCAACAACAACAATTTGTAGCAGCATAGCGAGGACGCTCTGTTTTTAAGAAAGAGGGGAGTTAACGACATAGCCTCGCTCCGGGTCACACACACACACTCACATACATCTTATCTGTTAATATACATCCTTAACAAAGACGAACTATGTGAACCGATAGAACTTGTTTTGACATGCACTATCAGTCGAACAACAGAAATGAACTATTGTTACAATACCAACCAAACATGCATTCTCGACATACATACAACAAACATCTGGTAATGGAATAATCCACTGCGATAACCACCTCCGCATCTCAACAATAACAAACAAGTGATAGAAAGATAACAGATATCGAATTACAACAAAGAAATAGCAAGCAGATAACATAAATAGCACTAAGATTATAAAATGTAGTCAGTAAGAAATTATGAATAAAAAAGGCAACACGAAAATATGTAAGTGTACTGCCCAAATAAATATAATTTCTTTTACTAGCGACAAACAACAGTTTGTTAACTCGCACTGTTGTTAACTCGGCTATAATCGCGTATGCGGTGTATACGCTAGTAAAGAAAAAGAAGTAATTGCTCGAAATATGGACCGCTTCAAATGGTGGCAGCACAACAAATATAAATATCCCTATCTATCTCCCATAGCTCGGATAAAATTAGGATGTTTATCGTTATCGGTTCCTTGCGAACGGCTCCTTTCTCAAGCTGGACTTATTTTAAGTGAAAGGAAAATGCGCTTGGATGATGAAAAGACAAAAATGTAAGCTAACTATTTACTTGTTCTTACTTAATTACTTTAGCTTAATTTTGTAATTTAATTACATTAATATTATTTTCAATCTAATGAGCGAAAAAACTGTTTATTTTTGCAAATGAAATAATTTGTATTCCATTTTGGATCTGAACATGTCCATGCTAATTGAATTTTGTTGAATAAAATCTGTTCTAATTTGTGGTAAAATTGAAGGTATTGCATTAAATTGAGTATTGAGTTAATAATAATTGGTAATTTATTTTTAATTTGTTGAAAAATATGGAAAAATTTGTTGGAAAACTTGAATGTAAAGCGGCTAGCTAAGTTTGCGTTTGCACTATCAAAAATCAAATTTCAACGTCATCAAAAATTCAAATTCCAAAACTCATTTTAAAATAATACCAGTCTTGAATTCAAATCAGATGTAAAAGTGTAAATAATAAAATTGAAAATTAGGCACTTACTTATGTAAATGGAGAAGTGTGTAGAATGTACATACCCTCTATGTCTGTATATAAGAATTCATTTTTGAATATGGCTATCAGCAAATTATAATTAATAAAAAAAAGCGACAACTGACGACAATTAGTCGAAACTAATTAAATCCCGGGTACAAGCACAACTTTCATTCAAATTTGTACAAAGCAAAACAATTTGGCAGTAATGATTTAGGCAATAAGTACGGTCTTTTACCCTTCTCGAATATTTCAAAGAGCAAGAATGATAAATTGAATTTATGATATTAGAACTTTGTAACCATTCTTAATTTCGAGGAACTGTCGTCTAACGACGCTTTTTATGGGTAAATTATAATTTGCTAATAGCTTTATTCATATATTACATAAGTGCCCGATTCTCAGTTATTATTTGCTCTTTTACATCTGTTCTGAATTCTAAATTAGTATTAATTTTAAAACCAGTTTATAAAATTATCGTTAAAATTACATGCCACGTTGTTTCACCTCGAGGCTCCTAAATTATTAAACCGATTAAATTTTACACACCGTGCGCAGTGTGATCAAACTTCAACAGTAGCAATACTTTTTTATTGCAAATTATTTGTTAAGTTTTTTTTAAATATACCTTAATCTTTACCTTAGCCACAGCAACGCATGGCCGTATCGGCTAGTATTTTTTATATTTATTTACCACTTCAAGGTTCTGATTTTCCAACAAAATTTTGATTTCACGCAGTATCGAATCGCATCATTAACGATACTTAATTTTTAGAAAAACTCTCTTTCACTTATTGTTTTATGTAATTTGCTTTAATTTAACTTTAAAAACTTTAGCTTTAAGTGATTGGACGAAAATGTTAAGCAAAACGACAAATTGAACAATGATCAACCAATTAAACCAATTAAATGTGCGGAAAAATAAGTTCATCGGTTTCCGATGGAATGAATTGTATTTGACGGAAACCCAATTATAATCTCAAGAAACATGAAGCACTGCAAACGTTTTGGTTTGGGGTGCGTAATTCAGTCACATTTACTTTATATTTGGATTGATACTATTGCCAGTTTATCGCGTTGCAAGAAATCTCCCTAATATTACCAATGATTCCATTTTGTAATTTTTTCGTTAAATTAAGATGAATAAATAAAACAGAGGAAGCGCAGACGGCTTATAATTTAAAAAAATTTACTTTAATTGCATTAATTATTTATTACATACATATGTATATATGCATGTATATGCATGTATATTAGGGTGATTCAAAAAATTTTTTTTTTCTTTTTTTCAATTGGTACTCGCAAAAATAGGTTCCTAGACACCTCTAAGAAAGCCTCTCCAAATATGAGTTTTTAATTGTAACGGGAAGGTCCTCCGCCTAACGGTTTTCTATTTTTTTCTTATTATCAGATAGAAAAATTTATATCTCGCTTCCAACTACTTGAAAAAATATCTTGTTAATTAGGTTTTGTAGGAAATTAAATGCTCTAAAATATGGTCTCTTATGATTTTTTCGTAAACCCGACCGTTTAAAAGATATTAACAGTTAAAGTTTGATTATTTTTGAGAAAATTTTTTATTTCTTATTAATTTTATAACTCAATAAAAAAAAATTATTATGAATAGATTTTTGGAGAGGTATTCTTAGAGGTGTCTAGGAACCTATTTTTCAGAGTATCAAACGAAAAAAAAATTTTTTTTTTTTTGATCCACCTTAATATGCATTGATGTTTGACGATGAATATCTCGTAAACGCTTAACTTAATCGAAATATCGTAGTGGACCATTTTTATAGAGCAGTAAATTTCCTACAAAACTATGTGTATCATCACTCATAATAATTTTTTTTCATTGAGTTATAAAATTAATAAGAAAAAAAGAATTTTTCCAAAAATAGTCAAATTTCAACCCTTAATATCTTTTAAACGGTTGGGTTTACGAAAAAATCATAAGAGACCATATTTTAGAGCATTTAATTTCCTACAAAACCTAATTAACAAGATATTTTTTCAAGTAGTTGGAAGCGAGATATAAATTTTTCTATCTGATAATAAGAAAAAATAGAAAACCGTTAGGCGGAGGACCTTCCCGTTACAATTAAAAACTCATATTTGGAGAGGCTTTCTTAGAGGTGTCTAGGAACCTATTTTTGCGAGTACCAATTGAAAAAAAAAAAAAAATTTTTTTTTTGAATCACCCTAATGTACATATATGCATGTACATATATCTGAAAATATAAAAACTAACATTTTATCGCTACTGTATATTGAGGTACGAAGACAGTTGAGAATAAAGAAAACAACGAAGCTAATGATTAATAAATATTTAAATTATTTTTGAATAGATGCATAAGTTAACGTATATATTATTATCACGGTAATTAATATTTTGAAATATTCCTGTAAACCGAATCAGAATTTTTTATTGCAGTATGTACTTACATCTTCGAATAAAGTCCCAACGTTTGCCGTGACTAATAATAAATTTGAATTATCCATTATGAATAAGAGATTAGTATGAAGGATACTGACGAGGAGTTTCAATCACTAATAGAGAATTTAGTAATAACTCAATATTCTTAGCTGTAATTAAAATAGAGAAAATTAAGTATTAATAATATATGTGGTTATGTGATTACTCTGTAAAAGTGTTGTCATATGTTGTGTAAAGAGAAAGCTTCAATATGCGTAAGAAACTGTCAGGTACAATAACAGAGAGTTAATTTATTTGCAACATTACGACATTGTTGAATTATTTTTTAATAAAAACAGGAAAAATCTTTAGCTTTGGCTGGACCGAAGCTCAAACACCCTGTACAGGTGCATTTTTCATATCATAAAAGCGCATACAAAGATAATTTTATTGATTTTGGTCACACAACATTACTCAGACGCACAACACTGACACATCATATTAACCACTTCACAACTCACGTTCCACATCACTACACCAAGTATCAACACAACATTCACGATGATACCACACTTGCGGATTACACAACTGGTCTATACCCCACACCAACATTAACAAAAGAATGGACGGCGATTGGCGCATTTACTTCTTTTACAAAATCTCTATATATAAAATCTACGTGTCACGTTGTTTGTCCACGATGGACTCCTAAGCTACTGAACCGATTTCAGCAAAATTTAGCACACTGGGTTCAGTACGAACCAACTAAAAAGATAGGATAAGATTCATAAATAAAAAATACAGTGAAAGCCCTATTAAATAGACGCTCTATTAAGCGGACATCTCACAATTTTTTGATGTTTAGTAAGTACAATCTATTAAGCGGGCAACTCTATTAACTGGACAGAAATTGAGAGGCAGGCATTGAGAAAGCAGCCTTAGTTTCGTTATTTTTTCATTGAAATTTATTTGTATGAACATATTCAAAATTAAACCTCAAGTACAGTCATTTGGATTTTTATACGGACAAAAAGTTTTCGCCTTTATTCCTAAATACAATTTTCACGGTATTAAATAGTTTATATATGAACAATAGTATAAGATGTATACCACAGCAACGCGTGGCCAGATCCACAATTTTATGTATGTATTGTGAAATTGTAACCAAACATAATTGGCTTTAAAATCTAGTTACCCAATATGAAATTGCAGAAAGCGTAGAAAAAATAATAATCGGACAAAAACACCTTTAACACGACCTAAATCGAAGCTCCAGAAGACCCCAAGCAGCAACAAGAAACTTAAACATAGATTTTTTGATATCCGGACAGTATAAAAAATCCTCCATACTTAGCCATTCGAACATTTCACGAAATGGCAGAACACACCAAGTCGAAAACATACAAGTTTGAAGATAATATTCTATCTGGAAGTTACAGCCTTAGCTATAACAGTCCTGCGAGATCCGCTGTCGGCACGTCAAGGACACTGGAGATAGTACTGCAGACAACCATATTTCCGGTCCCTGCGAAGTCGAGCAGCCTCAACCCATTTGAGGGGTTTCGCCATGGATACTAAGTTTTCCGAATGTTGTACCAAAGTACAGCGTCTGTTACGCCTCTGTAAAGCCATATTGTATCTGCATCTACGTCCGCACACACACCGATATGGCGGCCACAAGCCACTTATTAGTAGTAGTAGTAGCAAAGGCCAAACAATAAGTCTACCAATCTTGAATTATTTGGCAACACATAACCAGTGCTGACAATCGTGCCGATCTGGGTACAAGAGGGTGCAATCCTTTACATCTCGCCACCACCACCCTCTGGTGGAATGGGTTCCGTTGAATAACAGAATTTCCCGATTCTTTATTTTATTAAAGAAGTTTCACCTAAGAATAAACAAAAGTATGTTCCAGAAAGAAGCCTAAAGCGCTCTTTACATGGATGGTTTGTGAGGATCAGCTGTAAAAAGCTTCAAAACTACAAGATCAAATATGAAGAATTGCCAACATTTTTAATTCGGATTGAATCGGGCACTTTTTCAAAGGAACACCCTTTCTGGCCACACCTGAGCCAGGCGTGTAGTAGCTGTCCTTATTAAAACGATAGAAAAGATTTAAAATCCCATATCTACCCTCAATGAAAAGGGGGAACTTTTATATGATTTGGTTGTATCGTTTTATGATTTTCAATTTACGAGCGATCTAGTTAACATGTTGGTTCGCTTATGTAAATCGACTACTCGAAAATCATCGTTTATTCGTTTATAATATTTAAATTTGGCGCCGACGACAACCATGCCACATACCGTGGAAGCAACGTCCAAATTAATAGTGCGAGAAATACTTTTCTTCCATACAGTTAAGATAGACGCAAAACTGTCGGTTGCACGAATATGCCGTACTGTACGACCGATGTCAATGCAACTGCAGTTCATAAGAACTGCAATAACCAAATGATGTCGACGTCAACGTTACCGACCTACTCCAAACTACTTAAAGTCAATTGGTCAACTAAAAATATTTTCTCTTTCTTTCTTTCTCGCGACAAGTTAAACTGAAGTTTAACAATAAGAACTAAGATAGAACTAAAGTTCCGTATATATCAGAGAGCTGCAACGAGTATGATAAAATCAGAATAAACAGTCGTGCAAAAAACACAATTAAATCAATTCAGTTCAGCATAGACAACATTTTTGATCAATTCGAGTAACCGCCAGCGTCAACTGATCTGATGCAACACGAACAATCTGTTCTTCGGCAATCACGATCGAGTAAACGGTGTGGCTGGCTTCGGTTCCAATCGTATCATGTCAGTTCATAGCGTTGCGACGATTGTTTGAAGTGATGTGAAACTTTGGGTAAACTAAAAGTAAATCTAAGACAGTGGTCGGCATTTCTTAGCACAATTGTGCAAACTAACTTCACACGTCCACTTACGCTCTGTCATTGTCGAGCCAGCAACGAATAAACATCACGCAAGACTAGAGCGCAAAACCAAATATGCCCTGCGAGAAATATTTTATGATTATAAATGCCTTTGGTGTCATGCAATGCCTTTTATGTTCCAAGTCTTTTAAAGATAATAGGGAATATATCCTCAAAAGACATTTTGTTAATTATCATTATAATAATAATTATTTATAACATTTGCTTAAATTTAATTCCAATTTCTCACTGGGCTACTTTTTTTCGTGCTCACCAACACAGTGACAGATCCTCTCATGCCGACCACTGATCAAAGAGTAAATCTATGAGTACAGCAAACAGCAACACTTTTCTGCTGGACTAATTTAAATCATGTGTGACAACAAATGGATCAGCATTGAAAATGTGCGCATGTTACAAATTTTCGAAGCGTAAACAATGAAAAATCCATCGAGAACGTACATACTTACATAAAACAAACATTTGTTGTATGCATGACTCGATGGAATTTCCATTATACATATAACATATGCATATACATTCATACATGTATATACAAACAAATGTATTTGAAATAAAACAGAAGTGCACCAATAAATCAGTGTTTAGGGATGATATAATGTACAAACAGAAGGTCCATCATTTTAAACATTGAAGCATGAGTTTGCATCACTTCGGGTATTTTCTGCTGATGCGAACGTTCACAAACAAATCAGGTATAAGCTGATCGCTAGTGATTCAAAGTTGTTCTCTATTGCCGAATTGAAGACAAACGGTGTGCTTCGTGTACATGAGCCGAACTGACAGAATCAGACAGAGTAACGGATCAGTACTTAAGTATAAACAAAAATTTATTACCCGTTGGAGTTCTCTGGTATATATATAGTTTTATAAGTTAAACCTATTATAAGTTCAACAGAGATTGTAAAACTTAGTTATTGAACTACCGCAGTCGAATAAGGGATCTTTATCAGAACAAAACAAAAACAAACACAAAGCAGTAAAACGGCCAAGTGAAGGTGTAAATATAATGAAAAATAAAAATATTTCCGTGGCAAAAAAATTAGTAAAAACAGTTTAAAAAAGAATTATGCATTATTACTCTTTTGCAAATTATTTTTGAAACATATTTATAGAATTTATTTGATAATGCTTCATGAAAAGGATCGCCACATGTTATAAAATTATATTTAATTAAAGTTACAAAAAAAATTCTAAGAAGCAAAATTTAGAAAAATAAATAAATAAACCAACAAAAAAGTCGATACCAATTTATAAAATAAATAAAATAGCCAGAAAATATACACATATAACAACCACAATGAGAACCAACAACCAGGATCTAAATCTAATATCGGCATTAGACCTCTTGAAGAAGCAGCTAAAATTAGAGAATTTAAGGGTGACGGAAGCTACGACGCACATTGGGGTAAAATGTGTCGATTTTGGAGATTAATTCAAAAATCAAAATTCAAGGTACAAGTAAATTTTCGGTATCAAACAAAAGTAGATAAAATTCTACATCACTAACTGAACAAATATTTTGCAAAAAAATTACAGTTTTCTTGTAATATTCTCTGAAAATTGCAAGTTTATTTCTTTTTGTGTGCGCACAGTGATATACGTGATTTTTTTCATTTTTCGAATTTTTTTATTTTCTTTAACTGGACAAATCTTGAGAAAATTGTAATGGAGCCTTCTTGTTCAGGTAATTTAGTAAATACAAAAAGATTTCATTTGTGTTTTTATGTGTCTCTAAGTATTTTAATTTTTTTTTTGGGCGAAAGCCTTAAAATATTGGAATTTCGACCTTATATGCAGACATATAGTTGTGAGTTAAGCGGGGTAAAGCAAATCTTGTTTCATTCCTGTAATCTATGGCTATTGTAGTTTCTTTTTGTAAAAAAAAAAGTTGCGCCAATACTGCGCACTTTCTCAGTATATGCATTTCTTTATGCGAACTACCTGGTCATATATACATGAATTTCTCAAGGCAGAAGAAGAACAAATAAAGCAATTGCAAAAAAAAGGGTTTGTTATTGTTTTTGTTGTTCAGTGGATGGCTGTTTGCTTTGTTCACACCCTACGTTACGATAAGCGGCAGTTTAAATGCATTCTTATGCATTATGCAAATATTCTGGAATAGTCTAAAATTCGTGTTTTACTTACATATGTATAATAATAAACATCATCACATACATTTTTAAAATAAAATTTTGATTTCTTACATTTTGTAATAATTAATTAATATGGCATAAGGTTCTTATCTAAGGTTTAGGGTATATGTAAAATCATGATAACCGACATTGTTTTTTCCCGCGCAATTTGTATTACTAATGTTTGTATGTCATGTGCAGTCGAGAGAAATAACAATAGTGATGTACATATATTTAACTAACATGGTAAAAGCGATACCGACATTAACTACATTTAAAGAGGATAACAATATTATTACCTTCCTTATAGGAACCAGTTCTAATGTAATTTGGGTTCCTCGTCAAAAGTCTTTATGACATAATGAAAAACTCTGGCTGTGATAAATTTAATGAAAAATTTGAATTTTTAAAAGAGCAATTGAAAAAGCGTATTGAGCCATCTGATGAATTTATAAAAGAGTTTCATGACAGGATAAAAACCTTTATTTGTCAATTTAAAATTCGTTGGAGCAGAGCCAATAGGCATGAAGAGCGTTTCCTTAGAATAAACCAAAGTTGGCTGGATTCTTCGATAGGTTTCACCCATTCATAAGGAATGAAACGTGGCCGCAAAGAACTTTCATTTGAAGAATCAAATGAGAAAACGAAGCCAAAAAAAAGTAAATTTTTAAGAGATAGTGTGCCTTTGCCTTTATTAGCTTATGCTGCACAAATGAGTTTTAGAGCTTCAGGGCAAGTGGAAGCGTCAACGATAGTGAAAGAGGTTGCAAGTTCACCATCGAGAGCGAAAAAATTTCATAAAAGTATTTCCAAATCATCACTATCACAGCAAATGACCAAAGAAGACCCTTTATTTGTTTTGGTGGAAGCAAAGTTATCTCGACAACAGTACAATGTTATAAGGCAATCTGCTCCAGATAGGTTTCCTTGCTATTCATATGTCCAATCAGCATACAAGGATTGTTATCCTAGACGTGAGAGCATGCATTTTTGCGAGATTTCAGCACAAGTAAGCTTGCAAGCCCTTTTAGACCATACCACTGAGCGTATAACTTTAGCCCAAAATAACGTAATTAAAACATTGAACGATGAGGAAATGACGAATTTATGCTTGTACACTAAGTGGGGATTCGATGGAAGCTCTGGACACAGCTCATATAAGCAAGCGTTTTCATCACCTGTATTGTACCAATCAGGTTGATTTGTGGAAGCAAAATTATGTGGCAAAATCCGCGCCCAGCTTCTACCAGGCTCTGCAGGCCTTTAAAAATTGAATTTGTAAAAGAGTCCACAGCTATTTCTAGAACTGAAAACGAAAGAGTTGGTATAGAAATACGAAATCTTGTTAATTCGGTTATACCTTATGTAAATAAACATTTCCAAGTTAAACACAATTTAATTTTATCTATGGTTGATGGAAAAGTATGCAACGCATTAACAGAAACAACATCTACACAAAAATGTTATTTATGTGGAGCTAGCTCGAAAGATTTTAATAAAATTGATGAAATGGTGAAAAAAGTTGTAAAAACAGAAAATTTACAATTTGGGCTTTCAATACTTCATGGGTGGATTAGGTTCTTTGAATGTCTTCTCCACTTATCATATAAATTATCTATAAAAAAGTGGCAAGCTCGAACAGAAAGCGAGAAACTATTAGTTTCGGAAAATAAAGCACGGATTCAAAAAGAATTTAATGATAAAATTGGTCTGATTGTTGACCTACCGAAACCTGGCTTTGGGAATTCTAACGATGGCAATACAGCTAGGCGTTTCTTTCAAAATCCCGAGATGTCAGCAGCAATTACTAAAGTTGACATAAATTTGATTAAAAAGATGCATACAATACTAGTAGTTGTTTCTAGTGGGCGCGATATTGAGGTACAGAAGTTTCGTGACTACGCTTTAAATACAGCAAAATATTTCGTTGAATGTTATCCTTGGTATAACATGCCTCCAACACTTCACAAATATTTTATCCATGGACCATAGATAATATCGGACGCTATTTTGCCAATCGGACAATTATCAGAAGAAGCTCAGGAAGCTCGAAACAAAGATTTTAAGAATTTTAGAGAACATTTTTCTCGCAAATGCAGCAGAAAAAAAGCAAATGAAGACATATTTAAAAGACTTTTAATCAGTTCTGACCCCGTTATATCAACCATAAGAAAATTACCAAAAAAAAAAGTGCAGGATTTACCCGAAGAAGCATTAGAGTTTATCGTGATAGAGAGTGGCAATAATAATGAAGTTGATGATGATGAAGGCGATGATAAAAATTCAAGCGAAGACGACAATGATCATGAATATGATTATAGTGATGAAGAAACAGTTTAAATATTTTAAATAAAATTTGAAGCTTAAAAAAATTACACATTTAGAAAACCGATGTTCAGCATATTTTTGTTTTTTAAGATATAAAAAAAAAACAATCAAAAAACTCGAATTGCATTATTTTCTTACTTCTTTATGATTAATTAACTAAAAAAAATAACTTTTCCATAACTAGAAGACTTGTGGGAATTAATCTCCATTTTGAGCACCATTTACCCCACTGTGCGACGTTTCACCATATATCAGAGAGGTTGAGCTGACTTTCACGCCTATATGTTTATGAATTTTGGTATTTAGAAAATGTGTGAAGTAAAATCACTTATCACCGAAGCAAATTTAATAAAGCTTCAGTATCTACTTATTAGAAGCTTCGTTAACGAAAAACTTTATATTAACTTTTTACCCTGCTATGATAACATTTTTAAGGAAAAACAGTTATCCTGAGCAAATAAAGGTCTCAGAATCTGATGTTGAAGTTGAGATAAAAAAATTATTGGACCACATTGCGTCACAAATGATATAAATGAAAGGAATAAGTCCTCTAATCTTCCTTCGTCAGTCCGTAAAATTTTAATTCACGCTCCCGATGTTATTCAATATACACCAGTTTCAATTGGAGAGCTCTTAAGACGTTAAGATGTATCGACTCCAGCATACAAGAAAGAACTAATGGATCGCTACACATCACTTTCTAAACCGATTGCTTTTGAGCTTAGATTCTTTCATCATTAGTCAAAGAAAGTATCATGCAAAAGTAAATCAATTTTAATTATCATACTTTTTGATGTAGTGGAATAATATTCAAAAAATTTCTTTTTTGGTTTATCAACTTTTTAATTTAATATAATTAACTAAAATTTGTTACCATCGGGAGGTGGCGGAGTGGGAAACGGGAGGGAAATTTTAAAAAGCTTTGGCAAAAGTTTCACTTTTATATACGCAGTGGAAGTATTTTTGGCTGCTGATTCCATACTGACCTGAGATACAGACCACTGTGCACTGGTTTCAAGGCAAAAACAAGTTGACGAGTTCGTAAATGGGACTAATCGAACCATCAAACCACAAAACGCCATTAAACGAAAACCTATAAAGTGACATAACTAAGCACTAAATAGAGATACAAAGTTGTAATTTGGCACAGAGGTTCACAGGAGCGAGGAATCAAATTTTGAAAAAAATGGACGTGGGTGTAATTCCCATACCTCTTAAAGCATTTAAGATCATAAGGACAAGCGCTTCTACCAGCATTGTAAAAATGGAGTTATTTCTCCGCATATAAAGGTTTTGTTAAAGCGAAATAAATCAATAAATAAATATTATGACCTTTAATTTTACCTACTTCTCGGGACCTGCTCGACAGATTTCAACAAAGTTTGGTAAATATCCCTTTGTTACACAATTTTTCATATAATACAATTTTCTTTTCTTGATAACAGTATGCCTGTATATCAAAAATGGGTTGATTCGGATGAGGGATTATCTTATCTCATATACCCAATAGAAGGATTTTCAAACTTTCGGCTGACTTTATACACCAGATATCGGTCAATCTGTGAGTTATCTTAATTAAATTGAGTGAGCGTGTTTTGATGTAATGTATCTTTATGTCGAAGAAAAATAAAATCGATTGAAAATTTGCCCAAGCCCTCATTTTACTAATTAATTTCACGATTTTTGAACATTCGGTGGACTTAATGAAATTTAGAGCATATTATTAGTATGTAGAATGTAAGTAGTATCTATGTGGTATTTCCATAAATAAATAAGACCGGATGAACATATCTCTTAAATCCCATATACCTATTACACTATTTTCAAAGTTCCGGTTGGCGTTGTACCATTATATATGAATTACCTCCACTCTCATATACTCCATTAATCATCTCGCACACCAAAAATGTACTGTTTATCTACCACTAACTATTTTATTATTTACATTCATCCGATTGTGTATATACTTATAACACTTTCCACATTCTTATCTCTATATCAGTTTTTTTTTTTTTTGGTACTTAATTTTGTATATTTTACTACCTATTCGATGTATAAAGCCGATTGGCATATGGTTTTTTAAATAAATAAATAAATAATGATTTTCGTTTTACAAGCAAGCTTTATGACGTTCAGTGTGTCAACTATATAAAATATTCGGTTACATCCGGACTTTGCCATTCCTTATTTGTTCAATGATCCCACGTTACATTCCTACAAGAACACTGCCAGTCAGCTGAACCAGAGAACTTAAAAGTATAGAGAAGGTGCAAATCAAAATCTGTATGATGGTTCGATTGCGCGGCTAACAGAGCTGATAGAATCAGATCAAGGAATTCGCCGTTTCCATTAAATTCCGACACGTTTATTTGTTTCAAAATTAATAAATTTTGTGGTTTTTTTCTATCCATTTCAAGATATGTATATTTAACATTAAACATAGCATATCAAAATATTTTTTTTTTTACACAAATAAAAAAAATTAAAGTTAAAGATTAAAATAAGCATAATTTATATCAAAAAAGTTTACGTACACTTATGAATGTTTACATAAAACAAAAGTAATTACAATACCTTTAACGGTTTTTGGCCTACATTTTGTTGCTATTACTGTCCCTAGACATCGTTGTATGCTCCTCACTCAATTTCTAGAATTATTTCCGGATATTTTGACCCACTAAGTCCACGATCCAGCTTTTTGGCCTTATTTTGATGAAATTCGATGTTTTCGAATACGGTTTTCCAAAAAGTTCCAGATATTTTGAATAGGATTAATGTCTAGTGATTGCGGGACCTATGGAGTTATTTTTATTTCCATAACAACCATTCATGTACAAGATAAGACATGTATTTTGGGTCGGTATCCTGTTGGAAATTGGTTTTGCTGCTATGAACAGCCGATTTAAGCACACTTAAAATTTAAATTTTTGTCCTTAAATGTTCAGATACATATGCTTATCCATGTTTTCACTAATAAAGTCCAAATGTCCAACTCTAGATGCAACCATACACCCGCAAACCATTACATTACCCCCACAGTGCTCTACCATTGGCAATACATTTTGTCCTTGCGACTCTTCATTGATCTTTCTGCACACTTTTCGTGATCTATTCGAACCAAATTTATTAAGTTTTGAATCGTCGGTGAACACAATGTTTTCCCAAAACCAATACGGTTTGTTTAAATATTGTTTAGCAAACGCCGACATTTTCTTTTTATTAACCTTATATATGTATGGCTTACGACGCGCGACTCGTCTATGATAACCAGCACTCTTCAACAAATTCCTTACTGTTTGGGGATTTATTTTTTTGTGTACATTTCAAAAATGTATAAGCATATGTATCTGAGCATTTTAAGAAAAAGATTTAAATTTTAACTGTGCTTAAATCGGCTATTAATAGCAGCCATTTCTATTTACCACAGGATAACGACCCAAAACACACAACTTATCTTGTACGTGAATGGTTGTTATGGAAATAAAAATAACTCCATAGGTCCCGCAATCGCTAGACATTAATCCTATTCAAAATATCTGGAACTTTTTGGAAAACCGTATTCGAAAACATCGAATTTCATCAAAATAAGGCCAAAAAGCTGGATCATGGACTTAATGGGTCAAAATATCCGGAAATAATACTAAAAATTGAGTGGGGAGCATACAACGATGTCTAGGGACACTAATAGCAACAAAATGTAGGCCAAAACCCGTTAAAAGTATTGTAATTACTTTTGATTTATATAAACAATCATAAGTGTACGTAAACTTTTTTGATATAAATTATGCTCATTTTAAGCTTTAACTTAAATTTTTTTTATTTGTGTAAAAAAAAAAATATTTTGATATGCTATATTTAATGCTAAATATACATATCATGAAATGGATAGAAAAAAACCACAAAATGTATCCATTTTGAAACAAATAAACGTGTTGAAATTTAATAGAACTAGGTGTATGTAAACTTTATTGGTCCACTGTATATGTAAAATGACAGAATAAATAAAGAGAATTGCTTTGTAGAAAAATATACAAAATATATAAAGTCACACAGAGAATGTAAAAAAGCATTCTCTGAGTGACATATGCATGCTTATATTGAATTATATGAACCATTGTCACATATGCGTGATTTCTTTGTGTTATAAGAACCATTGTTTTCCGAAAAATGGTAAAAAATTTATGTTATAAAATTAAAAAAAAAATAATTTTCAATAAATTATTATTTCAAAAATTATATTAATTTCGACTATTATAAAATGAACTTAAATGTGCTCATATAAACACTTCATTCATTTCTTCAAAAAATTAATGACCTTCATGAAATATGCATTTTCGCATTATTTCGTTATCATTTCCATATTTGTACCAATAGAATTTCTATGGCATATACATATATTATTTCTTTGGCACATTTGTCTGTATGTTTACGAAAGCAAATGCGAGCCACATACATATGTACATACATTCATAATAACAAGTGTCGCACGCTTCCTTCGCATCTCCGTTGTCACGGTCAACCAATGGCCGAAACTTGCGTTTTGTCAAAGAGTCAAGTGCTGAACACATTGAGCGCGACAGACTGCAAGCGACATCTGTGAAATACATACGTTCTTATGGACACAGTTATATTGTTGTGAAGCTGCCTCAATAAATGTGTCCCTAAGAACGTGTGGAGGATGAAGTCATGTGTAGAAGTTCACGCAAGTGAGGAAAGTTCTCTGATCGCCATTCACTTGGGAGTGGCCAGAAACGAGTCTTTTACACATGGCTCAAGCAGCTCACTACTTCCGGTCTTTGACCAAGTATCCTCTGGGTAGCCTAAGAACATCCGTTCGAAGGCGAGCTAAAGTGAGAAGGCTGACATCACCGCCGTCCAAAAAATGCGATGGACGGGACAAGGACAGAGACGAGTAGGTCCTTGTGACATTTATTACAGTGGCCATATAAAGGAGCGCAAGTTTGGTGTGGGATTTGTGGTGGGAGAGAGACTCCATCCCGAGTCCTATCATTCACTCCGGTGAATGAACGTCTAGCCACAATCCGCATCAAATCGAGGTTCTTCAACATATCGCTGATTTGCGCCCACGCCCCGACGGAAGAGAAGGACGATGTGACCAAAGATGCCTTCTATGAGCGCTTGGAGCGCGCTTATGAGAGCTGCCCCCGCCACGATGTCAAAATTGTGCTTGGCGACTTTAACGCCAGGGTGGGCAAAGAAGGTATATTTGGCACTACGGTCGGTAAATTCAGCCTCCACGACGAAACATCCCCAAATGGGTTGAGGCTGATTGACTTCGCCGGGGCCCGAAATATGGTTATCTGTAGTACTAGATTCCAGCATAAGAAGATTCATCAAGCTACCTGGCTGTCTCCGGATCGAAAAACTACCAACCAGATCGATCATGTTGTGATAGACGGAAGACACGTCTCCAGTGTTTTAGATGGGCGTGCGCTCCGAGGTCCTAACATCGACTCGGACCACTATCTTGTTGCAGCTAAGATTCGCACCCGCCTCTGTGCAGCAAAAAACGCGCGCCACCAAACACAAGGAAGGTTCGACGTCGAGAAGCTGCAATCACAACAGACAGCTGAACGATTTTCTACTCGGCTTGCACTCCTGCTCCCTGAGAGCACTCGTCAACAACTCGGTATAAGGGAACTGTGGGACGGCATTTCAAACTCCTTACGTACAGCTGCCATTGGTTTTCGGAAAGTGCAAAAGAACAGCTGGTACGACGAGGAGTGCCGTGTCGCAGCGGAGAGAAAACAGACTGCCTACCTCGCAACGTTACGATCGACCACTACACGTGCGGGATGGGATAGATAACGAGAGTTGAAGAGGGAAGCGAGACGCATTTGTAGACAGAAGAAGAAAGAGGCTGAAATGCGTGAGTACGAAGAGCTTGATAAGCTGGCCGACAGGGGTAATGCTCGAAAATTCTACGAAAAAATGCGGCGGCTTACGGAAGGTTTCAAGACCGGAGCGTATTCCTGTAGAACCCCCAAAGGTGATCTAGCCACTGATGCCCAAAGCATACTTAAATTATGGAGGGAACACTTCTCCAGCCTGCTGAATGGCAGTGAACGCACAACACCAGGAGAAGGCGAACCCGATTCCCCAATCGATGACGATGGAGCAGACGTTCCATTACCCGACCATGAAGAAGTTCGAATAGCAATTGCCCGCCTGAAGAACAACAAAGCGGCAGGAGCCGACGGATTGCCGGCCGAGCTATTCAAACACGGCGGCGAAGTACTAATAAGGTACATGCATCAGCTTCTTTGTAATTTGATTGGAATTTAAGTGTGCTATGCCCAATCCATAAAAAAGGAGACCCCACAATCTGCGCCAACTACCGTGGGATTAGCCTCCTCAACATCGCATATAAGGTTCTATCGAGCGTACTGTGTGAAAGATTAAAGCCCACCGTCAACAAACTGATTGGACCTTATCAGTGTGGCTTTAGACCTGGCAAATCAACAACCGACCAGATATTCATCATGCGCCAAATCTTGGAAAAGACCCGTGAAAGGAGAATCGACACACACCACCTCTTCGTCGATTTCAAAGCTGCTTTCCACAGCACGAAAAGGAGCTGCCTTTATGCCGCGATGTCTGAATTTGGTATCCCCGCAAAACTAATACGGCTCTGTAAACTGACGTTGAGTAACACCAAAAGCTCCGTCAGGATCGGGAAGAACCTCTCCGAGCCGTTCGATACCAAACGAGGTTTCAGACAAGGCGATTCCCTATCGTGCGACTTTTTCAACCTGCTTTTGGAGAAAATAGTTCGAGCCGCAGAACTTAGTAGAGAGGTACCATCTTTTATAAGAGTGTACAGCTGTTGGCGTATGCCGATGATATTGATATCATCGGCCTCAACACCCGCGCCGTTAGTTCTGCTTTCTCCAGGCTGGACAAGGAAGCACAGAAAATGGGTCTGGCAGTGAACGAGGGCAAGACGAAATATCTCCTGTCATCAAACAAACAGTCGTCGCATTCGCGACTTGGCTCTCACGTCACTGTTGACAGTCATAACTTTGAAGTCGTAGATAATTTCGTCTATCTTGGAACCAGCGTAAACACCACCAACAATGTCAGCCTTGAAATCCAACGCAGGATAACTCTTGCCAACAGGTGCTACTTCGGACTGAGTAGGCAATTGAGAAGCAAAGCCCTCTCTCGACAAACAAAAACCAAACTCTATAAGTCACTCATAATTCCCGTCCTGCTGTATGGTGCAGAGTCTTGGACGATGTCAACAACGGATGAGTCGACGCTGCGAGTTTTCGAGAGAAAAGTTCTGCGAAAGATTTATGGTCCTTTGCGTGTTAGCCACGGCGAATACCGCATTCGATGGAACGATGAGCTGTACGAGATATACGACGACATCGACATAGTTCAGCAAATTAAAAGACAGCGGCTACGCTGGCTAGGTCATGTTGTCCGGATGGACGAAAACACTCCAGCTCTGAAAATATTCGACGCAGTACCCGCTGGGGGAAGCAGAGGAAGAGGAAGACCTCCACTCCGTTGGAAGGACCAAGTGGAGAAGGACCTGGCTTCGCTTGGAATATCCAATTGGCGCCACGTAGCAAAAAGAAGAAACGACTGGCGCGCTGTTGTTAACTCGGCTATAATCGCTTAAGCGGTTTCTACGCCAATTAAGAAGAAGAAGAACGTGTGTATTCTAATATTTGACAATTGTCGCTTGCAGTCTGTCGCGCTCATTGTGTTCAGCAGTTCTGTGATGATAGAAAATCCAAGCTGTGCCGAAAAAAATAAACGAATTGCCGCCAATTGTCACCGATTCCCTTGCCGCTGTACAACTCCGCCTACAAACCAGCGTAAATATGTATGAAGATGTATGAGCTTGCATACATATCGACGCAGATTTTTGCGAGTCACGGAAAAATATTTTGGACAAATATTGTAAATCGACAACGGCTATGTTGCCAATTTTGCCACTTCTTTCTGTGAAGAAGCATCAGAAAGTTGTTCAATTTATGATTTTTAGCTTTTGCCATCGTCGCGAAAAGACGATTGTAGGCAAAGGCATGCTCGAGGAGATGTTGCGGCGTCTGTTTCTATGAATGAAGCGAGGTCGCTTGTGGAATTTGCGCCTGCGTTTATGAATAAAATCGTTTTTGTTGTAAAATTTACTACATTTGAACTTCGACAATTTGGCAGCCATATTGACTTGTGGTGCTTTTGCTATTTAGACAATTGTTGTTTTTGTAGAACAATGCTTCAATTTTTTGTTGGCGACATATTTACATGTGTACGCATATGTATGTTTGTATGCTTATGCATTATTTGTTCGGAAGTGTATACAAATATACATATGTACATATAAATATATGTATATGAATGCATGAACATGCAAATTAATGCGCGCGCATGAATACATTATATTGATAAGTGATAAAATCATGATTTGAATTTCTGAATGCGCACATGCGTATACATTATAAGATTATGATATGAGCATGTGCAGAGACATAAGATTAATATGATAGAAGATGTATGTATGTACATACATGCATACATACATACATATGTATATATTGTTGTGATAAATTTAATTTCTATTAGTAGGAAATATAATATACCACAAAAATATTTATTAGTATAGTATATTATGTAAAAATTAAATAAAATTATTAGATATGCAAGTCCAAATTGACTATAAATATTACTATGCATGCATTCATACAAAATTATACTCATATCATAATTATATTTACATGTCAATATTGAATTGCCGACGGCAAAACGCAAAAGCATACATATTTGCATACATTGCTATTCCCAAGTTGAAAGAAAAATTGAAGCATCATAAGGTGCATGCATACATACATATGTATATTTATGTCTCTTCATATTCTTGGACATGTGAGACAAGAACATAAAAAATTTGTTTATGTTCTCTGTGTGAGAGGTGTGTTTTGTACACATTTTTCGCTGTTCAAAATGAAATAAAATATAAACGAAAAGCAAAACGAAATTCTTCGTTGGGAGTGTATTTCTGTCTCTTCCTATTCTCTGCTTCGGCATATATGCCATGTCATCATATGCCGTAAATACAAATATTTCTGTCTATTCATATTCTCGATTAGAATATGTGAGAGAATTGTAAAAAATGTTAAAATTGCGAGGCGAATTCCGACCTACAATGTTAACAAATGCGGCGAATTCCTTGATCTGAATCTATCAAATGTTCGCAGACGAACCTGCACCTTCTCTATGCTTTACATTCTCTGGCTGAACGTACATTTGAAGCGCTGAACACATAGAGAGCGACAGACTGCAAACTACATCTGTCAAATATTAAAATACACACGTTCTTATGGACACTGTTATTTTGACAGCTGCACTACTACACGACTGCAGGCCGACAGTTGTCGTTCTCGCTAACTTCAATATCCTCCTATATTTGCCAACGACAGTACGACGACAGTAGAGTTGACAGTAGAATGGGTTGATAGAGAGATGAGGTAGAGTGGTGTTGCCACTAATATATAAAATGTAAAATTATTCACAGCTCTAACAAACTTGAAGTTATTTTACAAATAAAAGCATAAAATAGCTATATTATAGCTCTATTATATCATTTGTAATAACAATTGATAATTTAAAGCAAAAATATTGACCTATTTACTTATTTTCTGCATAAAAAATTTCACCTTGAACAAAATATTAAAATTTCATTGAAGTGAAAGGAATTAGTATGGCCACAACGAAATTGTGTACATACAAAATGACAACTGCATTGTTTTGTGTACATGCCGGCCATTGTGTTGTTGTTGCTACTCAAAATGTACATGTAGTAAGATGAACAACGACGTTTTCAGTTCACTGTCGTGCTGTTGCAGTCTGTCGCAGTCATTGTGTTCACCACTTGATTGTCATAGCTGAAAGAAATTCAGTCAGCGCGCAGAACAAAGTTTCTATCATTTTCTTAAGGGCCTAGTAAAAAAACTGATGTAAACAAACGCATGCGTGTGAGCTTACATCTCTCTTTAACACACTGGTATTCGGAATTAAATCAGTATATATCTCTACTGCTTACTCTCATGCTTTTTCTTGATTCATTGCTGACCACAAATCTGTCAAAGCTGAAAATTGTCAATAATGACTGAAAAGCTAACATAGCTGCAATTTGTCATTTATGACTGTAAATCTTTCAATGATGACACATTTTTTTTTGTTCAAATTAGTTTTATCCTTATTCATTTATAATCTGAATATTAAAAAAACATGTATGTCAAAAATGTTGTAAAAATTAATATAACTCTATATAATAAAATTAATTACATCAGAATTAAATTCGATATCTTATAAAATTTATTTTTAAATCTATTTTACATTATAATATATTAAATCATAATAATTCATATTTCAAATCACAATAATTCATTAATTTTAAATCATATAATTCATGTTTCAAAATCATAATGGTAATAAAATAAAATTTAATTATTGAAAAATTATATTAATTGTTTCCTTTCCTATTATTATATTTTTTTTGGTTATTTCGGTGGTGACCCCGTTCAATAGACCTCCGTATACTCTTTTCCAAATTGAAAGATCCTTGTGGCTGGTAAACGAAATTGAAATAAAATTGAAATTAATTAAAAATAGTTTTCTGTTGCTTTTACATTAAACTTATTTACCTCTTGAAACTTCTTCGAAGATTTTTAGCTTACATAATGCTTGTTTTTCTCCTCTTCCTTCAAAATTGAAATACTCTATTAGGCTGTCTGCAAATATATATTTGAAAGAGTTTTGAATATTGTCCGATGTCTCTTTAAGTTTGTGGACATAACTGATCTGTAAAATAATAATATATAAATGTAAATAGTAATTTTTAAGATGTTGATATTATAAATAATGTTTTTTACCATAGATTGTGCGAACTCAGGTTTCTCTAACATTGCTTCCACTTCCAAATATCCCTCAAAGTTTTGAATAGGTAAAAGGCTCGCTACCTGCTCGAGAGCCTCGTTTTTTTCCTCTCCGGGTCGTTAATTTTTTTTTAAGTGCACCTTACATTCCCTAATCAGGGAACTGTAGATTTAATCACAAAACATAAATCACTTAAACAACGCACGAAATATAATAATTCTATTTAGAATTCAGCACTTAGCAACACTTCTCGTTTGTGGCAAGAATAATAGTAAACATTTTTTTGCGCAACGTTTTATAAACGTACATACATATATGGAATTGTATGTATCTCTTTTTATAGGGTTGCTTTTCTGCATACAGATCAGTGTTGATAAACAATTTTTAGTGTTCAAAAGTGTTTATTTAAAAAAAATCAACATTGACAGTCATTTTAAATTTCATTTTACTGTCAATGATGACAGTGTTGAATAATTAAGCTATTTCATTCTTACATATATAAGCAATATCATTCATAGGTTTCTTTTTTTAACATAAGCATTGACAGTCATTTGAGTGTAATTTTTTCGTCAGCTCTGACATAAAAAATGTGCGTGTATTAGTGAAACGATCAGCAGTTTCTTGTAGCGATTCTTTTCATAATTCCTTCGATGAATACAAAGTTACCAACGGCATTTAATCTCATTGAACCCAATTTTCACATATTGCACTCAACACCCCATAAAGCAGCCACCCCATTTGCGCTAGTTAAGACATGACTTACACTGAACCCAACTGATAATAGCTACCACACATATACATCTGCCTAGCAGTAAGCTGACATCACTTACTATAAGATAACACTATCCAAATAACTAAACTAATTGTCATCCACATCAGTACTTTTCCACTTCAGTACTTTTCCACAATAGAATAGAAACCACAAAACTACAACTGATAAACATATTACTTTGAAGCTAAGTTTTTTGTATAAATACAAGCACCCGCTTGTATACAACATCTCTTTTTTCTGTTCATTAAGTGATTAAATAAAGATCGGAGCTAAAAATATATTTTTTAGAAAATAATAAAGTGTAAACTTTAATTGGCGCCCGAGCAGGGACCCACTAATAAAAAGGAATCAGAATAAATTCCTTAACAAGTGAAGGATATAAAAACATATCCTAGGAAAGTGTCCCAAAACTAAAAAGGACCTGTCAACAAAAAAGAATTCGATACAAAAATCCTTCAAGGACAAGAAATAAGGTTGAATTCAGTAACTAAAATTCAAGCAAATTTTCAAAACGGTTCAAAACTTAAAAACAAAACAAGAAAAAACAAAATAAAATGGCACAACAAGCAGCAGAGATCCAAGCACTCCAAGCGATGGTACTTGATTTGCAGAGGAAATTCGCCGAAGCTCAAATAGGTAATACACCAATAATAGAAGCCCAGGATGAAATCTGTACATACACTAATCCCAAAGAAGTCGACTTAGGACTCTTCAAATCAGCAATAACAGTGTTTAGTGGAGATTATCACGAATATAGAAATTGGAGAAAACTAGCAATAACTCTAATGAATACTGTGAAAATATTTAGTGGACAAAACATTTACACTGAAGCCCTGATCCTTCTCAGAGGAAAGATCACAGGACGAGCTGCACAAATCCTCATCAACAACAACACAAAGCTAAACTTCGATGAAATCATAGACCGCCTAGACGACTCTTATGCAGATCAACGCCCACTCTATGTACTCGAGGAAGATATGATGAGAATACGACAAGGAGAAAAACCTCTCCACATATACTACGATCACCTGAACCAAGCACTCAACGGAGTATTATCCAAGATGGAAATGTCACACAAAAATGAATTTGTGATAGAAGCTCTATCAAAAGAAGTGCAACTAAAAGCGATACGTACATTTATCGCAGGGTTAAAAAGTACAGCAGCAAAAAACGCGCTGTACTCCAGAAATTGCTCAAACCTGATGGAAGCCTACGGTATAGAGTCAGCAACAATGGCAGAGACCACAAATATACCCACCTCTTCAACCAACTTTCGTGCAACAAACACAGCCAGTGGTACCAATGGATGTAGATCCTTCCTCAACAAGATTCAGAAGACAACCACACAATCCACAACCACCACAATTTCAGCAGACAAGCAGACAAACACCGAATCCCTTCAAAACAGTAATGCAACGAGTAGGAGAACAATTCAAGAGAAGCAGAGATGAATCATCAAATATAAATCAACGCAAAGCGCAGCGGATCAACCAAATGAATGATGCACAAACTAATGAAGATAACATATCACTCTACAATGAAGCAGCTAGCGTAAGTTATAAAAATACTAACCAACAAAAACATTTTTTTATAAGGCATCACGGTCTTCCAACACTCCGACGTACTGCACCAGACGGAAGATACGTGTATATACTAATAGATACAGGTGCCACAAGTAGTTATGTAAGTAAAGACTATCCATTTGCAGAAAGAATTAAATTAGACAAACCTATTAAATTCAATACATTACATGGAACTTCAGTAGTTACCCACAAAAGAGAAATTAAACTCGTAGGATTTGACTTAGATTTTTACGAAACAGAAGAATTAAAAGAATTTGATTTAATATTAGGAGAAGATTCCTTAAGAAAAATGAAAGCAAAAATAGATTTATTCGAATATTCTATAACATTTAAAAAAATATCTGAACAAGTAAAGGAAAAATTATTTATACGATAGGAATAAAACCTATGAAAAAGAAATACACGAGCTAATGAAGAATAATTATAATAATGAGATATTACCGTTTACAACAACGATACAAGCAGAAATTAGAACAGAGACTAAAGAGCCAGTCTGGGTTCGTCAATATCCATACCCTTATGCAGACCAAGATTTCGTAAAGCAAGAAATAGAAAAATTATTAAAAAACAACATTATTAAAGAAAGCAAGAGTCCATACAACTCACCAATATGGACAGTTTCAAAGAAAGGGCTAGACGAAGAGGGAAAACCAAAGAAACGAATGGTGATAGACTTTCAGAAACTGAATAAACAAACGGTCGCAGATAGATATCCAATTCCAGATATAACAATGTGACCTTACAGAATTTAGGGAAAGCAAGATATTTTACAACACTAGATTTGGAATCTGGATTCCGCCAAACATTAATTAAACCAGAAGATAGGGGAAAAAACAGCCTTCTCGGTAAATGGAGCTAAATATGAGTTCCTTCGATTACCGTTTGGATTAAAGAACGCTCCGGCAACATTTCAGAGATGTGTGGATGATATTCTCCGAACATATATTGGGAAGTGTGCATATGTCTATATCGACAACGTCTTGATCTACTCTGCTGACCCAGAGCAACATATCAAAGATGTTACAAATATAGTACAAACACTACACTCCGCAAATATGAAGATTTCGGAAGAAAAATCAAATTTTTTTCAAACAACAACTGAATTTCTGGGACACATAATCCATAACGGAAGAATCACCGTGGACCCTAGTAAGATAGACGCAATAAATAGATATAAAATTCCTGAAACACTACAGGAATTACGATCATTTTTAGGACTAGCCTCCTATTATAGGAAATTCGTGAAGAACTTCGCACATATATGCAAGCCATTAACAATTTACCTAAGAGGAGAAAACGGAAATATTTCAAAAAATAAAAGTAAAAACGTAAAGTTACAATTAGATAAAGAAGCACTAAATGCTATATATGAATTAAAAAATAAATTAAAAGAAAAAGTTGAACTATATCAACCAGATTTTAATAAAGGATTTGACTTAACCACAGATGCTAGTAACTACGCAATAGGAGCAGTACTAAGCCAAGGAAGAAATCCTATATCATTCATATCAAGAACATTGACGAAAACGGAACAAAATTTTGGCATTACAGAAATTTAGAAATTATTTATACGGAATAGCAGACCTAACTATATACACAGACCATCAGTCTTTAATATTTTCCATATCAGAAAAAAACCCGAATACTAAATTAAAGAGATGGAAAATTTGATAGAAGAATACGGTGCCAAGATAAAATACAAACCAGGGCATGAAAATATTGTAGCAGACGCTTTATCACGACAAATAAACATAATGTCAGATACGTCAATGCACTCAGCTGAATCATCCGCACCAAGAAACATAAAAATGATAGCAAAACCATTAAATTCATTTCAAACCCAAATTATTTTAATACCGTCACAAACAAACGAAAAAACAGCAACAACTATATTTCCGCGACACGAACGATTCGAAATAAAATATAACACTGAAGAATATATGATTCAAACATTAAAACAAATAATGAAACCTAAAATAGTAACAGCATTCCACACTGACTTAGAGACGTGGCATAAACACAAAGAAAAGATAGCAAACATATTTTCAACCTACTACAAAGTATTTACACAAAATAAACTACACGATATAATAGAACAAAAAGATAGGGAAAATATATTAGACTTTACACACAAGAGAGCACACAGAAACGCTCTAAACAACTATAAAGAAATATTAGAAATTTGTTATTGGCCAACACTAAAACGAGACACAGAAAAGATAGTGAAAAATTGTGTCAACTGCATGGAGAATAAATATGAAAGGAAACCAATTAAACAATTATTAGGAAAAAGCCCAGTACCAAATACTCCAGGCACATCAGTACAAATGGACATATTTTATATAAATGGCAAAAGTTATCTCTCTTCTATAGATAGATTTACTAAATACGCATACGCGGAAGTAAACTACATTTTCATGAAATAATAGAAGAAGTGTTATCACAAATTTTTCCGAACTGTACCGAACTCATGACCGATAATGAAAGCATATTCGTCGGCATAGGCACAACCGCATTATTAAATAAATTACAAATTAAACACGAAAATAAATTCGTGAAACAGCAAATAATCATTCAACTTCCAACGCACAAGTAGAAAGGTTACATTCAACGATATTAGAAATCGCGAGGACTTTAGCTAACGACAGAACTACAACTACGGAAGAAGAAATATTCTCAGCAGTCAAGGAATATAACAGGACTATTCATTCGGTGATAATGGAAAAACCAGTAGACTTATTTTTTAATCAAAAGGAAATTAACGAAAAAGTGAAAAATAATATAGAAAAAAACCAAGAACGTATGTTAGAATACCATAATAAAAAAAGAAGCCAAAAAGATTTTGAACCAGGACAAATAATTTATGAGAAAAGTAGTAGAAGACAAAAATATAACAAAAGATATATTAAACACATAGTAAAAGAAAATAAAGAAAATACGGTGCTTACAACGAAAAATAAACTAATACACAAAGATAACATACGAAATGTACTACCCGATAATAATATTAATAATTCTAGTGAACAAATCACTACAATACCAAATAACTAATGTGGAAAATAAAAAGTTTATATTTACCGAGACATATCCGTCATACATTTATAATGAATCAGATTACTTATATCACATGATAAACTTAACAAAAATTTTAGAACATTATGACACACTCTCAACATTAGCTAAAAACTCTCCGGAATTACATAGGGACATAGCCTTAGTCAACAGAATAGAAGTGTTAAAAAATCAGTTAAAAATCAGTTAATAATTAGAAGAAAGAAAAGGAGCATAAATTTCTTAGGATCAGCACTTAGTTTTATAACAGGCGTACCAGATCATGACGATATGATAAAAATAAAACAACAAATTAATGATATAGTAAAAAATAATATTAAACAGAGGTTATTCAACACTCACTTCGAAAAACTGTTGGAATCCTTTAATTATAAAACAATTCATCAACAAGAAATGTTACAAGAAATACTCAAAGAACTTGAAGACTTAACTTTAACAATCAATTTCGCTAAAAATAAAAACTTTTACTCTGCATCGTTAAACACGGAAGATATAGAAAAAATTATTAAATTAGAGACTTCAGACATTCCTGTAATAAATATAATGGAATATTCGGATATACACACTTGTAGAATTAATAACACATTTATTATTATATATAAATACCCTATAATTAAACAAAAATGTGAAACATATGATATTACACCAACAGCATATCGACATGGGAAGTCACAATTAGACAATAAAGTATCTAAATGTAAAAACGAAATAAAAAGAATTAACAAATGTAAAAATATTTTATCAAAATTTATATGCCAAGAAACTAAAACAGATATTTGTACAATACCAATGTTATTAAACCTCAAAGCACAATGCAATGTAAAAGAAGAATCAAATGAAGAAATAATTGAAATAAATGAAGGAAATATTTTAATAAATGGTAAAAATAAAATAAATAATGAAACTATCACAGGAACATACCTAGTGCAGTTTAAAGAAAATATAAAATTAAATAATATAACATTTCACAATCAAAACGAGGAAATAAAAAAATATATCCTGTCACAAGAAGAAAATAATATTAAAATCCTAGATATATTAGAATCAAACTCAAAATATAAATTTAATAACATTGAAAAACTACATAAATTTATTATACCATACGAAGAACACCCAATACAAAGCATATTTGTAACCCTAATAATTATATGTATACTAGCTACAACAATATACTTAAGTTTTAAATTGTATTATGCCATATTGAAATGTAAAACTCTAAAACTTAAAGAAAATCAACATAAGATGATCAAGATATGAACAAATACTGAAGGCTCAAGGATTGGAACATCTCATAAAGAAAGATGCAATCACAAGCGTATAAAAAGATCAGGAGATCTTTTCAATAAAGGAGGGGGGAGTTAATACATGACTTACACTGAACCCAACTGATAATAGCTACCACACATATACATCTGCCTAGCAGTAAGCTGACATCACGTACTATAAGATAACACTATCCAAATAACTAAACTAATTGTCATCCACATCAGTACTTTTCCACAATAGAATAGAAACCACAAAACTACAACTGATAAACATATTACTTTGAAGCTAAGTTTTTTGTATAAATACAAGCACCCGCTTGTATACAACATCTTTTTTTTCTGTTCATTAAGTGATTAAATAAAGATCGCTCTACGGAGCTAAAAATATATTTTTTAGAAAAGAATAAAGTGTAAACTTTAATTCGCTTGACAGTATTATTAAAATTTGTATCTTTCAGCACGTAGAAATTCTTACGCCATTAGATCCAAATAAATTAAATTTGGACTCATCGGTAAAAATTAACTCAAAATTGTTATCACAGTGGATATACTCTTTTGGAATATAGTAAGCGTTTCGTAATATTTCTCTTCCATAAGTGTGACTTGTTTCTTCTTGTTTACGCTATAATTAGGCGAAACAGTTTGGGGGAGGAATTTTGCAAATATAGAGCTTGTTATATCACTATTATTTATTCAAAAATTAAACCGAACCGAATCGAAGGCCGCATTTCCATAACACCATAAAGCTTATGATTACAAAAAGTTTCGTGCAGCACACATTTCGAATAGTCGCACGAGCCCATGCCATATTGGTTCGTCACTGTCTCGACCAGTGCTTCGTCTCTGGCCTCGACATCGACTGAGCGGCAGAACGTAATTGTACCTGTGAAGTCGGTTTCCACAATTGTTCTATGAAATTATTGTATTGAAGATAATCGCTCTGTGCCAGCTCAAGTTTCAAGTAGTAGAACAAGAAGTATACAAACGCTGAAATTTTTGATTTCAAGTTTATTTCTTTAATTCTTAATTATACGCTTGGTACTACATTTTTCAATTCGGTATTTTGGATTAAAGTTTTTTTTATAGTCCGGTATTTGGCATTAATTTTATTTGAATAGGGTATTTGGAATTAAAATTTTAATCCCGAATTTGGGATTACAAAATCAAAAGAAATTTAATTCAATTATTATACCCTGAACAGGGTATATTAAATTTGTCATGAAGTTTGTAACACCCAGAAGGAATCGTCGGAGACCCTATAAAGTATATATATAAATGATCAGTATGTCGAGCTGAGTCGATTTAGCCATGTCCGTCTTTCTGTCCGTCCGTCTGTCTGTTTGTCTGTATATATACGAACTAGTCCCTCAGTTTTTAAGATATCCTTTTGAAATTTTGCAAACGTGATTTTCTCTTCAAGAAGCTGCTCATTTGTCGGAACGGCCGATATCGGACCACTATAACATATAGCTGCCATAGAAACTGAACGATCGGAATCAAATGTTTGTATGGAAAACTTTCACATTTGACAAGATATATTCACGAAATTTGGTATATAATCTCCGAAAAAATCTGTTGACTATAGCATATAGCTTCCATACAAACTGAACACAAAGTTACGAACAGAAATGCACCTGTGAAGGGTATTTAGCTTCGGTGCAACTGAAGTTAACGTTTTTCTTGTTTTTTTTTTTTTATTAATGCATTGAAGGATTTTGTGGAATCCTGGACACATTTGCTTAGTTGGCAGAATTGCAAGCCAATTATGATTTTCAATGGTGCTACAGAATCTGATTCGATTTTCGTATTTCATTCAAAATCAATATTCGAATTAGCTGTTTACTAATGTGACAAAACTTGCAAATGAATAAATTTAGAAGCAATTGCATTAAATTTTGCAATGAGTTCCGCTAATTTAGCTTTTAATTTATTGGAAAAAGAAAGTAACAAAAAAATTAAAAAGGAATATATCACAGTAATTCACTTGATGCTCTAGAGGAATCGTATGTCAAATAAAGCTTGCATTTATTGTATGCATGATTTCACAATATCGACAGAATAAAGAAATTGCGTTATTATATTTTGTATTTTCTCTTAACATATTTGCATTTTTCCACAAACTCAATAATTGTGTCATTTTGAGTTTTATATGTCAGTGTCTAAATTCTTGTTTTGTTTCTGATAACAAAACAGATAAAATCGGTTTCCGTGGCAAACCGATAATATCTGAATTCATTCAAAATTGAGTTTTAAAGTAAATCGTCGACTTGCTAGAAATCCGTTACAACATAATTATTAAAGTTGATAATGTTCAATAATTTTAAGTTACACAACCATAATCATATTAACGTAAGAAATACAATTTGGTTTGCATTGTCAAAAATTTATTCTTTTCCTCTTCCTCAGTTAAGTTTTAATCAATTTTATACACTTAAAATAAATTATGAGCGTATAAACAAAACCCAAGTAAAATTTCTTATTTAAATAAAATTAGTATTCAAATTTCTATAAAAAATTAGTTGTGATAATAACTTTTAATAGAATATATTTTAAAATCGATTTCATCACTATACCAAACGAAACTATGAAATGTTTAGTTCCACCCGAACTTAGCCTTTCCGTTCTTTTTTATTCTGCTGCAAAATATGTAGATATGTTAACTCTTATTATATGCAACACTTTTCTTATTCTGTGAGCATGTCCAATTGAACAAAATTTTAATTATTATATATGTATATGTAAGATAATGTAAATCTATTACCTATGTAAATTTGTCATACCTTCAAATAAACCGTAATGGTTCTTGAAAAAGAAAAACATTCGGTAAACCAGTGAAAGCGGCAACTACAAGCGCGAAAGCGAAGGGGGCCTTCGCCCCGGGCGCAACGCCTTGGGGGCAGCAAAACGATCTTTTCTGTATTCTAATATTCAGAAAAATACTTCAACAATTTTTTTTTACAAAATTTATTATAAAAGATAAAGAGTTGTACACTCACAATGTAATAATCTGAATAACATTGAAAAATATTAATTTTTACTCGAATACTCTTCAGTCTTTGAATTTGTCTTATATCTTTCTTGAAAAGAGTGATAGAACTTAAAGATGCACTTTTCTAGCTTTGTCTAGCGACGTGTCACTCGCAATACAATAATAAAAAATGGTATTTAAAAACTCCAATTCGGGCAAAAATTTCTGCAAATTGGGTCAAAAGTGTACAAGATATAGGGCGAAAATGGGTTTTTTCTATGGCTTTTAATAAGATGTCTTGTAAATTTACTATCAATTTCCTGAAAAACTGTATTGTGAGAATTTTGGAACTTCAGAATTTGCGTGGCTTCTAGTTCATAAATTTTATATACTTAATATCGAAGATATTTTGTAAAAATTCACTTTTGTTCGAACCACCTCATGAAACTTGGTAGGTAGGTAGATAAAGGGGGGCGGCAGAACATCCTTGGCCCCGGGCGCCCGAAGTTGTAGCTACGCCACTGAACACCACACTAAGCCAAAGTGATGTCTGTATGATCAGTGGGCGGTAATTGAATAGCTGATCGAGAACGGTCACCTTCGATGTCCGGGCGAGGTACGCATGGTACGTGGACTGTCAATCGTCCGTTCCCACCAGACTCGTAAGAACAAAAAGAACACAAGAAATGAAAATACACAATAAACAACATCTAATAAGCAGTTGATAAAGAGGAAACAGAAGGCCAGAAGTGTATATGTATGTATGTAGATGGTGTAGGAATATGAGAGTTTCTTGAAAAGAAAGGAATCAAAACCTTCTGAAACCAGCAGGCAAAGGGGCTCCCAGAAACCACAACGAGGAATAGAGCTGAGCTGTGCAGCAGTAGCAAGGTTATTTTTGCTAGGTGGCTTGAGACAACCTGCAGGTGGCTGTCATAGACGCGAGCTCCTCCTCGCCTAGCACCGCACAGTCTAGCTAGCTGCTATGGGATGTGGCAATAAGAGATCAGCAAGATGCTACAGAAAATAAAATGCGAAAACTGCAGCACTCAAAAACTGCTACAGTCAATCTGTCAACTCTCTTACATGAGAGAAACATCTATGTCAGTTTCATCCAAGGGCACTGGTGAAAGAGATGGAACGGAACATTTTTTACAAACAATATGCAGGTAAACCAAGGGCACATTTTATCACCAAGAAAGATATAACTAATTATAGAACAACAGATATCACGGTGGTAAGGGTGAAAGAAGTAACTTCTTTCTGGTTTCATCCTATATGGTCCACAACAGGGAAGTGCTGCCAGCATTCTTCTCAAGACTAACAGAGAAGAACAGTGGAAAGGGTGTGGCGGATGGTGGGTGTGACGCCAAGACACATTATAAGAAGAAGCTCCACCACAAACACTCGAAATGAATCGCTCTTACAATATGTTCGAAAGCGGCGATTTACGTATGTATATACGAGTATAGTATTTCGGGTTGAGTGGAAATCTTGCCTCTACACTATTAACTGAAACGGATAGCTTACTTATTGATGACAGGAGAGTGTCCACGGAACCATTCATTGTCGGGTCACTCCTGGACACTTCAGCATTCCCGAGAAATCCAGTACTCCCTTCTATAATCGAAAACCTAGAAGAGCAGTATGGGATAAATTTGCTAATATAGAAACAAGGAACTTCAATATATCAACTATAAGAATTAAATCAATAACGTTCAAGAATTATATGAAGAGGTGGAAAAGTTAAAAAAGATCTTAACTACCTCTTTCAACCAAAGCTTTAAAAACAAAGAAGCCACATTCGTGGTGGAGAGTTGACCTTTAAGGACAGTATAGACTTGGCAACACAACAAGGATATATTGAAGCAGTTTCATGTCAGTCTTTCTGCACATTGACGGAAAGCTGAAAATAATCCGCCAGATTAAACACCATAAGATTTGTCTAAGGGACATATCAATACATCCTATTTAAAGACGACGGGTGATGGTTGGAGATCGCCTGCAGGAGAATCCGTAGAGGAACTTATGAAAATCCACTTTTCTGATGGAATCAATAGTTACCTTAAAAAAATATATAAACAACCAAATATCAAATATCAGTACCAAAACGTGGTCGACGCTCCATTTTAAATAACTACAATAGACGAACTATCAACACTCTAGGGGTATAACTGAATTGGAACATTAACATTGCAAAATTAATAAACAAAGCGTACGTAGCCTACTACATCTGCAAACGAATACTTAGCAGGAACTGGCGATTTAAGCCAAATATAGTCATGTGATTGACTATGCGGCCGTCATTAGAGCAATTCTAACGTATGGAGGACTGGTTTGGTGACCAGTATTAAAGAAACATTTTAATATGAGAAAAGTTAATAGAATACAAAGAGCAGTTTGTGCAGGACTTCTTCTTATTGTGTAAGGGTTGGAGTGATAAACGGCGCAAATCTGGCTCAAAATAAGTTTTTACAGTTATTTTAAATTATTTAGCAATAATTGACCATGTCACGTGCTTTTACTTCGAATGATGATTTGATCTCAATTGATTGTATGGAGATTAAAACAACGGATTTTATGGAAAAATAATTATGAAAATTAATTAATATTTGTCTGAATAACGGTGTCAAATAAAACACTCAAATTATTTGACACCGTTATTTTTTCCTTTAAAATCATCAAAATAGGCATAGCACTTTTCGCACACATTTACAAAAATTACGTAGCACTTAAACGGTTAATGGCGTGGACACCAAAGACCATAAATCTTCCGCAGACGCTTTCTTTTGAAAACTCGTAATGTCGACTCATCAGATGTTGTCATCGTCCATGCATCTACACCATATAGCAAACAATTGAGTGACTTATAGAGTTTGGTCTTTGTTCGACCAGAGAGGACTTTACTTGTCAATTGTCTACTCAATCCGAAGTAGGCACGAGTTATTCTGCGTTCGATTTCGTGGCTGACGCTGTTATAGGTGTTAATGCTGGTTCCAAGAAGCCGCACGAAAGGGAGTCGCCTTGTCTGAAACGTCATTTGGTATCGAACAGCTCGGAGAGGTTCTTCCCGATCCTGACAAATCTTTTGGTGTTGCTCAACATCAGTTTATACAGCCGTATTAGTTTTGCGGGGATATCAAACTCACCCATATGTGTCGATCCTCTTTTCACGGGTCTTTTGCAAGATTTGACGCATGGTGAATATCTAGTTTCTACAAAGAAGCTGATACATGGTTCTTATCAGTACTTCACCGCCATCTTCAGACGGTTAATTGCTATTCGAACTTCTTCACGGTCGGGGAATAGAACGTCTTCTACATCGTCATCGATTGCGGAATCGGGTTCGCCTTCGCGTGGCGCTATGCTTTCACTGCTCTTCAGCAGGCTGGAGAAGTGTTCACTCCATAAATTTAGTATGATCTGGGCATCAGTAACTGGATATTCTGTAGAATTTTCGAGCCTTATTATATTGTGGTCGATTGTAACGTTGTGAGTTAGCCAGTCTGTTTTCTTTCCACAGCAATACGACACCATCGTACCAGCTGTGTTTTGGACTTTTCCGAAAACCAAGATGATGGAGTCATGTGTAGAAGTACACGCAAGTGAGCAAAGTTCTTTGCGTGTGGACATAAACGATTCTTTTACATATGGCTCAAGCAGCTCCCCACTTCCGGTCTTAGACCAAGTATCCTCTGTGTAGCCAGAAAACATCCGTTTGAAAGCGAGCTAAAGTGAGAAGGCGAAACATCCCCTCCCCAGAGTTGTGCGCTGGGTGTGGGACCCGCCACGTAAAAAACCCTACCAATGAATAGGAAACAACAGCCTTCTAATCAAGTTAATCTAAGTAAATCAGACTATATCCTCCCATGGTTAGTTTTCTTGGCGTGAATGAAGTAGAGGTTTAGTAGAGGAGGAAGATACTACCTCTATCTATAACAACTTGCCATCTATAATGTATATATGGACTTGCAGCCACTATAGCAGGGCACTGGCCCTCGGAAGAACACTCGTTAAAAATGTGCCTACCATATAAATGGTGAAACAGTTTTCCATTTACGCTGTGCATGTCCAACTCTATCACAAACTCCAAAAAATTGCTTTGAATCCATCAGGCACTAAACCTTGAATGGTTGTCCACAGAAAGCGTAATTGACATATTTGGAGAGCACCAAATGTTTTGTGTTCAACGATGAAATAATGTCTTACGATAGTGCTTCAAAATGGTGAACTCTAATTGAGCCATTGTGGGCAGCTATTCTACCTACTCTCCTACTATTTCTGTTGAGAAGTTTGATTATAACTAAGTGAGTTCTCAAGTATTGCCACTCGACTAAATAATTACGTGTCTCAAAAATTGGGTTGAATAATTTTTGAAATATCATCAAGAATGATAGAATACAAGTTTACGGCAAGTATTTATCGTTTATTGTTTCATACTTATGTAATTGTAAAGAAAAAAGTAAACACTTTTATTAAATAATAAAATAAACTAATAACTACATTTATCTACTGACAACATACTTGCCCATTAAATGAATGATTAAAAGGAATTTCGACAGCTATGTATCCAGCGGAAGTTTTTTTTTGCATGACATCATTCTTGAATACCATCTATATACAATGACAAATTTCAATGTAGCCTCTTCTTATTCTAAATTCAAAGTAGCCCTTTCATTTTGTGTGTTCGTTCTTGGGTACAACGGAATACTGGCGAATAGAGAAGGTTCTCTAGATTAAGAATATATGTACTATATACGCAGGGGACTTATGGTTTTTATTCCAAAAAATCACCAGTTTAAATTATGCAATTTTTCTAATTATAATTAATTTTTAACTTTTATTTTGCCTTTTATAACGTCACTAAAACTTTAGTAAATTGTTCATACACATTTATTTCATAACAAATAGATCATAACTGAACTAAAATCACACTAACAAAAAGTTTTGCTCACATTCAACTTGAACTGCCTGCAAATGGCAACTTTTTTTCTGAGCCGGTTGGGCTGTGCCAAATGGAAGGTAAAATTTTGATAACTATTATACAATTCAAACAAACGGAATTACGTCGATTGAATTTTTTTTTTAAATCAGTAAATATATTCATAAACTGAATGAGATTTATATAAAATACTTCTCTTTGCTTATTACAATACCAATTAAACTAAAAAAAATTCATTGATTTGAAAATTCATTATTGTAAAGAACTCGCATACCAGAACAAAATGAATATAAACAAGTCGTTGTAAACTCAGGTATTGACTAAGCTTTATTGGAATTAAAAATAATATGTGTATAGCCATTAAAGATGAATTTTGTTTAGCAATCTAGTAATCAAACTCAAGAGTAAGAGGTAATTGTTTTATAAAAATTTTTTGCATTATTAATTGCGAACGTTTCAGAAAGTGTATGCCTACGAATACGCTACTTGTACTGGATGCTTTGATATCTTCACATTTCTTTTTTCGATAATCCTCTTTGAAGTTGGTCGCCTTGTCGTGGCGAAGGTGCTTAAGTAAGAGTAAAGTGTGCATCCCAAAGGAAACGCACTCTAATCTTACGAACTAAGAGGGACACTTCATAATTCCCACAATAGTGATATGGATGAATAAACCCTAGGTTTTACGCTCATCTCCTATTGTGGAAGTATGAGGACACCCGAACCAACACCACCCTAAGCCAAGGTGTCGAGGTACCCGTGCCGAGGGCTGAATGGTCAGCGGGGGATAATAAATAGCTGATCGCGAACGGTCCCCTCCGATGCCCGGGCGAGGTCGGAGGTATAAAAGCCTTCTCTCCGCATACCGGCTCTGCGGACGAGTGACCAACCCTTTACGGCTAACTCGTGGGACCAATAAATGAACGGAAACATCAAAACAACAACAACTACCACAACCAAATTGACGACAACAGCGACGACTAAGGACATGAGTTACAGGATTCCCATTACGGAATCCGAGGAAGACGAATTTCTCGCCTCCAGCCAAGAGACGAGTACTGCCGGAGATACCAACCTAAGTATACCGGCAGATACAGCAGTGATAACAGCGAACGTAAGGGAGGAAGCGTCCACCTCCAAAGTGCCATGAGCACCAACCAAAGTGCACTGGCGGCCAAAGGGGAAATCAAAAAGAAGCGCAAATAATCCCAGAATCAGCTGAGGAAAAACCGGTACCAGAGGGCAGTCTTCATTATAGGGGAGATAGCCAAAGTCGGTACCCCTATTGATGAGGCAGAAACAAAGCGCCTCAAAGCAATAGTGGAGGAATATGAAAGCTACTTGAAAAGGAAGCAATCAGAACCTCTAGTAGAGAACAAACAGGAGAGCACTTCACAAAAAAGGAATCGCTCTACGACAGAAACACTAGAAACTCTGCCTAAAAAACCGAGGAGGAGTGAAGGTCAACAGAGCAGCGCAACAGCGGCAAGGCATTTCTGCGATGTAGCCAGAGATAGCCTGCAAGTGGCCATCATAGATGGGAATTCCTCTTCACCGAGCACGGTGCAGGAAAGATGGGTGGAGATCGACGTCAGATTGTCGAGTATGGTGCTACGCTATGTACTCGACAATCCAGCGGGTCCTCACCCGGAGTTTGACTCCTCTGAGACCCTCAAGGGCTACAGGGTCATCAAGTGTGTAGACCAGGCCTCGCTAGATTTTCTGATGGGTAGTGTTGAGGCTTATACCCGCCAGGGACATTCCGAAGAGACCTCGTGCTCGCGTTTGGTTACCCCCACAACAGGAGCCAGGCGAAAAACTCCTGAGGTGCATTAAGCTACAAAACAAATCTATACTTGGTATAGATGAGTGGCAGCTGATAAAGGAGGAAAAACCAAATAAAGCAAGCAGACCAATACTAGTGGCCATTTGCGATGAGTCCATTGAGGCTCTCAAGAAGACTGACTACAAAATCAGCTTCGGAATTCGCAAGGCCAGGTTGAAAATCTTCCAAGGCGACAAAGCGGCTGACGAAGACGACACGGAAGAGCTCGACGCCGCCAGCCAGTTGCTAAGAAATGTGGGCATCGAAGAAACTCGAGATGCCCAATAACAACCTTAGATGCGTACAGATAAACCTGCAGCACTCGAAGAGTGCTACAGCGAATCTGACAACCCTTATGAACGAGGGGAGCATCGACATCAGCCTAGTACAGGAGCCATGGGTCAGAGAAGACACCATTAAAGGGCTAAACAGCAGCATCTTTAACCTTTTTTACACACGGAACAAAGGTAAACCTAGGGCATGCATTCTTATCAATAAACGTATAAATGCATTTCTTTGTCCTAACTACAGCACAGCAGATATCATAGTGGTAAAGGTGGAACAGAAGGAAAACCCCTTCTTTTTAGTCTCGGCCTACTTGGCCCATGACGACGACATACCACCGACCCCGCTCACCAGACTAGTAGAGGAGAACAGGAAAGAAGTTGTCCTAATAGGGTGTGATGCAAACGCAAGGCACACCGTATGGGGTAGCTCCAGCATAAACACCAGAGGTGAGTCACTCTTGCAGTATATTCTAAATAGTAATCTAAGTATATGCAACAAGGGCGATAAGCCAACTTTTATTTTTCCAAGCTCTGATAGGTCTCCGGGGTGGTAGGAAGTGCTTGACCTCACGCTATCAACAGACACAGACAGTCTCGTTGTGGATAACTGGAGGGTATCCGATGAGCCTTCCATGTCGGATCACTCCTGGATACTCTTCAGCATCCGCGAGAAATACAGTGCTCCTCTCACATGCCGGAACCCTAGAAGAACAGCATGGGAAAAATATACCAGAATAGCACCAAAATGCCTCGAAAAGGGAGGCAACAAGAGTATGAGAAATCCTCAAGAACTATATTCAGAAGTAGAGAAGTTGGAAAAAAAAACTTAACCACAACTTTCAATAAATCTACTACGCTAACAGTTTTGAAAAAGAGAAAGTATCTCCCTTGGTGGAACAGTGAACTCAAGAATTTGAGAACACAACTAAGAAAAGCTTTCAATGAGAGTTTTAGAACCATTATATGGCAGCCATATAAAGATATTATGAAAAGATACAAAAAAAGCAGTCAGGAAAGCTAAAAACGACTCGTGGTTGTCTTTCTGCACATCGATAGAAAGTTGCAGAGAAACCGCTAGGCTGAGCAAAATGCTACACAAAGATCATATTAATACTGCTTACATTAGGGCAGAGGGAAGAGGGTGGACCTCCTCGGCAAAAGAGTCTCTGGAGGTACTAATTACAACGCACTTCCCCGGGAGTCAACGAACACCTTCAACGAGGATTCAACCAGAACCCATGTTAAACGCAGCTGATTATCGAAGCCAAATAGTAGGCAAAAGCAAAATCAAATATGCCATAAATAGTTTTGCACCATTTAGAGCGGCAGGTCCTGACGGGATTATGCCCATAATGCTGCAAAAACTAGTAAAACCAATGGTTCTAAGGCTTGAAAATATATACAAGGCTAGCATTCAACTATCTTACATCCCAAGAAGTTGGAAAAGTCGTTTCTTCTTTTCGCTACGTGGCGTCAATTGGATATTTCAAGCGAAGCCAGGTCCTTCTCCACTTGGTCCTTCCAACGGAGTGGAGGTCTTCCTCTTCTTCTGCTTCCCCCGGCGAGTACTGCGTCGAATACTTTCAGAGCTGGAGTGTTTTCGTCCATCCGGACAACATGACCTAGCCAGCGTAGACGCTGTCTTTTAATTCCCTGAACTATGTCAGTGTCGTATATCTCGTACAGCTCATCGTTCCATCGTATGCGATATTCGCCGTGGCCAATGCGCAAAAGACCATAAATCCTTCGCAGAACTTTTCTCTCGAAAACTCTTAACGTCGACTCATCAGTTGATGTCATCGTCCAAGCCTCTGCACCATATAGCAGGGCGGGAATTATGAGCGACTTATATAGTTTGGCTTTTGTTCGTCGAGAGAGGACTTTACTTTTCAATTGCCTACTCAGTCCGAAGTAGCACCTGTTGGCAAGAATTATCCCGCGTTGGATTTCCAGGCTGACATTGTTGGTGGAGTTCATGTTGGTTCCCAAATATTCGAAACTATCTGATATCAATATCATCGGCATACGCCAGCAGCTGTACACTCTTATAGAAGATGGTACCTTCTCTATTTAGTTCTGCAGCTCGAATTATTTTCTCCAGAAGCAGGTTGAAGAAGTCGCACGATAGGGAGTTGCCTTGTCTGAAACCTCGTTTGGTATCGAACGGCTCGGAGAGGTCTTTCCCGATCCTGACGGAGCTTTTGGTGTTACTCAACGTCAGTTTACACAGCCGTATTAGTTTTGCGGGGATACCAAATTCAGACATCGCGGCATAAAGGCAGCTCCTTTTCGTGCTGTCGAAAGCAGCTTTGAAATCGACGAAGAGGTGGTGTGTGTCGATTCTTCTTTCACGGGTCTTTTCCAAGATTTGGCGCATGGTGAATATCTGGTCGGTTGTTGATTATCCAGGTCTGAAGCCACACTGATAAGTTCCAATCAGTTTGTTGACGGTGGGCTTTAATCTTTCACACAATACGCTCGATAGAACCTTATATGCGATGTTGAGGAGGCTAATCCCACAGTAGTTGGCGCAGATTGTGGGGTCTCCTTTTTTATGGATTGGGCATAGCACACTTAAATTCCAATCGTTGGGCATGCTTTCGTCCGACCATATTTTACAAAGAAGCTGATGCATGCTCCCTATCAGTTCTTCGCAGTCGTATTTGAATAGCTCGGCCGGCAATCCGTCGGCCCCTGCCGCTTTGTTGTTCTTCAGGCGGGCAATTGCTATTCGAACTTCTTCATGGTCGGGCAATGGAACGTCTGCTCCATCGTCATCGATTGGGGAATCGGGTTCGCCTTCTCCTGGCGTTGTGCGTTCACTGCCATTCAGCAGGCTGGAGAAGTGTTCCCTCCATAATTTAAGTATGCTCTGGGCATCGGTCACTAGATCACCTTTGGGGGTTCTACAAGAGTATGCTCCGGTCATCAAACCTTCTGTAAGCCGCCGCATTTTTTCGTAGAATTTTCGAGCATTACCCCTGTCGGCCAGCTCATCAAGCTCTTCGTACTCACGCATTTCAGCCTCTTTCTTTTTCTGTCCACAAATGCGTCTCGCTTCCCTTTTCAACTCTCGGTATCTATCCCAACCCGCACGTGTTGTGGTCGATCGTAACGTTGCGAGGTAGGCAGTCTGTTTTCTCTCCGCTGCGACACGGCACTCCTCGTCGTACCAGCTGTTCTTTTGCACTTTCCGAAAACCAATGGCAGCTGTACGTAAGGAATTTGAAATGCCGTTCCACAGTTCCCTTATACCGAGTTGTTGACGAGTGCTCTCAGGGAGCAGGAGTGCAAGCCGAGTAGAAAATCGTTCGGCTGTCTGTTGTGATTGCAGTTTCTCGACGTCGAACCTTCTTTGTGTTTGTTGGCGTGCGTTTTTTGCTGCACAGAGGCGGGTGCGAATCTTGGCTGCAACAAGATAGTGGTTTTCAAAATCACTGTCTTGTAATTATGTTTGTTTTTACTACACTTAGCACCATTGCTGAAATGAACATACATACGTAGTAGTAACTGAGAAATCCCCTTATTCGATAACTCTTACCTACACATTTTGTTCGCATGATATTTACATTGCTGAAATGGGTATCTCCAGTGACGATACCGACTTTAGTCCAGTTCATCGCAAACAATTGCGCTTATTATCAAGTAGCGACGAATAGTTATGTAGCTATGTAAATATTTTTTCTTTATTTCTATTATAATTTTTCTGTTCTTAATTCTGGATTAAGAGATTTCTTTTGTTTTTTACTTAATCTACTAATTTTTCATCTGCATGAATTATGTATTTTAAGTTTTAATGCTCCATAAATTGCCATATGAACATACAATTTGTATGCATATCTGAAATTTTATAGTTTTCATTATTTTTTACACGGTTTTACGAAGTACATAAATATAGTTCATCTTACACGGTTTTCAGATGACATGGAACGTATCCCCCATTTTACTATAGGAAACGCTTCTTTTTATACTCTCGCAACAAAGTTGCTAAGGAGAGTATTATAGTTTTGTTCACATAACGGTTGTTTGTAAGTCCTAAAACTAAAAGAGTCAGATATAGGGTTATATACACCAAAGTGATCAGGGTGACGAGTAGAGTTGAAATCCGGATGTCTGTCTGTCCGTCCGTCCGTCCGTAAAAGCTGTAACTTGGCTAAATATTGAGATGTCATGATGAAACTGGGTACACGTATTTCTTGACTCCATAAGAAGGTTAAGTTCGAAGATGGGCAAAAACGGCCCACTGCCACGCCCACAAAATGGCGAAAACCGAAAACCTAAAAAGTGTCATAACTAAGCCATAAATAAAGATATTAAAGTGAAATTTGGCACAAAGGATTGCATTAAGGAGGGGCATATTTGGACGTAATTTTTGGAATTGGAAAAGTGGGCGTGGTCCCGCCCCCTACAAAGTTTTTTTTTGCATATATCGGAAACTACTATAGCTATGTCAACCAAACTCTATAGAGTCGTTTCCTTCAGGCATTTCCATATACAGTTCAAAAATGGATATCGGATAATAACCACGCCCACCTCCCATACAAAGGTTATGTTGAAAATAACTAAAAGTGCGTTAACCGACTAACAAAAAACGTCAGAAAAACTAAATTTTACGGGAGAAATTGCAGAAGGAAGCTGCACTCAGGCTTTTTTTAAAAATTGAAAATGGGCGTGGGCTCGCCCACTTATGGACCAAAAACCATATCTCAGGAACTACTAGACCGATTTCAATGAAATTCGGTATATAATATTTTCTTAACACCCTGAAGACATGTACGAAATATGGGTGAAATCGGTTAACAGCCACGCCTTCTTCCAATATAACGCTATTTTGAATTCCATCTGATGCCTTCTCTGTATAATATATACATTAGGAACCAAAGATGATAGCGGAATAAAACTTGACACAAATACGGTATTTGAAAAATATGTAAATGACGGATAATGAAATCTCGATTATCACTTTATCATGCGAGAGTATAAAATGTTCGGTGACACCCGAACTTAGCTCTTCCTTACTTGTTTAACACGGTTTTCTGAGGAACGTATCTAACGTGTAAAAAAAGAGTTGGGTGTATATACACATGCGGCCACGGGGAACTCATCACTAAATTTTCTTAAAATTTTTTATAGTCTTTAATTTATCACGTTTAATCAGTAAAACTTAAAATATATTTTAATTGATTAAATAAAAACAGCTGATTTTATTGTTTTTATAGTAATAACGTAACTAAAAATTACTTTTAATTATAGCATAACTTAATTAAAAAAATAAAAAATATAATTTTTTCAAGTAGCTTGTCATTACTTTTTTTTCTAAATAAAAAATTCGAAACCGCAAAAAGTACCTCTACAAAGTATTGACAAATATTTGCTCCACTGGAAAATTTTTAAAGGTAAGTACCATAGTGCGTGGCCAAGGTGTAGATATGTATATTCCATCTACTCCATACTTACATCTGAAAATATCAATTACAATGTGCGCATTTTTAAGAATATCTTCCAGAAACAACTTTTACTTTACTCTTTTACCAAACTGTGTAAATTTGATCATTTTTGCAAAATTAAAATTCAAACTTCAAAGATCACATACTATTAATTAGATTCATTACAAGATAGCTGTTCTATAGCGGATCATGCTCTTAATTTGCAATAAAAAATAATTTTTTCGAGGTAATAATATTACACTGATCTACGGTGGTTTATTTGCCATAGATATAATATGGATTTGGATATATAAGTATGTGCCCACATTTAAAACTTTACTTTACATTTTCATTCAGTAAAATATGAGATATTGTAGACTGTAATTCTAAATATCTCCATTCAGAACCAAATGCGTTTATTCGTGAATGCAACGAGCGTTCCAAAGAATAAAGCGCCCCCTGGTGGCGCCATCTGTATGTGAAAATTTCATGACATTCCAGCTATAGGAAGTCAAGTTATTGCGTTTCTAGCGTTAAGATGTGAGTATATTTTAACTTTTAATTAATAAATTTGCATATATTTAATACTTTTTTTATTTTATTTTACAGACAAAATGCCGAAAACAACCAGCAGTTGGAGAAAATGTATTGTTGGCTGCAACGAGGGAGGAAGAACATTTAGTTTTCCAAACAGTGGAACTGTCTCGAACGGTGAGTAAAAAACATTAAATAGCGCAAAAAGTGTTTGTGACTTTGTGAAAAATTTCGATGGAATAAGTGTTTCGATTGGGCAAATAAATTAGTAATTTTGGATAAAGAAATTGAAATTCCGTGTATTTTTAAGTGTGATGTGCTGAACATGTAGAGCGCGAAAGACTGCAAACGACAACTGTCAAATATTAAAATACACACTTTCTTATGGACACAGTTATATAGCCGTGCAGCTGCCTCAATAAATGTGTCCTTAAGAACATGTGTATTTTAATATTTGATAAATGTCGCTTGCAGTCTGTCGCGCTGTACGTATTCAGAGCTTAACTGTACATTTGTTGCCATTGCCGTTAATTAACCAAATAAATTATTTTAAAGTAACGATTTATCTTTGAATATTTATGATATTTATAAAAAACTCGTACTTTGAAATATTCATTAAATATGCACTTTTTGCACTATTATTATTATTATTCATATTTTATGATTATATACGGATATAACATTTTGTATTTTAATTTGTTTCTTTTAATAGGCGTAAATGTTGGCTCAAACGTTTAGGTGTTTCTGAAGATCTAAATGAAAAAACACCTCAACACATTTTTGAGTGTGAGCGCATTTTTCTAAAGAAATGCGTAACGCAAAAAAATTGCGTCCCAGAGCCGTTCCGGATATAAATTTAATTATTGAGCCAATATTTAACGCCCCAAATTCTTCTTTTGAAAAAACTATTGTAATGGGCGATGAAGATTTTTTTCCCCAAATGGAAGGATCTGCCTCAAATGCAAACGGTGCATCGAGGCAGCTGCTTCCGCTTTTAGAAAGGGAAGACCGCGATAATATTTTAGAGCCTCTGCCACTTCTTTAGGAGGAACTACTAAAGAGTACTGAAAAAGCCGCGCAAACAGGTAGGGGTCTGACAGCAGGGACAGATAGAAAAAAAAATTGAGGGAAGAGAATAGGATTTAAAAAATAAAATTAGATGAAAAAGAACAAGAGAATAGGAGTTTAAAAGCTCAGTTGGTCCAAATGGCAACTGAATTAGAAAGATGTAGGGAAATGTTAAGTAGTTCATTTAGGGAAAAGTCAGATCCTCTTGAGATAGTTTGCAGCAAAGTTCCTCCTCAGTTAGATGCTTGTATTAGGAGTAGTTTTTTAAATAGTAATCGCCAAAGTCACGGTCGGCGATATGATAGTTTTTTTAAAACTTTAGCTTTGGGTGCATTTTTTTTGTCGCCAATCGATTACCGCTACCTAAAGCACCAACTTAGTTTTCCTTCGGAAAATACGTTACATAATTGTGTCGCAGATTGGCCCGTTTCCCAGGTTGCACCCAAAGCAGCATAAAGTTTTACAAATTAGGAGTAAGGGATTTTCCTTCGAACAAAAGTTCATATCAGTTTCTTGTGATGAAATGTCATTTGCAGTATAATAGGAAATGATTATGGCGATGAAAATCGCACATCTAGAAAAGCCGCAACGGCAATGACCATAATGGTGCAAGGTATGGTGGGGAACCCACTTAAAAAGTTTTTATAAGTTCCCCAGAGCAAAACTAGTTTTTAGATGAGGCAGAAAAAGTTTTGAAAACAATTCGGGTCGTAGATGAGTTAGGAAACAAAACAACACATAATTTCAATTTTATCAAGGGGTGGTTAATTAATTATAATAGTTTAAGACGATTGTGGTGATTGCTGTCACACTCAGGATTTCCTTACTTAAAGACAAAACGACTATGTCAGGACAGCTTAGAGCATTTTTTGGTCAGATTAGAAGTAGGGAAGGTACTAGAATTACACCTATCATGTTCTCTAGTTTATTTAGGAAGTCGTGGGGTTTGCGTTACGTAAATATCGTAACAAAAGGTAACTGTGAGCTGTCTTTAGAACGCGAAGCCACAGTTATTTCAGAACATAGCCATAATGTTCTTCTTAATGTGTGCAATTATTCCGTTTTAAGTGACCTTTCTTGGCAGGATTTCCAGGGTTTACCACGGCCCGAACACTTCATTGTTAGATCCATTACTTTAGATAGTAGTTTAGAAATTAACTTTTTAAAGGAAAATGCTTTTAATTATTTTTGCGGCTACTTTTACTAGAAAATTTTTAAAATGCACACATGCCTTCTGTCATTAACTTATTTAGGAGATGAAATTTCTTCAGATGAATTCATTTTCATACACCAAACCCAGATCGATAAATACAACTTAGTGAAGCCGCCTGAAGAATTAGTTGCACTTATTAATAATTTAGAAATAAAATTGTGTAGGAGAAATTCTTTTTACTAAATTAAAAAATATTCGGACCTTCTTGTGTTGTGAAGACTGTGATCCAAAGGTAGTTATTGCTCTATTTATTAGAATTAGAACTTATTTTGTGACAAAATTTTTAAATAAAGATTTATCTCTACCCAATTTTAAGAATAAAATTTTGTGTGTTTCACATTTGTATTTTTTATCTTCCTATTAAAATAAGGTTTTTTAAGCAGATTCGCATTAAGACGCTCTAAGGTTAGAGCGATAAAGATTAGAAAGTTTTTAATTACAAATTAGAATTTAGGGCATAATTATTGGCATTTGTACATACGTTTATTTTTATAGTTTTAAGTATTATACTTTATTATTATTCTGTGATATGGAGTGATATTGTTTTTGTTAATTTTTTTATACAATAAGAATTGTTATCGCTTTGTTTTTTCATTTTTTATGTAAATAAATTTTTAATGGGTGATATAGGCCTACTGGGGAACCGAGTACCCAAAAATAACTTCGGTAACACGCCCTTTTGTATACCTCGTAGGTGGTGTGGAAAATGCGAATTGGGTGTTTTATTTAAAATGCCAAAAAAATAGCTTTTTTTCTGATCTGGCTACAATGAAAAATGTCATAAAAAACGCTAATTTTGAGGCACTCTCACGCTGGAATAAGTTGGAACTCCCTTTATTCCTGATATTTCTGTTATCGGTGCGAAAATGAGCTTCGGACAAAGAACCAACATTAAATTTTGTTTTAAAATTGGTAAAACTTTTACCGAAACGTTTCAATTGATGAAACAAGTTTATGGCGATGATTGCCTATCCCGTAGCAGAGTGCACGAGTGGTTTCAACGTTTTCAAAGTGGTCGTGGGGACAAAAATTAGGATCAACATGTGGGCCAACCAAAATCCGTGATCACCGGAAATTCCATCCAAACTGCGCGTGAATTCATGAAAAATCAGCCGAAATCATCATTCAGATTCATGGAAATGGAATTGAACTCTCCAAAACATCGATTTCTCGCATTTTGACCGAACATTTGGGCTTACGAAAGGTGTGTGCACGACCAAAAATTGCTCAGAATTCAACATACGAAGGACGATTATTTGACCAAAAATCACATTTTGACATTAACCACCACTCGTATTCACCTGATATGGCATCGTGCGACTTCTTCCTTTTCGGAAAAATGGCTTACACCGGCATACTGGCGGCCAAACCGGCCAACAACCTAAACCACTCGTTCGACATGCTTTTGGACCGTGTAAAAAGCTGTATTGAAGCAGAAGGAGACTATTGGAATAAAATAAATTTTTCCGAAAAAAACATTTGTTCTGTTTTTTTAAGTACTGTTTACTTTGGAATGCACCTCATAAGAGTCTGTATTTACATTTATACATTTTACACAGGCTAAGTAAAATTTTGACATTTGGATTCACCACGAAAAATGTCAAAAAGTCTATCAGATATTTAATTTTTATTGGCACACATCTTTATTTAGAGATAACAATAACAATAGGTTACTTGCAAACTATATCGCTATACCAGGGATAAAGGGATGTTAAACTTATTCCAGTGTGAGAGCACCTCAAAATTAGCGTTTTTTATAACATTTCCATTATGGCCAGATTGAACAAAATAACAATTTTTGGGCATTTATCAACCCAATACCCAACATTTACTACGAATAAAAATTACTAAATAGTGGTTATTTATTATATGGAGAAACTATTTAAATCTTTTTAGAGAATATTATAACAACAGACTTTTGCCCTTTCAATACCCAATAATAGGATTTAAGCTTGTTAGCTCTCAATCATTAAATGTTTTTAATCATTTTCCATTGAAAATAAAACTATGATGCTTCAAATTACAAAACGTTTCATCAAATATCTTTACATTTCACAAATTTATTTAATTTTCATTGTTTTACATTTTTTATACTCTCGCAACAATGTTGCTAAGGAGAGTATTATAGTTTTGTTCACATAACGGTTGTTTGTAAGTCCTAAAACTAAAAGAGTCAGATATAGGGTTATATATACCAAAGTGATCAGGGTGACGAGTAGAGTCGAAATCCGGATGTCCGTCTGTCCGTCCATCCGTCTATCCGTGCAAGCTGTAACTTGAGTAAAAATTGAGATATCATGATGAAACTTGGTACACGTATTCCTTGGCTCCATAAGAAGGTTAAGTTCGAAGATGGGCAAAATCGGCCCACTGCCACGCCCACAAAATGGCGCAAACCAAAAACCCATAAAGTGTCATAACTAAGCCATAAATAAAGATATTAAAGTGAAATTTAGCACAAAGGATCGCATTAAGGAGGGGCATATTTGGACGTACTTTTTTTGGAAAAGTGGGCGTGGCCCCGCCCCCTACTAAGTTTTTTGTACATATCTCGGAAACTACTATAGCTATGTCAACAAAACTCTACAGAGTCGTTTTCTTCAGGCATTTCCATATACAGTTCAAAAATGGAAGATATCGGATAATAACCACGCCCACCTCCCATACAAAGGTTATGTTGAAAATCACTAAAAGTGCGTTAATCGACTAACAAAAAACATCCGAAACACCAAATTTTACGGAAGAAATTGCAGAAGGAAGCTGCACTCAGGCTTTTTTTTAAATTGAAAATTGAAAATGGGCGTGGGCTCGCCCACTTATGGACCAAAAACCATATCTCAGGAACTACTAGACCGATTTCAATGAAATTCGGTATATAATATTTTCTTAACACCCTGATGACATGTACGAAATATGGGTGAAATCGGTTCACAACCACGCCTTCTTCCAATATAACGCTATTTTGAATTCCATCTGATGCCTTTTCTGTATAATATATACATTAGGAACCAAAGATGATAGCGGAATAAAACTTGACACAAATACGGTATTTGAAAAATATGTAAATGACGGATAATGAAATCTCGATTATCACTTTATCATGCGAGAGTATAAAATGTTCGGTGACACCCGAACTTAGCCCTTTCTTAAGTGGTCTTGAACGATGCAACAAATCCCTCCGTTTACACATTTTTTTGGTAAGATTTCAATCTGGCCATCGCTCGTTTCCAATTGATAAACGTCAAAACCTACTGAGCTCGATTAGCTGTCAAAGTTCAGTAGGTTTTGACGTTTAGCAATTGCTCTCTCACTTCCAGTGAGAGAGGAGTTAAGCATCTCTTTATCTCTGCCTATACCATATACCCGCAAATACAGAACCACACGATCATGTGATGGACAATGCAAAAGCTTTATGTATTTCTCTTAAATTGCGTTCGGAGATAAAGAGATGCCCAACTCTCCTGTCACTGGAAATGTGAGAACCGTTCACTTACCGAACTTTGACAGTTGACTGAATTGGGTAGGTTTCGACGTTTTGCAATTGGAATGACTGTAGGGGCCAGATTGAAATTATACCAAAAATATATGTGAACAGAGGAATTTGTTGCCATCGCTAATAAGAAATATAAAACAATTAAAATCAAAGAAAATGCGAAATCTAAATATATTTTATGAAACGATTTGCAATTTGAGCTCGATTAGCTGCCAAAGTTCAGTAGGTTTTGACGTTTAGCAATTGCTCTCTCTCTTCCAGTGAGAGAGGAGTTAAGCATCTCTTTATCTCTGCCTATACCATATACCCGCAAATACAGAACCACACGATCATGTGATGGACAATGCAAAAGCTTTATGTATTTCTCTTAAATTGCGTTCAGAGATAAAGAGATGCAAAACTCTCCCGTCACTGGAAATGTGAGAACCGCTCACTTACCGAACTTTGACAGTTGACTGGATTGGGTAGGTTTCGACGTTTTGCAATTGGAATGACTGTAGCGGCCAGATTGAAATTATACCAAAAATATATGTGAACAGAGGAATTTGTTGCCATCGCTAATAAGAAATATAAAACAATTAAAATCAAAGAAAATGCGAAATCTAAATATATTTTATGAAACGATTTGCAATTCGATTTGATTAATAACAATAATAACAAATGATTATAAACATTTATTAATTGAGAACTAACACAGCGTTATTAAGTATTCAAAGATCGAAAGTCAGTTTTTTTAATACCATAAAATCGTAAAAAAGGATTTAAGTAGTTTCGCCATATATTAAAAGTCCAGTATATAATAATTTGCAATCGTAATAAATGTTGGGTGTTTTAATTTAAATGCCCAAAATCTCTTATTTTGTTCGATCTAGCCACAATACAAAATGTTATAAAAAATGCTTATTTTGAGGCGCTCTCACACTAGAATAAGTTGGGCATCCCATTAGACCTGTTACGTTGTTGAACTGACCACAAAAAGTAGTTCACAGGAAAGGAACTATGGACTTCCTAATTTTATATCAGTTAACCATTACTAATCGTTTGCACGTAACTCTTTTATTTTCTAAATAGGTGGTATTTGTAATTGTTTAAGCAGCACTATTTTACACGAAATAAGTTTGCAGAAACATATCAGTAAAACGTTTTTGGAAATTAAAGTAAAAATTATACTTGCAAAATTCATTAAAAATTAAAAAAAAATTATTTAAGTTGTTGAAATTTTAAACTATAAATGCAAATATAATATCTTAAAAACCTTAATACAATTTTTTTTTTTGGCTGTTTCGATATCTTATATTTCCAAAAAATCCTGTGAAATGGACAATTTCGTATCTAGTATCAAATAGTTTTTGAATGGCAGCGTTCTAAAGAGCGACCGCTCGCAGGCATATATAAGTGAAACTTTCAAGGCGTTTTTCTAGAAACGACATTTTTCAAAATAGCTGACAACATAACTCAACGAGAAATGGACCGATCGACTTCAAATTGAAAACGAGTGTTTGTTGAATACATTTACTATACAATGACCTACGATCTTTTTGATGGGTTGAAAATTGTCAATTTGGCATTAAAAAAAACGACCATTTTTAACCTAAAAAACGATTTTTTTACGCAATTTTGTAAATTTTTCATACTTTTCAAAGACCGTAAGTCACTGTATAGGAAATATCTTTAAGTTTAATAAACTTTTGGAATGTTTTAAGCCACTCATTCGGCCGGAATGTTGTCAGCAGTTGGGGCACTTTTTTTAGCATATCCGTAGACAACTCATAATTCCGTTATTTTTCAAATTTTTTGTAAAAAAATCTTAAAATATAGCTGAAAATGTACCTTTACGTTCAAAGAAGTTCGGAACATTCAATCAAGTTTTTTTTTTTTAAAGGATTCATGAAAATCGGCAAATTTTTCATGCGTTACACTGGTACAGCTCCTTAAGTCAGCGGTGGCTTGATATGTTCATGCAGTGAACCAAACATAATGCACAGGGAGATGGTTTGGCTTTGAAGTGACATATCTCTGAAATTATCAAAATTATTAAATTCCAAAACTTATGAAGCCAATTCTACGGCTGTTTTGGCCTAAACGCTATGTTTTTATTTTTAGTTAGCTAAATTAGCTAATTAGTATTAGCTGCATAAATTATTTAAATAACAATTATCGGATGTATTAGTACATAAAGAATTTAAACAAAAAAATTTTAATGACCCAACATGAGTTAGCAACTTGGAAACCAATGGTTACGTTCGTCCGTCCGTGCAAGTAGTAACTTGAGTAAAAATTGAGATATTGAGATATACTTAGTGTGCAGGTTCCTTGGTACAAAAAAAAATCGAGTTCGTAAATGGGCGTCATCGGACCACTGCTACGCCCACAAACCGCCAACATATTACAGTTCCATTACTAAGCACTCAATTAAGATATAAAACGCAGTATCAAACGACACCTGTAAGCAAACATTCTGCTGAACCACTGAAGCTATAACAACCAAATTTACTCACAAATATTATAAGAACTTCCACCGACAGTGTGATGGATAAAATCGGAGAATAATGCCTCTCCTTCTAACGGTACTGTTAAAAACTACTTAAAGCGCGATAACTCAACAACAAAATACGCCAGGCACATTAAATTTTACCGCCGAGATGGTATGCTTATGGTAGAGCTTTATGGGAGGCGGTGTGAAAATTGGACGATGGGTGTGACACCGCCCTTTTTTTGGTGAAATCCCATATCTCGGGACCCTACCTACCGATTTCCACTACTTCCTTTAGAACCCATATACCTAATATAAAGATTGTCGAACTTCCGGCTGACTCTGTACCACATACTATATATCGGCCAATATGTGAGTTATCCCAATGAAAGTAGCCTAAAGTAGATAAATTTTGAGCGAAAACTACCTAGAATCTATATAACTAATATCGGGATTTTCGAACATCCTGCTGACTTTACTATATATGATTGGTTTTTGTAATGCGGTTTTGAGAACAGTAGATAAAATGGGGTCGCTACTACTTACCTCCGACTCCCATATATGATTTATGTACAATATAATGATCCTCTGGTTGACGTTTCACATCTTAAAGATTCCCCTGGCTTTGATTCTTGCAAGTTGCAAGAGTATAAAATGTTCGGTTGCACCAGAACTTAGCCCTGTGGTGGCCTTTCTTTTTTCTTTATCAGGACCTACCGTTAACCAAAAACGTCAACTGTATTTTATTATTTGACTTTACTTCATATAAGTTTTAAATTCAAGCAAAGAGTTAATAAAGTATTTTATTGATGGTTGTTCCCAACTAACAAATTTGGTGTGCGCTGAATCTATCGCTAAATATGTGAAAAAACAGTGTTTTTGAACCTCAACTCGCATATTACATAGTTCATTTGAATGTTGGTCTCATATTTTACTTAGAAGGTATTGCCATGAATGTGCGAGAACAATATTTAGAATATCCGCTATTAATATTTTCAAGGGAAAAGTTTTATCGGGAATTTTGCGAAATATCAAAACAAAAACGTATTTTTCTGTAGGCACTAGTTTTTCTTTTTCTTTCAAAACTTTCATTAATTAATTTAATTTTTTTGTTTTAAATTAAAGGGATTTGCGGCTAAAAAACTGCAACGAACAAGAGCACAAAACGTGCCACCCAAGCAAGAGCGTTATTGTCCCTTCGTCTTTCCTCGTTTCCTTATCGCCTACAAAAACTAATTTGAGCGAAACTATTCTATTATATAATACTAGCTTTTTACCCGCGGCTTCGCCCGCAGTGGAGCCATTAAATATATATGAGAGATAAAGGGTAAGAGTATAATAATAGAAATGAGTCAAAATGATAACTAAATATTATTGCTTGGCTGAGATCAACAATTTTTAAAAATTACTACAGACAATGAAGTTTCAACACTTTTAAATATGCGTATTGAAATGCAACAACAAATGTTAAAATATATTTCACCGTAACAAAAATAAATAATTCTGAATTCTAACAATTTAAAAAATTAAATACAAAGTATTAATCTACGATATTTTTTTAGACAATGTTATAAGTTTTCCCGTCGGGTGCAAATATGTGTAAATTCTGGGCATTAGATACACATTAACAGGCTACATAAAGTTGACCATGATAGAAGTATGGGTTTTCTAAGTGCACTCCTGCTACCTGTAATGTTTGTCCTTTTGCCTTGTTTATAGTAACAGCAAAGCTGAGCTTGACGGGAAACTGAATAATTAACATCAGCGAGTAAGATCTATAATAATAAAGTGACTGCTAACCACAAAAAATACTGATTACCTCAAAAATTTGAATAGTTTAATACTGCATGTAACGACAGAAGAAAATAACAATAAATATAGACAAATTAGAAACAGTTGATACTATATATGTATGCATATTCAATTGAAATAGATGTTGTCGTCACCGCCGGTAATACAGTGGGACGGTATTACAGTATTCATGGTTGAAACTTCATTAGTGTAATACTAGATGGCGTTGAAGTAGCTAAATTTGACGATTTTTTGACAAACAATTTTTTTATCTATCTTAAATTTTTTTTTTAATATAAAGTACCCTATTTTACTTCTAATACCTTCAGGAGTATATGTACAAAGTTTCATGATTATCGGATTATATTCACCCAAGTAGTTGTTGGGTGAAAGCGTAACAAACAAACTTACATTCGCATTTATAATATTGGTACGAATATTTATCAAAGAAATCCATGTTTTTCTTTTGCACTAGCTTAAGCACAAATAAAATTACCAAAATGACGAGTAAAGAAGGGTGCAACTCAGCATTTTATATACTTGCCAGGGAATTACCTTAAAGGGGGTTAAGGTCTTAATGGTAAAAAAATTAATTGTTTTGCGAATTTATTTCTTAAATATAGATTGAGTAATTTTATTAGGATCTTTTGTACGATATTGAACACACTTTTGACAATATAGGGTAATTTTTTTTGTTACTTTTTTAGTTTACAAATTTTTCATTTTTCAAAAAACTACTTTTTCAAAGTCCGTGTTCACTGTCATTTCAAGACTACTTGACCGATTTATTTCAGACTTGATACACATTTCACTTAAACCCATCGATTAGTAAATTTGTCACCCACAAAATGGCGGAATTTTTTAGTGGAAAATAACAGTTTTCATTTTAAACGGCCGCCAAAAATTTTTAAATGAAAAAAATATTATCAGAGAACGATGGGTGGAAGATTTGATTATAATTTGACTAACTTTTTTTAGTTTTTTTATTTTCGGATAATTTCAAGCCGAGTTATGGTGAACATCGCAAAGTGTTTTTCTCAAGACGTTCTGGGGGAAGCTCTGTTACCGGCTTATGCTTGCTTCAATATTTCTGTGTAAAAGTGTGCTAAATAATGTACAAAAGGTCCGAATAAAATTAATCAATCCATATACATATAAGAAATAAATTCGCAAAACGTATTTTTTTACCTTAAAACTCTTACTTACTAACTTTTCAAATAAATAACTAAATACATTCAGTTTAAAACATATATTTTAAAAATTTAATTCAACGTCGACAAAATTTTAATATTTTATTGTAAACAAAACTCTTTAACTCGCGTCTGCTGCTAAAAAACTGTCAACCTTCTTTTATTGCTATTTTTTGCAAGTCCCTAAGTACGTTCTACAGGGCGACATTGTTTGATACTGTCAAGGTGAAAAATTTCTCTAATAAATTTGATTTTTTATGCTTAACCCTTTTTGTCGTAACGCCTGATTAGTGGGTTGCATGTCATCTGCATTGTCGCTTACATTGAAATCTACAAAACCATCATCACCACTTCACTCATGAATATTCGCGATTCCAACTGAAAACTGGGCAATTAATTCGAAAAACAAAACTGAACGGGTCAATGCTGATTCAAGGCGGTTTTCGCTGTCGCGTCTAATCAATTCTGTTATAGGTATATCATGTTCTTCAATCTTTTCTGTAATGGAATTCTACAGAATCATGATTTAAAATATTTCTCCAACATCTTATGATAGAATTCTTTGGCAGCTTTTCCCAATAAAATTCCAATAAGAACACAGCATTGAAAGTATTTGAACGTTGTCAAGATACTGAGATATTCTTTCCAGTAGCAATATTTTACTAAAAATGTATTTTCAGTTAGTTGAATCAATGGCCTTAGAGTAGGTGGAATAAAAATTGCGCAAATCAACATTGTTGTTGTTTTTTTGACATTTCTAAAGTATTTTGGAGGAATGCTGCCGGTTTGACAGTCCTTTGGTTTGGAAAAAAAAATCAGGTTACGTAGACCCGCCTTTCGCGGGAACAGCACGGATTAATCGGCTGGTACGTAATCGTACCTGGAAGTTGTAAACAAAACCCAAAATATTTAATTATTCATCAATATTTATTTTGTCGCTTTCAAAGTAATCCCCACCAAGTTAACACACTTATGTCAACGATTTTGCCAGTTATCGAAACACTTTTGGTAAGCACTTTTTTAATGGCCTTAAAGTGCCCTGGAGACGATCAAATAATTGCGTCAAACACTTTAAGTGTGTTGGTGTCGTCGGCTCTCGTCGGCTACACGTACGCTACACCGACTTGTTGTCGGCTCTGTTTGATGAAAATCAAAAATTTTTGATATTTCTATTTGATGGACGTTAATTTGATCGTCTCCACTCATGTTTGACAAGCATGACTCATTTGCAGTGAAGATTTCAAGCTGAGAGGACATAGAAAAATGAAGCGAATTGAAATTGAATTGACACAGAAATATGAAGTGAATTGAAAGAAGTCTAAAACTTTAAAATAAATAAAATAAAATAAATAAAATAAAATAAATAAATAAAATCAAATTAATAAATAAAATTAAATAAATAAAATATAATAAATAAATAAAATCAAATAAACAAAATAAAATAAATAAAATCAAATAAATACATAAATAAAATAACAAAAACACATGCCAATAACATATAATCATCCGACGCTGCCATGATGACCGTTCGCTACTACCTCAAAATTAAACTGATGTTTGACGTGTTAATTTGAACGTTTGCGGGCAAAACACGATTGAACATCACTAACACAAATGCACTGTTTGACGCAATTATATAATCGTCTCCAGGGCACTTAAGCTCTTTGAGCAAATTTTGTTTTATCTCTTCGATCAAGTGAAAACGAGTTCCAATTCAGCGGCAACTTCAGTCGGGGAACAAGAAAAATCTGGTGAATACGGTGGTTGATCGATGATATTCATTACGTTTTTGGCTTTAATTCGAGCAAAGAACGCGTTTTATACCCAAAATATATACCAAAATTTTTCGAACGGACTCACGAGATGTGGAGCTCTCTTGCCATTTCTCTAACACTTGCCTGACAATTTTCGAGCACCATATCCTTCACCTTTTGAATATTTTCAACAATTGAAGACGTCGAAGATCATCCAGAACAAGGCATGTCTTCAACGATCGCTCGACCATCTTTTAAGGATTTGTACAACCCGTAGGCTTGTGTTTTCGATAAAAACTGAATTACCCTAACACTATGTTCGGACCGACCATGAAAACATGTTTTAGTGGGAAAAACTGGTTTTCGCCCTAAAACTTGTGTTTTCGTCCATGTAAAATCTGTCAAACGAAAACACATAGAGAACCAGTTTTCGCTGAAAACTACTTGAAAACTGACATTCCTTTCATTATAATCGGTGCCTGCTCTAATTTAATAGATTTTATTGGAAGACATATTTTGCCGGCCCTAAATTGTCACTTGATATTTGTTTACATTCCATATACAAATACAGCTTTCACTTGATATTGTCATATCAGGGAGATTATCTTGCTCTTGCAAAACCCTTGCACGGTGCACGAATTGCAGAATTTTCCTCTTAGTGCAACGGCACAACAACAGACACACGCAGAAAATTATTTGCAATGGCAGTAAAATATGTCAGGAGGCCTATTCTGTAACTCGATTCGAAAATCAATTTACTCGAATTCGGATTTTTTATATTCTGTAACTCGATTTTCGGATTTTCAAGCCAATTTTCGAATAAAATATTCGTTAGCTTTTGAGTTGTAAAAAGCAAAAACGAAAATTGTACGTATTTTTTCTGGCACAGGGTGGTACAACTTTCGCATAATGATAAAGTAGATCCGAATTTCGAATAGAATACATTTTCGAATCGAGTTACAGAATAGGCCCCCAGACCAAATCCATGTTTATTTTCGTGCAATGACATGTAAAAATATAATTGCAACCCTGTTTTAGCTGTCATTTTACATAAAGACATATGTATTTCGTCGTCAAAATGTTGAGGAAGGTAAGTTTTAAATAGATTTTATAATTTGTACTTAAATTATAAAGATTTGTTACAGTTTTTTGTTAATGTATGCAGAAGGTGCGCTTATTCACAATAGTCAAGCAAAATATCATTCTCAATAAATTGACCGAATTAGCCATTCATATATCACTAGATTTGCAATGGCTGCTCTCTTAGCCTTGCATATTTCGGTATAGGATTTTTGCATTTTGTGTCATCGTGCAATTTTGCAAGAGCAAGAGGGCTTCTCCCCTATCACTCCACAAATTTCTTTTTTTTGTATTTTTGCTTTTCAATATCAATAATCCCCGCATTGAATTGTGGCGAAACAAAATTAGTGCTCTTGGAGGGCCAATATTAAGGCATCCAAAACTTACCATTCTCGTTGCTCAAAATGCAAAAAAAAACAAATAAATTTGTGAGTTGTCAGCGAAAACTCATCGAAAACACATATTGTCAGTCCGAACGACTTATAAGCGAATCCGCAAATGAAATTAAAAAATTCAGACAAATTCTCTGTTCGATATTTTTATCCCTTGTAAAAATCGTAACGCACTATAGAGGTGTACCGACTTTATTTGGCTTAGTAATTAAGGACAGTCCTATCCACTTAGCAAAATACAGGTTTTTGAAATATCATTTACCCGGGGAATTTGATTACAATTGCTGGGTGCTTTTTTCACAATTGTTTATGAATTTCCCACATAGGTTTTAAACATTTATTTAATCCTAACTACTGCATAAATAGTTTTGATTGCATGTAAACCAATAATGCGTACGGGTGTTACCTCACCCGTATTCTACAAGCGAACATATATATATAATTTTTCATATCCCTCCGGATAATATTTTCGAAGTCGCATGCCTTTTAGCTGTATATAAGCCCTTAACCGGTTCGTTTTCAGGAAGACGATATTATTCAAGATAAGCGGCGCTTTCTTTAAATAGTTCTATTAGTCCAAAAATTAAAAATTAAAAATAATATCTGCGTTCTATTTAAATATAACTGTTTTACAGATGATGTAGCAATTTTTTTAAAGATCTCGGGTTCTGAGGTTTTCAAATTACTAAAAGGGGGCAATTACTTTCTTCCCAAAACACTGACGCGTGCTAAAAATGTTGACCCTTTTTGGGAGTTCTTTCTTCCTGGTGTAGATGTTTCTTTACGAACGTACGTTTATTCTCAGAAAGCAATTTCCGCTTCCATTTGCATTGAAAGCTTCAGTCACAAGGTTTTTGTAATTGTCAGTTTTACCTTTCTAAGAAAATTTTTAACATTGATTAAGGATTTCCTCAAATGTTTTATCTTTCATTAGTTCTCTTATTTGCGAACCCACAAATATGCCCTCCTTAATTTTTGCTTCACTAACTGGAAATTTTTGTTTCAGATTCAAGAACCCTCTTTCATTTCTGTCCATTGCCTTAACAAAATTCTTCATTAAACCCAATTTAATATGCAAAGGTGGTAGTAATACCTTCTTGGGATCAACTAGAAGTTCAATGATAACGCTTTTTTTGTCCGGGATTGAGTGCCTGACGTACTGGCCACTGCTCGGAGTTGTCATGTAAATTTGCTGAATAGCCAGAAGCTACACCAAGTTAAATCAGGGGAATGCGGTGGTTGCGGCACGATATTAGATGAAATGTAGCGAAATTATCACGAATAACCAATGCAGTATGAGATTTTTTTGTTCAATAAATTCAAACATCGTAAAAATCAAAGAATTCACTTTTAGAACCCAGAAAAAAATCGAAAAACACGCGAAGTATAAATCAATTCACCTTTAATTTGGTCACCATAGTATTATAAAATTTGAAGCCGCATGTTACAGAATATCTGTGGGTGAAAGAAAAATTATGTTTTCAGATTTGACTTCAGGGTATCAAACTGCATTTCATGTCACAAATTATGCGTCTACCAGTGTAATTAAACAGCTGAAAATTTTTAAACGAAAAATCAAAACAATTTTATTTAGTTAATGTTTACTTTTTAATAATGTTTTTTGCAGATTACGTTATTCTCGTTTAAATGAGGAATCATTTCATTTATTACTAAATGAGATGAAGGAACGTTACCACAAACTCTCCAATTCCTTGCTGCTGATAGTTATCAAGAATGCATGTTTAAGTTGATAACCAGTACATATTTTTATTTTCACTTTAGTAATCACCATGTACAAATGTACATATGTATAAATTGAACTAGTTTAAATGGAACAGTTATCATGCACATATGAAATGAAAATACCCGTTTAGTTGTGTGACACACTTGCATAATATACAACCTTATATATTAAGAAAATCTTTAACTTTATATAAACGATATTTTTCTTAAAGTTAAATGTTTATTTATTTCGGAGGTCCATGAAGGTAATCCAATTGAACGGAATCGTATGTGGTGGTAACTGCAGCGCGCGGCATGGGTGTAGAAAAACGAAAGTATATAAACGATTGTGTTGAATCTGCTCAGGAGAACATCCTTTATATTGAGTGGGTTAATGTACAAGTGTGGTGAGTTGTATTGTGTACTAGTGTGGTGTCGTCGACTATGTTCTTCTCAGTTGTTGGCTTGGTTATTCTCAGGTGTAGTGTATTGTCGTGTGATATGTAAGGATGCGCCAATTTTCTCGGGTAGAGTGGTGGGGAGCTTAACTCATTTATTCATCTTGGGCCCCTGGGCGAATATTTTGCCTAGTATTATACGTATGTATGTATATACTGTTACATGTTCTTCGGCGTACTGCTGGTAGAGTAGCCAAGAGCACAGAACACATGCTATAACTGCTGAAAACGACTTTGGTTTTAAACATAGTAATTGGTATGTATTTGTTTTTACATGCATACGATAAGAAAATATATTTTGCGGATTTACAAGTATGATATTGTGATTGCTTTTCATAGTTACGATAGATTTATTATTTATATTTTTTAAATTTTTTTACAATCGGCTTGTTAAGGCCTGCTGTTTATTACAAATTTTTAACTATTTTTTCCCACTACCCTTTGCGTTATTTCATACTGTGTAGTTAGAGTCTTTCATATGTTGCCACGTTGGGCATTTTCTTCGTGATGAAAGTGATTGCTTCTCCAAAAGTAACGAGTTTTCTGGTAATGCTGCGGTACATATGTTTACCAGAATAGAGTCGCAATTGTCTGTGGGAATATTTTGTATTGATAGTACTCCAAACAATTTGAAACAGTGGATACTGGTTTGATGAATACTACACTTGTTTCTTTCTTAATTTTTGGCAAGTTCATTAGCGTCGTTACTTGTTTATCGACCAGTATTCTTTCGTCTTGGTATCTTGCTTTTTGAGCTTTTGCCAAATTGAAATTGCCATTATTAAAAGCGAACTGTTTTAGTATTACTCCTGCTTGACCTTTTGTGTCGTATCAGAGTTGATAGGTACAATTTTTGTTTTTTTTTCATAGTTTTGGATGGTTGATGTAAACGGCTGTAAACATTTCCCGGAAGATCGACCATTCTTCATAACCTCCTTTAAATATTTCTGTATCACATGCGGGCAGCTCGAGGCGGATGCTTCAACTTACCTTTTGCTTATCTCTTCGTGGCAACTCTACTCTTGGATATGTAGTAGATGCAATTGCTTTTATTAGCTTTAATTGATCGGAGATATAGCTTTTGTTTCCTCGTACTAGTCTAGGCAGTTTTCGTAGATTTGAATCGTTGGAATCTACTATGGCGCATTAACCGGTTGGAGATAAGTCCAAAAATTTTTAAGATTTTAATTTTTTACTTCTAATAACGATTCAGAGCTTTCATGAATCGGTCAAGAGGCAAATCTAGCGTAGTATCTTAATAAACTGTCACTTTGTGAAATGAATTTAGCAATTTTTTTTTTTGTAGTGTTTAGGTCCTGCAGGTTTATTTTGATTTTTGTGATCATTAACCATTTTTTGACTGACTTATGTATATATGGTAAAACGTTGAAGTATAATAAACTAAATACTGTTTTAAAGAGTTTTTATTTTTTCGGATTAAATAGGTAAAATACCGCTTTTATTCCAGAAACGATTATTTGACATATGGCTCAAACAGCTCACAACTTTCGGTCCTAGACCTCTCTGGGTAGCCAAAAAATATCCGTTTGAAGGCGAGCTAAAGTGAGAAGGCGAAACATGCCCTCCACAGGGTTGGGCGCTGGGTTTAGGACCCTCCTCGTAAAAACGTCCCCAATGAAAAATCATAAACAGCCTCGGATGAGAGACCCCCTTTTTGTTGTTTAGGGTAGGGGCATGCACCTGAAATGTCTTCTAATTGGGAACGTGCCGCTGCCCAGCTGGTTAATGTCCTCGTTAGAATTAAGACTGAAATAACCGCCATACAAGAAACGCGATGGACGGTGTAAGGACTGAGGGTAGTAGGTCATTGTAGCATTTACTACAGTGGTGGTATAAAGAAGCGTAAATTCGGTGTGGAAAAGATGTGTGGCCAAAGATGCCATCTATGAGAGTGGCCACGATGTCAAAATCGAGCTTGAAGACTTTAACGCCAGTGTGAGCAAGGAAGGTATCTTTGGCACAACAGTCGGTAAATTCAGCCCCCACGAGGAAACATCCCCAAGATTCGCCTCCTCTATGCAACAAAAAACGCAATCGATGACGATGGAGCAGACGTTCCCTTTCTCGAGCAGGAAGAAGTTCGAATAGCAATTACCCGTCTAAAGAACAACAAAGCGGTGGGGGAGAGGCCGAGATATTCAAACACGACGGCGAAGAACTGATAAGGAGCATGCATTACCTTTTTTGTAACACATGTTCGGACGAAAGCATGCCCAACGATTGGAAATTAAGTGTGTTCTGCCCAATTCACAAAAACAGAGATCCCACAATCTGCGCCAACAACCGGGGGATAAGTCTCCTAAACATCGCGTATACGGTTCTATCGAGCTTAAGGGGGTAATACTAGTGGGACGCATGGAAATTAGTCGATTTTCGTTTGTTTTTTTTTTAAGAGAAAGTACGCGATTGAATATTTCGAACTTCTTTCGAGTGTAATAAGGTATATTTTCAGCTATATTTTAACATTTTTTTTACAAAAATGTTGAAAAATAATCAAAAAAAATAGTAGGTCATTGTATAGTAAATGTATTCAAAAATACTCAGCTTTAGTTTGAAGTCAATCGATCAATTTCTCTTCTGACGCCAGCAATTTTGAAAAATGTCCTTTCGAGAAAACCGCGTTAAAAATTTCACTTATATATGTTTGCACCTCCGAGCGGTCGCGGACGCTGCCATCCAAAAAGTATTCAAGATACGACCTTCCCGATTTCACAGGATATTTATGGAAACATAAGCTATCGAAAAAGCTAATACAATTTTTTTTTTTTTGAAAGTGTCACACTGGTATAACCCCCTAATGTGTGAAAGCCCACCGTCAACAAACTGATTGGACCTCATTAGTGTGGCTTTAGACCTGGAAAATCAACAACCGACCAGATATTCACAATGCGCCAAATCTTGGAAAAGACCCTTGAAAAGGGAATCAACCCACACCACCTCTTCGTTGATTTCAAAGCAGCGTTTGACAGCATGAAAAGGAGCTCCTTTATCCTCGCCAAACTAATACGGCTGTGTAAACTGACGTTGAGCAACACCAAAAGCTCCGTCAGGATCGGGAAAGACCTCTCTGAGCCGTTTGATACCAAACGAGGTTTCAGAGAAAGCGACTCCCTATCGTGCGACTTCTTCAATCTGCTACTGCAAAAAAAATCTTTTTTAAGAGTGTACAGCTGCTGGCGTATGCCGATGATATTGATATCATCAGCCTCAACACCCGCGTCGTTAGTTCTGCTTTCTCCAGACTGAATAAAGAAGCAAAGCAAATGGATCTGGCTGTGAACGAGGGCAAGACGAGCGATGCGTTAACCGAGGGCTGCGCAAAATGTTAAACGACCGCGCGCCACTTACTTTCACCGATGAGGAGGTTCAGAATGTCATCAACAAATCGAAAACTTCCAAATCCATTGGCCCTAATGGAATCAACATGCTTATGCTAAACAATCTATACTCGACGGGAGTAAGCTACCTTATCAAGGTTTTCAATCTGACCACTTTTCAAATACCCGATATGTGGAAAGTCGGAAGAGTGGTCCCACTACTGAAACTTGGGAAACCCGCCAACAAAGGGAAGTCCTATCGTCCGATAACTCTCCTCTGCCCAGTAGTGAAGACACTTGAGGCCTTGCTACTCCCGACCTACACTCACCACCTGAGCCTATCCAACCACCAGCATGGATTAAGAAAAGTGCACAGCACCACCACAGTACTTAGCGTCATAAACGCTCAGATAGTTCGTGGCTTCAACCAGAAACCAACCTGTGAAAGAACGATTCTCGTAGCTTTGGACTTGTCAAAAGCTTTTGACACTGTTAATCACAGAACGCTACTGCAGGATATCGAAAAAACTACGCGCCCTCCAGGACTGAAGAGGTGGACCATGAACTACCTGAGTGGTCGACAATCATCCGTACTATTTCGATGTGAAACATCTAAACTGAGAAGAATTAATCAGCGGGTTCCACAGGGTGATGTCCTCTCCCCGTTACTGTTTAACTTCTACATCTCGAAATTCCCACAGCCACAGGGGGTTTCCATAACCTCGTACGCAGATGATTGCACGATATTGACGTCGGGCAATGGAATCGATGGCATGTGTTCGAAAGTAAACAACTACCTCTCCGACCTTTCTCGTTTCCTCACTGCACGGAACCTCACACTTTCCCCCACCAAATCCACAGCAACCACTTTTACGAACTGGACGAAGGAGTATAGACTTGAACTTAATATTGCAGTCGATGGCGTCAAAATTCCGACTGTCAATAATCCTAAGATTTTAGGTGTAACTTTTGATAGTCTATGCTCCTTCACTCCCCATACGATCGCGACAAAATCCTCAAGTCGCTAGCCGGCAGCGCATGCGGAAAAGACAAAGAAACGTTGTTGGCAATGTACAAGGCAATCGGCCGGCCAATCCTCAATTACGCAGCACCAAAATGGTCGCCTGGATGCAGTGGTACGCAGATGAGAAAACTCCAGACTTGTTAGAATACTGCACTCCCGACTACGACGGGACGAGGATGGAGTCATGTGTAGAAGTTCACGCAAGTGAGGAAAGTTCTCTGATCGCCATTTACTTATGAGTGGCCAGAAACGATTCTTTTACACATGGCTCAAGCAGCTCACAACTTCCGGTCTTTGACTAAGTATCTTCTGGGTAGCCTAAGACCATCCGTTCGAAGGCGAGCTAAAGTGAGAAGGCAAAACATCCACTACATAAGGTTGTACGCTGGGTTTGGGACCCGCCACGTAAAAAATCACCCCCAATGAAAAAGCAGAATAAGCCTCGGATGAGAAACCCCCTTTCGATGACGACCATGGTAAACGAAATAAGGACTATGATATCAGGGCATGCACCTGGAATGTCCGGACTCTTAATTGGGAAGGTGCCGCTGCCCAGCTGGTTGATGTCGTGGTGGGAGAGAGACTCCGTCGCCGAGTACTATCATTCACTCCGGTGAATGAACGTCTAGCCACAATCCGCATCAAAGCGAGGTTCTTCAACATATCGCTGATTTGCGCCCACGCACACTGGTCGATTTCATAGGCCAAAAATAAAAAAATAAAAGTTTGAAATTTACCACTTTTTGTATCAAAGCTATTTCTTAACACACCAATAAAACTAACGGTAAATACATTTTTTCTCTATCCCATTCGTAGGGGCTACGAAAAGCGAGAGAAGTGAGACAATAAAAACACGCGGAATGTACAGTGAAAATAGCTTAAAAATTATCTCTTATAATAAATTAAATTGCTATATAAAATCGTGTTTAATTCACATAAATCGAAATGATAATTGATAAGGAAAGTATATGTTATATAAAAAAATGTTTTTTATGTAAAAGCATGTTGTTTAACTATTTTAAAACAATTGTTTTATAAGTGCCCTTTTGAGTGGTATGTTTTTCTTCATTGGTTTCTTTAACGGCAGTTAATGATACAGCTGAAAGAGCTGTAAAACTTATGCAATATTTTCATGGTTTGATCACTGCAAAAGAAAAGCAAACGCAATTTTTGCTATGCTGTATTCAAGAGCATAGATTTTTTATCCAGACTATAAAAAAAGACCCTCAAAAAAAAAAATAGCCTGCCTGATATATTTTTTTATATTATTTTAATAAATAAGTTTCTTTATACATAGATCAAAGTTATACAAAAAGTTGTGATCCCTGTCTCGCCCTCAAATGCATCAAGTTTGTTTATATCAGTTAATGTTTTCTAAGTCTATGCTTTTGATTTCAGCTGCAACTTTTTGCAATTTTCTTTGTTATTCATGTTATTCTACCAGGCATGCGATATAATTTTTTTGTATTTATGTGCATGTATTTTCGTGCATATTTTAATGTTTTTTATGTTTTTTTTTCATCATACATATATGTACATATTTGAGCTTTGGTTTTCATTTTATCATTTTCTCTCTTTTATCAAATGTTTGTTTTATACGTACTTTTATTTAGGCACATCATATGGGTGTACACTTTCACGCCTATATACATATAATATTTTATTTTTGAATTTCGGTGTTTAGAAAATTTGTGAAGTAATATCACTTATCACCGAAGCAAATTTAATAAAGCTTCAGTATCTACTTATTAGAAGCTTCGTTAGCAAGAAACTTGATATTAACTTTTTACCCTGCTGTGATGACATTTTAAAGGAAAAACAGTTATCCTGAGCAAATAAAGGTCTCAGAATCTGATGTTGAAGTTGAGATAAAAAAATATTGAGCCACATTGCGTCACAAATGTGATTAATGAACGGAATAAGTTCTCTAATTACCTATTATCAATAGGAATATGTGGCTTTGTTGGCAATTCTCGGAGCGAATATAACCAGAAATTTTAAAATAATAATTTGTAAGATAATAATTTATTTGTCACGACCTATATAAGTTCCTCTACAACTAATAATAAAATCGCAAAATGATGAAGAGTACAAACAAATTTTGAAAAGCTGCAGACCTTCGTCGATCCGCTATTGCCGTCCTGTTCGAATTAAATTTGAAAAGGAATCAAATTGCGCTAGATCCTGCAAAGGAATTAACTTCAAAATATTCCTGGTATTATCTTCCCTCGTCAGTCCGTAAAATTTTACTTCACGCTCCCTATGTTATTCAATATGCACCAGTTTCAATTGGAGAGTTCTCATAACAGCTGAGAGCTGACTCAAGCAATAAGGCCGTTAAGATGTATCGACTCCATCATATACGAAAGAACTAACGGATCAAATACAAATCAGGACTTGCTAAAACCGAATGCTTTTGAGCTTAGATCCTTTCATCACCAGTCAAAGAAACTATCATGCAAAAGTAAATAAATTTTATTAAAATCAGTTTTGGATTTAGTTGACTAAGATTCAAAAAATTCCTTTTTTCGTTTATTAACTTTTTTAATTTAATATTATTAATTAAAATTTGTTACCACCGGGGGGTGTCGAAGTGGGAAAAGGGAGAGAGAGATTTTAAAAAGCTTTGGCAAACGTTTTATCTTTATTTAGGCAATGGAAGTATTTTTGGCCGCTGATTCCACACAAGACCGACCACTGTGCCACGCCCCGAAGGAAGAGAAGGACGATGTGACCAAAGATGCCTTCTATGAGCGCTTGGAACGCGCTTATGAGAGCTGCCCCCGCCACGATGTCAAAATCGTGCTTGGCGACTTTAACGCCAGGGTGGGCAAAGAAGGTATATTTGGCACTACGGTCGGTAAATTCAGCCTCCACGACGAAACATCCCCAAATGGGTTGAGGCTGATTGACTTCGCCGGGGCCCCAAATATGGTTATCTGTGATACTAGATTCCAGCACAAGAAGATACATCAAGCTACCTGGCAGTCTCCGGATCGAAAAGCCCCCAACCAGATCGATCATGTTGTGATAGACGGAAGACACGTCACCAGTGTTCTAGACGTGCGTACACTCCGAGGTCCTAACATCGCCTCGGATCACTATCTTGTTGCAGCTAAGATTCGCACCCGCCTCTGTGCAGCAAAAAACGCACGCCAACAAATACAAGGAAGGTTCGACGTCGAGAAGCTGCAATCGCAACAGACAGCCGAACGATTTTCTACTCGGCTTGCACTCCTGCTCCCTGTGAGCACTCGTCAACAACTCGGTATAAGGGAACTGTGGAACGGCATTTCAAACTCCTTACGTACAGCTGCCATTGGTTTTCGGAAAGTGCAAAAGAACAGCTGGTACGACGAGGAGTGCCGTGTCGCAGCGGAGAGAAAACAGACTGCCTACCTCGCAACGTTACGATCGACCACAACCCGGGATGAGATAGATACCGAGAGCTGAAGAGGGAAGCGAGGCGCATTTGCAGACAGAAGAAGAAAGAGGCCGAAATGCGTGAGTACGACGAGCTTGATAAACTGGCCGACAGGGGTAATGCTCGAAAATTCTACGAAAAAATTTCGGCGGCTTCTGTAGGTTTCAAGACCGGAGCATACTCTTGTAGAACCCCCAAAGGTGATCTAGTCACCGATGCACAGAGCATACTTAGATTATGGAGGGAACACTTCTCCAGCCTGCTGAATGGCAGTGAAGGCACAACACCAGGAGAAGGAGAACCCGATTCCCCAATCGATGACGATGGAGCAGACGTTCCATTACCCGACCATGAAGAAGTTCGAATAGCAATTGCACGCCTGAAGAACAACAAAGCGGCAGGGGCCGACGGATTGCCGGCCGAGCTATTCAAACACGGCGGCGAAGAACTGATAAGGAGCATGCATCAGCTTCTTTGTAAAATATGGTCGGACGAAAGCATGCCCAACGATTGGAATTTAAGTGTGCTATACCCAATCCATAAAAGAGGAGACCCCACAATCTGGGCAAACTACCGTGGGATTAGCCTCCTCAACATCGCATATAAGGTTCTACCGAGCGTATTGTGTGAAAGATTAAAGCCCACCGTCAACAAACTGATTGGACCTTATCAGTGTGGCTTCAGACCTGGCAAATCAACAACCGACCACATATTCACCATGCGCCAAATCTTGGAAAGCACCCGTGAAAGGAGAATCGACACACACCACCTCTTCGTCGATTTCAAAGCAGCTTCCGACAGCACGAAAAGGAGCTGCCTCTATGCCGCGATGTCTGAATTTGGTATCCCCGCAAAACTAATACGGCTGTGTAAACTGACGTTGAGCAACACGAAAAGCTCCGTCAGGATCGGGAAGGACCTCTCCGAGCCTTTCGATATCAAACGAGGTTTCAGACAAGGCGACTCTCTAACGTGCGACTTCTTCAACCTGCTTCTGGAGAAAATAGTTCGAGCTGCAGAACTAAATAGAGATGGTACCATCTTCTATAAGAGTGTACAGCTGCTGGCGTATGCCGCTGATATTGATATCATCGGCCTCAACACCCGCGCCGTTAGTTCTGCTTTCTCCAGGCTGGACAAGGAAGCACAGAAAATGGGTCTGGCAGTGAACGAGAGCAAGACGAAATATCTCCTGGCATCAAACAAACAGTCGTCGCACTCGCGACTTGGCACTCACGTCACTGTTGACAGTCATAACTTTGAAGTTGTAGATAATTTCGTCTATTTAGGAACCAGTATTAACACCACCAACAATGTCAGCCAAGAAATCCAACGCAGGGTTGCTCTTGCCAACAGGTGCTACTTCGGACTGAGTAGGCAATTGAAAAGTAAAGTCCTTTCTCGACGAACAAAAGCCAAACTCTATAAGTCACTCATAATTCCCGTCCTGCTAAATGATGCAGAGGCTTGGACGATGACAGCAACCGATGAATCGACGTTCTTCTTCTTAAAGTGTTCATAAAGTAATATATTTTGTTAAACTGATTGTTTTGTTTCGGAATCGGATCGGAATCAAGTTCTTGTATGGAAAACTTTCACATGTGACAATGTATCTTCACCAAATTTGGTACAGATTATTTTCTAAGGCAACAATGTAATCTCCGAAGAAATTGTTCAGATCGGTTATCTATAGCATATAACTAACATACAAACTGAACGATCGGAATCAAGTTCTTGTATGGAAAACTTTCACATTTGACAATGTATCTTCACCAAATTTGGTAAAGATGATTTTCTAAAGTAACAATGTAATCTCCGAAAAAATTGTTCAGATCGGGTAACTATAGCATATAGCGGCCATACAAACTGAACGATCGGAAAAAAGTTCTTGTATGGAAAACTTTTGCATTTGACAAAAAATATTCACGAAATTTGGTATAGATTATTACCTAAGGCAACAATGTAATCTCCGAAGAAATTATTCAGATCGGTTAACTATAGCATATAGATACCATACAAACTGAACGATCGGAATCAAGTTCTTGTATAGAAAACTTTCACATTTGACAATGTATTTTCACCCAATTTGGTACAGATTATTTTCTAAGGCAACAATTAAATCTCCGAAGAAATTGTTGAGATCGGACCACTATAACATATAGCTGTCATATAAACTGAACGATCGGAATCAAGTTCTTGTATGGAAAACTTTCACTTTTGACAATGTATTTTCACCAAATTTGGTATAGATTACTACCTAAGGCAACATTGTAATCTCCGAAGAAATTGTTCAGATCGGTTAACTATTGCATATAGCTTCCATACAAACTGAACACAAAGTTACTAAAAGAAATGCACTTGTGAAGGGTATATTAGCTTCGGTGCAACCGAAGTTAACGTTTTTTCTTGTTTTGTCTTTTATTTTATATTTATGAATATGTCTGCCTTTGCTTACTTGTTGTATGTAGTCGTACTTATTGCTTTATTAAGCATGAGGTGTCCGGCCGAAATTTTTCCAAAAGTAAATGGTTGCGTTATTTTTTGTGTGTTTGAACCAGTGGCGTAGCCACAACTTGGGGCGCCTGGGGCCAAGGATGTTCTGCCGCCCCCCCTTTATCTACCTACCTACAAGTTTTATGAGGTGGTGAATTTTTTCAAAATATCTTCGATATTAAGTATATAAAATTTAGGAACTAGAAGCCACGCAAATTCTGTACATAGTTCCAAAATTCTCACAATACGGTTTTTGAGCAAATTGGTAGTAAATTTACAAGACATCTTATTAAAAGCCATAGAAAAACCCCATTTTCGCCTAAATCTTGTACACTTTTGACACAATTTGCAGAAAATTTTGCCCGAATTGGAAAATTTGGAGAAATAAACGTATTTGTTACATTCAAAGCATAGGGTAATTGTGAGAGTGACACGTCGCTAGACAAAGCTATAAAAGTGCATCTTTAAGTTCTATCACTATTTTTAAGAAAGATATAAGACAAATTCAAAGACTGAAGAGTATTCGAGAAAAAAGTTATTTTTCATTGTTATTCAGATTATTAAATTGTGAGTGTACAACTCTTTATCTTTTATAATAAATTTTGTAAAAAAAATTCTTGAAGTATTTTTCTGAATATTAAAAAAACAGCGAAGATCGTTTTGCCGCCCCCAAGACGTTGCGCCCGGGGCGACAGTCGAAGTGTACGGTTGTGACAATTTAAAATTAAAAGCGAAATATATTTACATAGATTTTCAAAAAGTCTGTGTGTCGTATAGTATATTTGATTAAAATATAAAAACACGTAATTAAACAAATATTGATACAATTTCCAGCAAAATACAGCTATGGAATTGCTTAGAGACGAATGTTGCCAATAATAATGTGTCGGGCGTCGACCGTTCATAAGATGCAAGGTTATACAGTAGATCATGCAGTAATTTATCTGGGCTCTTGGCTGTTTGCTGCTGGACAAGCTTATGTAGCACTTAGTCGTTGTAGATCTTTAGACGGTATTCGAATTGAAGAACTTGACTATTCAAAGTTGACAGGTAAAACCCCATGTAACAGTGAAGCTTTAGAAGAAATGATTCGATTAAGAAGTAATAATTCGTAAAGTCGTCAATAGAACTTGGTCGCACATAATATAACAATTAGTCAATGAAAGGTTACGAGTAGATATTAAATGCTGCCTAATTATCGATTTACTTAACCAATACTACATGCCATAGTTCATATTTTAACAAATTTGGGGTTTCTCACATCAAACTAAGAAATTAAAAATTTAAAAAAATTTAAGTTTAAAAAAACTAAAAAATACGCTTTTACAACATATCAAACTAAAAAGTGAAAAATAATACTTTTTATAAACTAACAATAATAATGAAGGAAAAATTCCTGCATTATTGTGAGAAAAGCGTGGGGTGCTTTGTGACATACTTTCCATATAACGAGCAATCCACGCTATTTTCACAGTAATGCAGGAATTTTTTCTTCATTATTATTGTTAGTTTATACAAAGAATTATTTTACGCTTTTTTACTAATGATATGCTTTAAAAGCGTGTTTTTTTAGTTTTTTTAAACTATATTTATTTACATACACTGTTAATTTTGTTTCGGTTGACACGCACACTGTTTTTGTCACCACACTTTTTATTTTTCTCAGATTTCAAATTTATTTACATTCCGATTTCAGTTGAGAAATTTTAAACCTTGTATTTTTTTAATATTGATATTTCATATTTCTTATAAAAATAGTATAAAGCGAATGTTTAAATGAGAACGACTATCATCCAATCCCTTTTTTATGTGTGGTGGTGAACAGACTCGATGCAAAGGTGTGGTATGTTGTTCCGTGTGGTGAAGTATGAGTGTGGTGTCATTTAATGAAGTGTATTGTGCAGTGTTTTTTTAGGGTACGCTAGCTTTCCTGGTTAGAGTGGGAAGGCTTAACTCATTTAAACACACACTAAGCACAATTTAGCCGATAAAGCCACGTGAGCAAATGATTGCACCAATTTTAATCCAACCGCATGTTGGTCACGGGGACCCCCGTTCTTATGCCAGGACGAGCAAGCTTGGCCTTTAAAGCTTCCAAGCTTTAAAAGTCTCTGGAAAAGATGAACCTGATGAAGAGCTTCGGTCCAAATTTTAACAATGTTGCCATTGCTCAATACGCATATATAGTTTTGTACACATCTAAGTTTTAGATTACAATTTTTCATAATATAAAATAAACTGAAATCAAAATATTAAAAATAGTGAAAAGTTTCAAGCGTTTTTGAAACACGGTAAATAGTTAGGGATGCGCAATTTTAAATCACCCCAATTACCTGTCGCGAAAAACACTTATAAATTGTTCCGGTAACGAAAAAGCGTGCGTTCGGTTGAACGGTTCGAATACAATACCAGTTCTTTATTTCTTAATCGAATTGCTAATCCCAAATCTTAAAACTAACGGCTTAAACTAGTGGTAACATATATATGTATTAATAAGGGTTAAGTATAATCATCTTCAACTTTTCGTTCAATATTGTAACAGATTATGGTAAGTATTAACGTAAGTAGTAGATTGGTATTACGAATGCCTTATCAAGGTTAGTATTTTATAATAGATTTTCTTAATTTAATTTTTAACAATTCACTAGTTTATAATTTTTGTAATTCAATATTTTACAATTCATTTATTATTTTTATTTTAGGTATAAATTTGTAGATATGTCGCTTGACGCAACACCGGCCACCTTGAAGCAAGGCCAGTTTGTGGATGGGACGCTTAATTGTGCCCGCCTTAGTCGCCACGTCTGTGACTCGCACCTTGCCCTCTTGCCCCTCGATGGTGGCGACGACGCGTCCGAGTACCCACTGCAGGGAGCACCCTATCAGCAGATGCGCTGGGGTTAGTGCCTCGCCGTCGTTGGGGTCATGGCTCAACGGTGTTAGCGGCCGAGAATTGAGGATGGCCTCCACTTCTGCCAGTAGGGTTGACAGTTCCTCTGCGGTCAGAAGCGCGTTGCCGATTACGCGAACGACGTGATGCTTGGCGGACTTCACCGCGGCTTCCCATAACCCGCCGAAGTGTGGCGCCCGCGGTGGTATAAAGATGAAGCTGCACCCTTCGTCTGCTGCAAATCTCTTCAGGTCTGGACCCATTGCTAGAAACGCCTCTTTCAGCTCGCGCAGCTTGCGATCGGCGCCGACGAACTTGGTTGCGTTGTCGCTGAACATCTTCTGGGGCATTCCTCGGCGACCAATGAACCTTTTTAAGGCGAAAATAAATGAATTAGTTGACAGGTCTGAAACTAATTCTAAATGAACTGCTCTGGAAGTAAAGCAAACGAAAACTGCAGTATATGTTTTTACGGGTGGTCGGCCGCGTATTTTTAACGTTGTGTATATCGGACCACAAAAATCTACGAAACATATAAGAAAGGGCCGTAGTGCTCGAAGTCTTTCGACTGGCAAATTTCCCATTATTTGGTTTTGCAACTTCGGCTTGTAATGAAAACATTGTATACAGTTTCTTACGGTTCTACTGCAAGCTTCTCGGGCATTAATTAGCCATATGCGTTCTCGAAGAAGCGCAACCAACGCTTTAGCCCCAGCGTGGTGATTTCGAATGTGCAGGAACCGTAAATACGTTATAACGAAGTGCGAACTTTTATTTAATAAAAGCGGAAATTTGGCATCGTATGGGAGAGGTGCATTTAATAGGCGACCTTCTACTCGGATTATTTTGAACGACAGCGACATATCCGAGTACTCATGCAAAAACGGGTTGAGTTTTTGCAAGTTTGCGGGTAGGGTGGTGGTGCACCTGTGCAATTTTTAGAAAGCTCAAGTTTAGCTCTTCTGAAGTCAGATGTTGGCCCCTGGAGGATTTTGGTGGTCGCCTGATCCATCGTAATATAGATGCGACCACACGTAGCAATTTTTTATGAGAAGAGAATTTTTCAATGAGGTCCAATATTGATTTTTCTCAACAGTCGAAATTAATGTAAATGTAGTTTTCTTCTTCTCTAATGATTCGCCTTCTGGTGAGAGCTGGAAGTGGTTATTAATTGGCCATAATGCAGGGTCTTCTAGGAGGAACTGTGGACCGCCAACCCATATTGAATTATTCTATTCGTCCACGTTACAACCCCGAGACATTTGATCCGCAGGATTTTGTTTCGTTGTTTCCCATGACTCGCACTGCTTGTTGGTATGAGCTTCGTCCTTGAATTTGATGCTCCTTCCGCTGATAGCTGCTGGAATCTTCGATTTAGAGTGGCTTCACATTCTTTTCACAGTGGCAGCTTGTCATAATCCAGCTGTTCCTCCCAATTGGATCTGGTAGCTGAGTCGACCTTTGTCATCACTATGTGTATAATAATAGCGTTTGTTATATGTTTCTCATCGCCCAGCGATAGCAATGAGTCATACACCGCTGACACATCGTCAGCCATGGATCGCAATGAAGGAGCCGATGGCTTTGGGATGGTTGGCAGCTCAAAAAGTTTAGATATTGTATTGAAGAATATCAAACACTTATTATACCAAATTTTTTTTGAGACTTGCCAACGCTTTCGGGTATGTACTGTTCCCAAAGCCTCTCCAGATAGACAATTTACCAAATGGTTAAATTTTTCTATATCTGGGATGTTTGGATCATTATGAACCAAGCTCTCGAACAAACTCATAAAATTTTTGAATTCGGAATATTCTCCCTTGAATTTCGGCAAATTCATTTTAGGGAGCCTTGAGCTGTGAGAAGCTACAAAAGATGTTTCGGCAATTGACGTTCTATTTTTGGCTAAAATATTTTTAAACGAAAAAATAAATGTCGATTCCCAAATATACGAAAGCCAAACCAATAGCAATAAAGGCTGGCAACAAATATATTTGGAATCGGTCATGAAAACGAAAAAAAAGATAATATCGATTCCCAAGTATACGAAAGCCAAACCAATAAACGAGCAAAATGAACAATAGCACAAAAAAGTAATTTAATCGGAAAATGTCCGAACGAAAAGCGACAAAAATTGCAAAAAAACGACCGATAATAGCAAACGCGGATCGAAAAAAATTGCGAAAAACGAGATAATTTAATTTGCAATTAATAATTTTTTCACCTTTATTTCAAAATAAAGGGCTGCCGCAAAATCCCAAAATCCCTTATTCACGTTGAATTCGTACGTATATGTATGCACATATGTATATACACTAGATACAATACAATATAACAATTCAATATAATATAAAGTGAAAAGGGAGAGCCAAAAACTGAAAGTGCACTTGTTTTGATGTTTGCTTTTTTTTTTGTTTGCACTGCTTTCAGTAAATCGCACGCGTTACCTAGTGCGTCGGCTGTTTGCCGGCGCTTACACCCCTTTTGCAGAGAATGCAGCGGCAGCTCATTCCCACGACGGCAGCGGAGTTGATGGCAGCAGCGGTTTGATGGTAGCAGCGACTTGATGGCAGCAGCGATTTGATAGAGCAGCGACGTTGTGGCAGCAGCGATTTGATGTTGTAAGATGTAAAGCTGGACACTAAGCGGTATGCCTTACTGGTTTCTGTAGCGGCACTGGAAGCGGTAAGTATATAATAGTGCTACTTTACTTTTACGGCACAAGAAACGGTAGGTTTGTAGCGGGAGTTTTTAGCGGCACTTCACAGTTTTAGCGTTTCTTTTTTAAATTAGCGGCACTTTAATAATTATTACTTTTTTCGCGGAACTTTCAAGCGAAACTGTTTGAAACGCTTTGATGGAATTTTTTTGTAAATCACTGTACCTACCGGTTTTCCAGTTTCCTTAAACTTATGTATTTTTTTTTGTCTTTATTACTTCTTTTATTCTTTTTAGAAATTTGGTAGCACAGGTAAGTAGAAATTTTTTCTTTGTTTTTAGCACACACTCTGTATCACGTATGTATTGTAGTTATGTATATAAATTTGTATGTATTTTTTATTTATTGTAGGTAATTTTATAATTTCTTCTGTTTAGTTTTCAACGATTTGCTGCTGCACACATGTATCACTTCACTCACTGTATATAGGGATCACTCCACTTTTAAAGTAACACCTTAGTATATGTATGTATGTACGTAAGTATCACTTTTTTTTATATGTATGTATATGCCTTGCTTTTTCGGCTTTTTTTCTTTTTTATTTTAAGTGTTTAAGGTGTTTTAGGGTTATATTTGTTTTATATATTTTTTCACTAATTTCACTGTCGAGCCGAAAATCGAAAGCCGGAACAGGTAATTGGTTCGAAAGAATTATTAAATCGCTATTAATTGTATTACAGTTTTAAAACAATTTTTTTTTTTTTTTTAATTTTTAATTACGCACTTAGTCCCTGCTCGGGCGCCATGAAAAGTTTCAAGCGTTTTTGAAACACGATAAATAGTTAGGGATGCACAATTTTAATTCACCCCAATTACCTGTCGCGAAAAATACTTATAAATTGTTCCGGTAACGAAAAAGCGTGCGTTCGGTTCAACAGTTCGAATACAATACCAGTTCTTTATTTCTTAATCTAATTGCTAAGCCTAAATCTGAAAACTAACGGCTTAGACTAGTGGTAACATAATTATGTATTAATAAGGGGTAAGTATAATCATCTTCAACTTTTCGTTCAATATTGTAACAGATTATGGTAAGTATTAACGTAAGTAGTAGATTGGTATTACGAATGCCTTATCAAGGTAAGTATTTTATAATAGATTTTCTTAATTTAATTTTTAACAATTCAATAGTTTATAATTTTTATAATTCAATATTTCACAATTTATTTATTATTTTTATTTTAGGTATAAATTTGTAGATATGTCGCTTGACGCAACAAATAGTTTATATATCTATTCTTCTATATAAATAAAAATGAATTGTTGTTCGTTAGTCTGATTAAAACTCGAGAACGGCTGGGACGATTGAGCTGACTTTGGTTTTAAAATGTTTGTCGTAGTCCAGGGTAGGTCTAAACGGTGAGCAAATAAGGAAAAATTACGAGTAAGATAGAGTAAAACGACAATTCCATTTTCCCATATAAAAGTTGACCACTTACTTTCTGTCAAACATTTGACGGTATTTGTACTCTCAGTTCCACTCGAATTGAAGAACGCATTAAAACAAGACTTTTGAATCGACAACATTATATCAACTTTGCTCATAACATCGAGTATTTAAATTTCAATTTCAAATTTCAAAATATATAAATATAATTAATGTGTTGACAAGTTTGATGGTGCCAACCTTACAGTGTTACCAACTCTCAAAAATACTTTTACTATAATAACGGGGCATCTCTGCCCTGCGCAGACTCCACATTGCTCATTGCTTACTAGATATAGAATACTACATAGTTTGCCATATATCGTAAGCTAGAAGCTGTCTCTTCAGCAGTTTAACAGCGCGGTTTTCACTTACATGAAAATTTCGAAGAGGCAACATATCCCATTTCCACATATGCCGACGGCATTTTAATTTTGGTAATATGAAAATTAGAAGAGCGAGTTAAGACGGTTGTGTTATATTATAAAAATAAAGTACAATTTCAAAATAACATTTAATATTTAGTA